>NW_024424053.1:0-11626 GCF_017311325.1 Ursus maritimus
GCACCCCTAGCGGCCCAGGTGGAGGCGGGGCGGCAGGGTGACTCCCGCACTGGGGCTTGGGGGTCCAAAATCACGGGCGTTCCGGTGCCAGGCCTGTTGGGAGAGGCCCCTCTGGGGCTGACCCAGGGTTAGTGTTAGCCCCCAGGAGGCCTGCAGGCCCGATCTGCTGGCTGTGCGGTGAGTGGAGGGGCGAGCCGAGGTGAGGTCGCTGGTGAGCGAGAGCGTGCGCCCAAGCGTATTAGCGTGGGGGGACTTCAAATTCTCCAGGGGCTCGGAGGGCCCTGCCCGTCCTCCCGTCCTGAAAGACCGACGGCGCCCATAGCAGCCCGGGTGGCGATGGGGAGGCACGGTGAGTCCGACACTGGGTTTCGTGGGTCCTCAATCCCCAGCGTTGCGGTGCAAGGCCACTTAGGAGGGGCCCCTTGGGGGTCGACCTAGGTTTAGGTTTAGCACCCAGGATGCCAGCAGGCCAGATCCACCCGCTGTGCGGCGAGTGGAAGGGCGGCCCGAGGTGAGGGCGCTTCGAGCGGGAGAGTGGACCCAAGCGTTTTGGCGTGGCGGGTCTTCGAAAGTTGCCGAAGACTCGGAGGGCCCTGCCCGTTCTCCCGCCCTGAATGACCGGCGGCGCCCCAAGCAGCCCGGGTGGCGGTGGGGTGGCAGGGTGAGTCCGGCACTGGGGCTCGGGGGTCCCCAACCCGGTGTTGCAGTCCCAGGCCCCTTGGGAGGGTCCCCTCAGGGGCCGACCTAGGGTTAGTGTTAGTCCCCAGGAGCCCGGCAGGCCCGATCCGCCGGCTGTGCGGCGTGCAGAGGGGCAGGCCGAGGTGAGGGCGCTGGCAAGTGGGAGCATGGGCCCAGGCATTTTGGCATGGGGACCTTCGAAGTTCACCAGTGGCTCGGAGGGCCCTGCCCATTCTCCCGCCATGAAAGACCTTCGGCGACCCTACCGGCCCGGGTGGCCTGGGGTCGGCAAGTTCAGTCCAGCACTGGGGGTCGGGGGTTCCCAGTCCCCGGCATTGCGCGGCCAGGCCCCTTGGGAGGGACCCCTTGGGGGCCGACCTAGGGTTAGGTTTAGCCCCCTGGAGGCCGGGAGGCCTGATCCGCCGGCTGTGCGGCGAGCGGAGGGGCCAGCCGAGGTGAGGGTGCTGACTAGCGGGAGAATGGGCACAAGCGTTGTGGCGCAGGGGGACTTCGAAGGTCACCGGGGGCTCGGAGGGCCCTACCTGTTCTCCCGACCTGAATGACTGGGGGCACCCCTAGCGGCCTGGTTGGCGGTGGGGCTGTAGGTTGAGTCCGACGCTGGGGCTCTGGTGTCCCCAATCCACGGCGTTGCGGTGCCAGGCCCCTTGGGAGGGGCCGCTCAGGGGCCGACCTAGGGTTATGGTTATCCCCTAGGAGGCCAGCTGCCCCGATCCGCCAGCTGTGCGACGATCAGAGAGGCGGGCTGAGGTGAGGGCGCTGCCTATCGGGAGCGTGGGCGCAAGTGTTTTGATGCAGGGTGCCTTTGAAGGTCGCCCGGGGCTCGGAGGGCCCTGCCCTTTCTCATGCCCTGAATGACCTGCGGCGCCGCTAGCGGCCCGGTTGGCGGCGGGGCGGCATGGTGAGTCTGGCGATGGGGCTCGGGTGTTCCCAATCCCTGGCATTGCGGAGCCAGACCCCTTGGGAGGGGCCCCTCGGGGGCTGACCTATTTTAGGGTTAGGCCCCAGGAGGCCAGCAGGCCTGATCCGCCTACTGTGTGATGATCAGAGGGGCGGGCTGAGGTGAGGGCGCTGCCTAGTGGCATTGTGGGCGCAAGTGTTTTGATGCAGGGTGCTTCGAAGGTCTCCCGGGGCTCGGAGGGCCCTGCCCGTTCTCACGCCCTGAATGAACTGCGGCACCACTAGCGGCCTGGGTGGTGGCGGGGTGGCAGGGGGAGTCAGGTGCTGGGGTTCGGGGGTCCCCAATCCCTGGCGTTGCAGCGCCAGGCCACTTGGGAAGGGCCCCTCGGTGTTCGACCTAGGGTTAGAGTTTGCCCCCAGGAGGCCGGCAGGCCCGATCCGTGGGCTCTGCTATGAGCGGAGGGGCGGGCCGAGATGAGGGCGCTGGCGAGCAGGAGTGTGGGCCCAACCGTTTTGGCGCGGGGGGCCTTCGTATGTCGCCGAGGGCTCCGAGGGCCCTACATGTTCTCCCGCCCTGAATAACTGGCGGTGCCCCTAGGGCACTGGCAGAGCGTTAAGATTAGTCCAGTGCTGGGGTTCGGGGGTCCCCAATCCCCACATTGCGGTGCCAGGCCCCTTGGGAGGGGCTCCTCGGGGGCCTACCTAGGGTTAGGGTTAACCCCCAGGAGGCCGGCAGGCCCGATCCACCCATTGGGTGGTGAGCGGAGGGGCGGGCTGAGGTGAGGGCACTGGCGAGCACGAGCCTGGACCCAAGTGTTTTGGCGTGGTGGGCCTTCGAAGGACAACGGGGGCTCGGAGAGCCCTGCCCGTTCTCAAGCCCTGAATGACCGGCGGCGCCTCTAGAGGCCCGGGTGTCAGAGGGGCAGCACGGTGAGTCCGGCGCTGGAGCTCGTGGTTCAGCAGTCCCAGGCGTTGAGGCGCCAGGCCCCATCGGACAGGTCCCTCGGGGGCTGACCTATGGTTTGAGTTAGCCCCCAGGAGTTGGGCAGGCCCAATCCGCCCCCTGCCAGGTGAGTGAAGGGGCGGGCCGAGGTGAGGGTGCTGGGAGCCGGAGCGTGGGCCCAAGCGTTTTGGCGTGGGGCGGATTCGAATGTCACCGTGGGCTAGGAGGGACCTGCCCATTCTCACGCCCTGAAAGACCGGTGGCACCAGTAGAAGCCCGGATGATGGCGGAGCGGCAGGTTGAGCCCGACGCTGGGGCTCTGGGGTCCCCAATTACCGGCGTTGCGGCCCCAGGCTCCTTGGGAGGGGCCCCTCGGTGGCCCACCTAGGGTTAGGGTAACACCCAGGAGGCCGGCCGTCCCGATCTGCCAGCTGTACAGCAAGTGGAGGGGCGGACGGAGGTGAGGGCACTGGCGAGCGGGAGCATGGGCCCAAGCGTTTGGCGTGGGGAACCTACTAATGTCGCAGGGGCCTCGGAGGACCCTGCCCGTTCACCCGCCCTGAATGACGGGCTGTGCCCCTAGCGGCCAGGTGGCGGCGGGGCGGCAGGGTGAGTCCAGCGCTGGGGCTTGGGGGTCCCCCATCCCCGGTGTTGTGGCGCCAGGCCACTTGGGATGGGGCCCTAGGGGGCCTACCTAGGGTTAGTGTTAGCCCCCAGGAGGCTGGGAGGCCCGATCTGCCGGCTGTGCGGCGTGCGGAAGGGTGGGCCAAGGTGAGGGCGGTGGCGAGTGGAAGCGTGGGCCCAAGCGTTTTGGCGAGGGAACTCTTCGAAAGTCACCGCGGCTCGGACGGCACTGCCCATTCTCCCGCTCTGAATGACCGGCAACGCCCCTAGCAGCCGTGGGGGTGGCGTCGCGGCAGTGTGAGTCTGGCGTTGGGGCTCCGGGGTCCCCAATCCCCGTCGTTGCGGAGCCAGGCCCCTTGGGATGGGCCCCTAGGGGGCCTACCTAGGGTTAGTGTTAGCCCCCAGGAGGCTGGGACACCCGATCGGCCGGCTGTGCGGTGAGCGGAGGGGCGGGTTGAGATGAGGGCATTGGCGAGCGGGAACGTGGGCCCAAAGTTTTGGAGCGAGGGGACTTCGAAGGTCACCAGGGGCACAGAGGGTCCTGCCCGTTCTCCCGCCCTCAATGACCGACGGTGCCCCTCGCGGCACTGGTGGCAGCAGGGAGGCAGGGTGAGTCCAGTGCTGGGTCTCGGGGGTCCCCAATGCCCAGCGTTGCGGCGCCAGGCCCCTTGGGAAGGGCCATTTGGGGGCCGACCTAGGGTTAGGGTTAGCCCCCAGGAGGCCCACAGGCCTGATCCGCCGGCTGTGCGGTGAGCGGAGGGGTGGTCTGAGGTGAGGGCGCTGGCGAGCAGGAGCTTGGGCCCAATCGTTTTGGCGTGAGGGGTCTTTGAAGGTCCCCAGGGCCTCGGAGGGCCCTGCCCGTTTTCCCGCCCTGAATGACTGACAGTGCTCCTAGCAACCCGGGTGGCGGCGGGGCGGCCAGTTGAGTCCCGAGCTGGGTCCCCAATCCCAGGCGTTGTGGCGCCAGGCCCCATCGGAAGGGCCCCTTGGGGGCCGACCTAGGGTTAGGTTTAGCCACCAGAAGGCTGGCGGGCCGGATCCGCCGGCTATCCGGTGAGCGGAGGGGCGGGCCAAGGTGAGGGCGCTGGCATGCGGGAGCCCGGGCTCAAGCATTTTGGCGCGGGGTCCCTTTGAATGTCGCCGGGGACTCGAAGGACCCCTACCAGTTTTCCAGTCTTGAATATCCGGCAGCACCCCTAGCAGCCCGGGTGGCGGCGGGGCCGCAGGATGAGTCCCTTTGGGGACCGAACTAGGGTTAGGGTTAGCCCCCGGGAGGCCGGCAGGCCATATCCGCCAGCTGTGTGTCGAGTGGAGGGGCAGGCCGAGGTTAGGGCTCTGGTGAGCGGGAGCGAGGGCCCAAGCATTTTGGCGTGGGGGGCCTTCGATGGTTGCCGGGGGCTCGGAGGGCCTTGCCCATTCTGCCTCCGTGAATGACCGGTGGCACCCCTACCGGCCTGGATGGCAGCGGGTCAGTAGGGTGAGTCTGGCGCTGGGGATTGGGGGTTCCCGATCCCCAGCGTTGCGGCGCCAGGCCCCTTGGGAAGGGCCCCTAGTGGGCCGAACTAGGGATAGGGATAGTCCCCAGGAGGCCAGCAGGCCCGATCCGCTGGCTGTTCCTCTAGCGGAGGGGCGGTCCGAGGTGAGGGCGCTGGCGAGTGGGAGCATGGGCCCAAGCGTTTTGGAGCGGGAGGCCTTCGAAAGTCGCTGGGGGCTCAGAGGGCCCTACTTGTTCTGCCCTGAATGACCAATGGCGCCCCTAGCGGACCGGGTGGCGGCGGGGTGGCAGGGTGAGTCCGGCGCTGGGGCTCGGAGGTCCACAATCCCCGGCATTGCGGAACCAGGTGCCTTGGGAGGGGCCCCTCGTGGGCCGACCTACGGTTAGGGTTAGCCCCCAGGAGCCCGGCAGGCCCGATCGGTCAGCTTTGCGGTGAGCGGAGGGGCGGGCAGAGGTGTGGGAGCTGAAAAGCGGGAGCATGGGCACAAGCGTTTTGATGAGGTGGGCCTTCAAAGGTCGCCCGGGGCTCGGAGGGCCTGCCTGTTCTCACTCCCTGAATGACAGCTAGCGGCCCGTGAGGCGGAGGGGTGGCACAGTGAGTCTGGCGCTGGGGCTCAGGGTTCAGCAATCCCAGGCGTTGTGGCGCCAGGCCCCATCGGACTGGCCCCTCGGGGGCTGACCTAGGGTTAGGGTTAGCCCCCAGGAGCCCGGCAGGTCTGATCCACCAGCTGTGAGGCGAGTGGAGGGGCAGGCCGAGGTAAGGGCGCTGGCGAGCGGGAGTATGGGCCCAAGCGTTTTGTCACGGGGGGTCTTCAAAGTCTCTGGGGGCTCAGAGGGCCCTACCCGTTCTCCCGCCCTGAATGACCGGCAGCGCCTCTAGCGGCCCGGGTGGCGGCGGGAGGCACGGTGAGTCCGGCGCTGGGGCTCAGGGGTCAGCAATCCCAGGCGTTGTGGGGCCAGGCCCCATCGGACGGACCCTTTGAGGGCCAACCTAGGGTTAGGGTTAGCCCACAGGAGGCCGGCAGGCCTCATCAGCCGGTTGTGCGGTGAGCGGAGGGGTGGGCTGAGGTGATGGCGCTTGCGAGCGGGAAGATGGGCCCAAGCTTTTTAGCGCGGGAGGTCTTGGAAGGTTGCCGGGGGCTCAGAGGGCCTGCCCCTTCTCCCTCCTTGAATGACCAGCGGCGCCCCTACCGGCCCACTTGGTGGCGGGGCAGCAGGGAGAGTCTGGCACTGGGGCTTGGGTGTCCCCAATCCCTGGCGTTGCGGCACAAGGCCCCTTGGGAGGGGCCCCTCATGGGCCTACCAAGTGTTAGGGTTAGCCCCCAGGATGCCGACAGGCCTGATCTGCCGGCTGTGCAGCAAGCGGAGGAGCGGGCTGAGATGTGGGCGCTGGCGAGCAGGAGCGTGGGCCCAAGCGTTTTTGCAAGTGGGGCCTTCGAAGGTCGCCAGGGGCTCGAAGGGTCCTTCCTGTTCTCCCACACTGAATGACCGGAGGCGCCCCTAGCAGCTCTGGTGGCGTTGGGGTGGCAGGGTGAGTCCGGCGCTGGAGCTTGGGGGTCGCCAATCCCTGGCATTGCGGCGCCAGGCCCCTTGTGAAGGCCCCCTTGGGGGTCGACCTAGGGTTAGGCATACCCCCAGGAGGCTGGTAGGCCCGATATGCCAGCTGTGCAGCGAGCGGAGGGGCGGGCTGAGATGAGGGCATTGGCGAGCGGGAAATGTGGGCCCAAGCATTTTGGCGCCAGGGGCCTTCGAAGGTCGCCAGGGGCTCGGAGGGCCCGGCCCATTCTCCTGCCCTGAACGATCGATGGCGCCCCTCGCAGCCCAGATGGCAGCAGGGCGGCACGGAGAGTGTGGCGCTGGGGATCAGGGGTCCCCAATCCCCGGCTTTGTGGCGCCAGGGCCTTTGGGAGGGGCCCCTTGGGGGTGGACCTAGGGTTATGTTTAGCCCCCGAGAGGCCGGCAGGCCCGATGCGCTGGCTGTGTGGTGAGCGTAGGGCGGGCCGAGATGAGGGCGCTGGCGAGCGGGAACATGGGCCCAAGCGTTTTGGCGCTAGTGGCCTTCAAAGGTCGCTGGGGGCTAAGAGGACCCTGCCCGTTCTCCCTCCCTGAATGAGCCCCCAGGAGGCCGGCAGGCCCGATCAGACAGCTTTGTGGTGAGTGGAGGGGCGGACCGAGGTGAGGTCGCTGACAAGCGGGAGCGTGGGCACAAGCGTTTTGATGCAGGGTGCCTTCGAAGGTCGTCCGTGACTCGGAGGGCCTGCCTGTTCTCACTCCCTGAATGACCGGCGGTGCAGCTAGCGGCCCGGTTGGCAGTGGGGCGGCACGGTGAGTCCGGCGCTGGGGCTCGGGTGTCAGCAATCCTAGGGGTTGTGGCGCCAGGCCCCATCAGACAGGCCCCTCGGGGGCCGACCTAGGGTTAGGGTTAGCCCCCAGGAGGCTGGCAGGCCCGATCCACCAGCTGTGCGGCGAATGGAGGGGTGGGCCGAGGTAAGGGCGCTGGGGAGCGGGAGCGTGGGCCGAAGCGTTTTGTCGCGGGGAGCCTTCAAAGGTCTCCGGCTCCCCTAGCAGCCCCCGTGGCGCCAGCGCGTCAGGGTGAGTCCGGCGCTGGGGCTCGGGAGTCCCCAATCCCCGGCGTTGAGGCGCCAGGCCCCTTGGGATAGGCCCCTAGGGGGCCTACCTAGGGTTAGGGTTAGCCCCCAGGAGGCTGGGAGGCCTGATCCGCCCGCTGTGCGGCGAGCGGAGGGGAGGGCCGAGGTAAGGGCGCTGGCGAGCGGGAGCGTGGGCTCAAGCGTTTTGGTGTGGGGGGCCTTCGAAGGTCGCTGGTGGCTTGGAGGGCCCTGGTCGTTCTCCCTCCCTGAATGAACGGCAGCGCACCTAGCGGCCCAGGTGGTGGGCCCAACTCACCCAGGGCAGGAGGGTGAGTTGGGCGCTGGGGCTCGGGAGTCCCCAATCCCCGGTTTTGTGGCAATAGGAACCTGGAATGGGCCCCTCGGGGGCACACCAAAGGTTAGGATAACACCCAGGTGACTGGCAGTCCCGATCCACCGGCTGTGCAGCGAGCAGAGGGGCGGGCGAGGTAAGGGCGCAGGTGAGCGGGAGCATGGGCCCAAGCGATTTGGTGCGGGGGGCCTTCGAAGGTCGCCAGGGGCTCGGAGGGATCTGCCCGTTATCCCTCCCTGAATGACCGACGGTGTTCCTAGCGGCCCGGGTGGTGGCGGGGCAACACGGTGAGTCCGGCGCTGGGGCTCGGGGGTCCCCAATCCCAGGCATTGTGGTGCCAGGCCCCTTCGGAGGGGCCCCTCAGGGGCCAACCTAGGGTTATGGGTAGCCCCAAGAGGAGGGCAGGCCACATCCACCAGCTCTGCAGCGAGTGGAGGGGTGGGCCAAAGTGAGGGCGTGAGGAGCGGGAGCGTGGGCTCAAGCGTTTTGGATGGGGGAGCCTTCGAAGGTCGCCGTGGTCTCAGAGGGCCCTGCCCGTTCTCAAGCACTGAATGACCAGAGGCACCCCTAGTGGCCCGGGTGGCGGTAGGGCGGCAGGGTGAGTCCGGAGCTGGGGCTCGGGGGTCCTTAATACCCGGCGTTGCGGCGCCAGGCCCCTAGGATGGGCCCCTTGGTGGGCGACCTAGGGTTAGGGTTAGCCCTCAGGAGACTGGCAGGCTCGATCCGCCCATGTGCGGTGAATGGAGGTCTGGGCCGAGGTGAGGTAGCTGGCGAGCGGGAGCGTGGGCCAGAGCATTTTGGCTTTGGCTTGGGGTGCCTTCGAAGGTCGCAGGTGGCTCGGAGGGTCCTGCCCCTTCTGTCGCCCTGAAGGACTGGCAACGCCCCTAGCGCCCCATGTGGCGGAGAGGCGTCAGGTTGCGTCAGGCGCTGGGACTTCAGAGGGGCCCCACGGGGGCGAAATATGGATAGGGTTAGCCCCCAGGAAGCCAGCAGGCCCGATCCGCCAGCTCTGCAGCGAGCTTAGGCGTGGGCCGAGGTTAGGGCTCTGGCGAGCAGGAGCATGGGAGCCAGAGTTTTTGTGCTGGAGGCCTTCGAAGGTCGCAGGGGGATCGGAGGGCCCTGCCCATTCTCCCTTCCTGAATGACTGGCAACGCCCCTAGTGCCCTGGGTGCTTGCGGGGTGGCAGAGTGAGTCCAACAGTGGGGCTTGGGGGCCCAAATCTCCGGCATTGCGGTGCCATGCTCCTTGGGAGGGGCTCCTCAGGGACCGACCTAGGGTAAGTGTTAGCCCCCAGAAGTCCAGCAGGCCCGTTCCGCCAGCTCTGTGGCAGGCGGAGGGGCAGGCCGAGGTGAGGGCACTGGCGAGAGGCAGTGTGGGCCCAAGCGTTTTGGCGCGGGGGGCCTTTGAAGGTCGCCAGGGGCTTGGAGGGCCCTGCCCGTTCTCTCATCCCTGAAAGGCTGGCGGCGCCCCTAGTAGCCCGGGTTGTTGCGGGGCAGCACGGTGACACAGGGTTAGGGCTCGGGGGTCCCCAATCCCCGGCGTTGTGGTGCCAGGCCCCTTGTGGTGCCAACGACCTAGGGTTAGGGTTCGTCCCCAGGGGGCCGGCAAGCCCGGCGCTAAGTGGTTCTGGCAATGTAACAAAAATGCCATACACTTATCTGTAAGAAATAACAGTGTACAGGAACCCTCTTAGCCCTAACATCATCCTTTGTGAATATGGAAGCCAGCCCCAAGGTGGTTGTGGATGTCTGACAAAAGAACTAAGCACTTTTCTCTAGGTCACCACACTATACTGGGAAAGACCAATGTACATCATCTTTCATGAGTAGGAAGCATTAATGAAAAGGTTCTGGAATTTTGAGGACTCTGACCCATCCTTATTGGTAATAAACCACCTTGTACAGGAAAACACCTTCAACTGTCATCAGCCTCCTCAATCCTGATTCCGATTCAACTTTGGGTGTGTAGGACTAGGGAAATGTCCACATCTTCTTGCTAAGAAAGAGTCATGTCAGGTAATGTCTCTTCAAGGCACCTCCAGCTCTCTTGGAAGACGGAAGCAGAAATTAAGGGTTGGTATGTTACCATGAGGTATAGGAAGACAGATGAGCATATAAGTGAGAAACAACAGGACAGGACCTCTCTTCCAAACAGACAGTACTTTTGCTTAATGTGAATCCCTATGGTAAGTGGTTGTACTGGGCATTTGTGAGAGTCAAAACTTAAGAATGTTTTGTAAAACGCTCTTGGTCATTCATGATGAGACTAAGGTAGTTGGGGACTCCTAGGCAGTGATTTGTCCACTGTCAAAATCTGAAAGATAAAAGAGACAGATGAGGTCTCCTCGGGCTTGTCCTTTATCCCATCCTCCGTTGAGGATGGCCATCTCTGGACAGCAGCTCAGTGACAGGGTCTCATTCACAGGGGGCATCTGTTCCTACTGAGACATCAGGCAGGGAAATGGATTTGGTCTCTGTGCCAGCCCAGCCACAGCTGAGTGTCCGCATCCTCTCGTAGGCTCATAAGAGTTTCACTGTCACCAGGCAGGTCATTGTATTGATAAACCACTGTCAGTTCAGTTTACCAGTTAGCCTTCATCGGCAACCTCCTAGAGGCAAATGCAGGTCTCTGGTACCATGTGAAGTCATGTGAAGGCATTGTGAGAAAGTGTCCTTTTGCTTAAGAAAAACATGGCTGGGGCTCCTGGCTGGCTCAGCCAGTTAAGCATGTGCCTTTGGCTCGGGTTATGATCCCAGGGTTCTGGGATCGAGCCCGGGCTCCCTACTCAGCAGAAAAGGAGGTAGGGAAATAACGTAGAACCCACAGAGAATGTGAATAAAGGGGAGTGAAATGGAACTTGGTCTGTGTTTTGCTTTAGGGATTGGAAGTTAGTTTTTTCTCAGTTGTGATTGTTCTTGAAACAGAAAAGCTGTATTAGTTTTTTTTTAACCTTTAATTTTTTTCTAATAATAATTGTTTATTATGATATGTTAGTCACTATACAGTATTTCCTTAGTTTTTGATGTAGTGTTCTGTGATTCATTATTTGCATATAACACCCAGTGCTCCAGTACCTTCCTTAATACCCATCACAGGCCCATCCCAATCCCCCACCCCTCTCCCCTCTGAAGCCCTCAGTTTGTTTCCCAGAGTCCATAGTCTCTCGTGGTTCATTCCCCCTTCTGTTTAGGGTCCATTGTCTAAAGGGACAGACAGTGGAAGTTCACCAAATATAAGATCGAAATTTAATTGTTCATTATAGATGCTGCCAAGTAGTTCCCAGACATTTCATTCTACTGTAGTAATTCATTATACCTCTGCAGGTGCATGTGGAAGATAACTGATGCATGTATAGTGGTAATAAAACATGCCCGTCAGTAGTAGAATAATAGAGGATGCACATGTGTAAAATTATTCGACTACAGCTTCCATGCTTTCCCTTTGGTTCCTTATTATCTATGAAATTGGACAATTTTTGTTCTCTAGGCTTAAAACTCATTGTCAGTATTCAGAGTTTTTCAATGCTGATCTTCTCCTGTATAAATTATCAAAAACCTAAAATATGTATGAATTTTAAAAAACGCTATATTGAAAATGACAGCAGGGAAGTTCCATTTTGTGAATATTGTGTCAATGGATCTCTATTTTGACATCAGTGTTCATTAGAAATGATGACATTTCATGTGAGTATAAATATCAATGTGAAAAAGAAAAGGTAGGAAGAACCTTGAATGTTTAAGTAATTGGTGAAATGACAGGTGTGTGTGTGTGTGTGTGTGTGTGTGTGTGTGTGTGTGTGTGTGTGTGTAATTGATTTTCAGTGAATGGTTCAGCTTCTTGTAGGGCCTCCAAGAGAGCCCAGGTGAACCTTTCAATGAGTTGGTATCTGTTTTCAGAACATGGGAATCTCTTAGTCCAATAGTCAATCAGGCAAGCTTTGAGGTCTTGAAGAGTTTCAGTCCTCAGCGATGGTGTTGCAGACCCTTGTGAGCAAACCCTAGGGTATGCTCAGAGCCCTCATTAGCTGG
>NW_024424053.1:11651-38919 GCF_017311325.1 Ursus maritimus
AAAGAAAAAAGGCAAAAAGGTGTAGGTGGTGGTGTGCAGCAAGGTAAGGTGTGGAAGCGTGTGCAGCAGGAAAAGAAGCGTAAAATGGTAGTGTGTGGTGCAAAGGTGGTGGAAAAGGTAAAGGTGGTACAAAAAGTGCAGGCAGGTGTGTGTGTGCAGGTGTGTGTGTGGTGCAGTGTGCGTGCAGAGCAGATCCTGGATCAGGGAGGCCTGACTATCGTCTGTTTTGGTCTTCTTCTTTCCTGCTCCTTCTTCCTGTCCTTAGATTTTCTTCAAAGTGTATGTGCTGGAAGCTCCATCCACAGGGAACCTACAGCCAAATGATCCGGTGCAAATTATCACGAAATAGAGTTCCAGGATCCATAATAGAATCACTGAAACCTGGTCCCAAGTCTGTGACTTCACACTAAAGAAATTAACACAGCTTTGACTGTGAAGTGACATGCCTACTTCCACCTTTAGAAAGACAAAGGAGCCTAGACAGAAAAGGACCATGGCTCGTGGCTGAACCATCGGAACCCAAGCATAGTGAAATATGAATTTGGAGGCATAAAGTAATACCATTTTTAGAGTGAATCCTCCAGCGGGCTTATGCATGCACATGAAAAAGCCAAAGAGCCTCCTTGTTAAAAAATCTTTTAATTTGTTTATCCAGCATAAAGAATTATACAGTGTTACATTCGTTTCAGGTGTACAATAGAGTGATTCAGTAATTCTATATAATACTCAGTGGTCATCAAGAAAAGCGTCCTCTTAATCTCCTTTGCATCGTATCTATTTCACTCATCCCTCTATCCACCTCCTCTGCAACCATCCGCTTGTTCTCCTTTGCTTGCTTCGTATTTGATGTCTCCTTTTTCCTTAGTTATTTATTTTTGTTTATTTCTGCACCTCCACATGACATCGTATGGGATTCTGGCCCCTTCTCTGACTGGACCTAGATTTTGCCAGATGAATACCTCTGAAATTCATCCAGCGGCCGCAAATGTATGCTCATTCTTTTCAGTTTCCGAGTACACTCCATCATTGTGTGTGTGTGTGTGTGTGTGTGTGTGTGTGTGTGTGTAAACACACAACATCTATCATCTCATTTGTCAATTTTTCTACAGACACTTGGCCAAGCCTCCAAGGCTGTGAGGATAAAAATAATGAAAAAATAAAGTTTGGCACTCATCCCTGAAGTTACTGCTTTCCTATTTTTAAAAATACCGGTGAGTGATTGTTGGATCGTAGGGTTCTGCACACCTTCATAACATTCATTGTGTTTTCCATGGTGCCAAACACAGTTTGCATTCTGTCTTATTAAACGTGCGGATTCCCTTGTCAACATCCCAACACTTCCGGCCTTGCCTGTGCGCTTGAAGCAGCAGCTTGGCTCCTATAGGCTTGAGGTAATACCGTCGTTCCGGATTCTTACACTTCCTTGGAATGACGGTGACAAGATTCTTTCACGTGGACCGCTGGCTTATTGCATTTCTTCTTTGGAGAAATGTCCATGTCCTCTGCCTGGCTTTTAACCATCATTCAGTTTTGGGGTCGAGGAGTACCATTTGTACATAATTATGTAATATCATCCTTTATCACATTGATCTCTTAAAATATCTTCCCTTTGAGTAGGTTGTTTGCCATTTTTTACGTTTCACTGCCTTCACGTAAAACCCTTATTTTCTTTCTTCTTCTTCTTCTTCTTCTCTTCTTGTTGTTAGTTTTCAGCTTCTTCTTCTTTCTTCATGTATTTCGCTGCATCTGCCAGTCATTTTCGCTTCACTTGCTACCGCGGACACAGTCCAAAACGCCAGGTGTTGGAACCAGCGTGTCATAGTTACCAGTCTTCCCTCCTGTAGGATTTTTTTGAATTCAGGTCTCATATTGAGGTCTTGAAACTGTTTTGTGTTTTTGTCTGTACAAAAAGTGGCAGCCCACTTATTCTTGGGTAGCTGTCTAGCTTTCCCAAACACCATTTGTTGCAGGTACTGTCCTTTCCCTTTTGATATATCGTTGCTTGCTTTGTGGAAGATTCATGGACCACATAATTGCGGGTTTCTGTCTGAACTTGTATCCCGTTCCTTTGGCTCGTCTATTTTTGTGCCAAACGTTTTTCGGATGACTGCAGCTTTGTAGTATAACCTGAAAACCTGAAATTGTGAGTCCTCCAGCTTTGTTTTTCTTTCCACATTAGTACTGGGCGTTCATGAATCTTGAGGTCTCAAGGCCAAATGGGTAGATTTTTATTCGGGAGGTCTTTGTCTCTTTACCTAATCAATTTAGCCAACTTACAGTACATCATCATTCGCTTCAGATGTAGTCTTCAATAAATTTTCAGTGGTGTGTAACACCCAGTGCTCATTGTATCATGTGACATCCTTAATGCTACTCTCCACCCGGAAGTTACCCCCCAACCTCCCCCTCCTCCTCCTCCAGCAATCACGCTTCTTAGATAGCTAAGAGTCCATCATGGGTTTTCTCCTCTCTCTGATGACTCTCCATTTTATTCTCTCCCTTCCCCATGGTCTTCCCTTTTTCTGATAATATTCCACATAGAAGGAAAGCATATGATCATTGCCTTTCTTTCATTGGCTTATTCCAATTCAGCATAATACTCCTCCAGCTCCACCCAGGCCTGCGTGTGATTGTAAGTACTCATCCTTTTCTGATGGCTGAGTAATATTCCATTATATATATGATCCACATCTTCTTTATCCATTCATCTATCCATGGTCATCTGCACTACTTCATACAGCTTGTCTATTATGGATATTGCTGCTATGAACCCTGGGTGCATGTGTGTCCGCCTTCGCTACCTCTCTGTATCTTTGGGGTAACACACCCAGTAGTGCAATTTCTGGGACATGTAGTAACTTTATTTATAGGTCTTTTGAAGAAACTCCATACCATTTTCAAGAGTGTATTGTTCGACTGCATCTCTATTAGGGGTGTGTAAGAGGTCTCGCTTCTCCAAATAATCCTCCTCCAACATGTATAGCGTCATGCCTTCATTTTAGATATCACCTCAAAGATATGGCACTATAGGGTCAGACTGCATTTCCTCTGAAGCCAAGTGATATGAAGCATTCATGCATGTATCTTTGGTCACCAGTACGTCGTCATCAGTGTAAAACACTTCCATTTTAATCCATTCCAAGACCTAAAGCTGGTTGGGGCGCACCAGCTTCGATGATGCCATATCTGTTGGAAGTGTGGCGGCTTCAAAAAAAGATCTCCTCCTTGGAGCAAGTTTAAAGGTCAGTGTGTGAAGCATTACAATTGGATCCGGGAGATCTCGATGCGCGGGGCTGCTCTGGGATGGCTGAGGGCCTGATTTCTGTGGTAACCTGCCGCAGTCCTCAAACGCGGAGGCAGTCATGCCGGCATACTGAGTCCCTCTCTAGTGCAGAGGTGAGCTCCAATGCCTGGTGCCTTGGAGGCAGGCAAAATGGAGGACCCAGGCAGAAGACCCTGTGGCCAGGTTAGGCCTCCTCAAGAGACAGCAGGGTCCGAACTGCCCAGTGCTCAGAGAACTCCCAGGCCGAAAGTACGCGAGAGGGCATGGCGGCGGTGAGTGTGAGCCTTATGCCATCCGTGTAGTAGGCCCACGCCAAAGGCTCGTGGTTCACACTGCTAGAAGGAGCCCCAAGGCCCCAATTCTCGGCTCCCAATGCACTAGCAGCCTGGGGTGCTAAAAGCAGTTTGGAATGCTGCAAGGCGAGTCCCACAGTGGGATTTGGGGCGGCCCCAATCCCTGAGTAAGTTGCAGACCGTGGGGAGGCTCCTGGGCCAACCTGGCAAAAGTGGATTAGGTCCAGGAGCCCGCAGGGCAATAATCTGCAGGCTGTGTGGCGAGCCTCTGTGGAGGGCTAAGAGGCCATGGGTAGGGCAAGGGCCTCAGGGGTTGGGGCATGGGGGTTGACAAAGATGGGGATGGGTTCCGGGGCCTCCCCAAGTTCTCGTGTCTCTGTAGGCTCTGTAGAGCTCCAAGGGGCGTTGTTTCCGTCGGATGGTGCGCTGAGTCCCGGGGGGTGGGTACATGGTATCCCACCCCCGGCTGCAAAAAAAAGGCCCAGGTATTCTGCCGCCACCCACTGTGCCACCTGAGGCTGTAAATGTGATTCTGGCTAGCCTCTGATCTGCTCGCCACGGTCACACACGGGCTAGAGGTGAGGTGGAGTGTTGAGAGCTGCGCCCCAGGTTGGGGCGCGGAGGTCGCTACAATTTTTCCGCTGGTGTCTGTGGAGGGCCCCTCCCGGCCTCCTACTGAATGCTAAGGTGGCTCCAAGATTATTTGGTTTCTATGGTGTGCATCGAGATCCGCCAGGTGCTTAAAAATAATCGCAGCGCGCCCAGGCCCCTGTA
The DNA here is from genome assembly GCF_017311325.1 of Ursus maritimus. Lineage (NCBI taxonomy): Eukaryota > Metazoa > Chordata > Mammalia > Carnivora > Ursidae > Ursus > Ursus maritimus. Next base: position 16,002 of record NW_024424053.1, read on the forward strand.
GCCCCACAGATGAACTTTGAAGGCGTTAGGTTGGAGCCCTGGTGGAACCCCGTAGAGGCCAGATCTCGCCCACTAGGCAGCCCAGCAGGCTGAGGAGGTCAGGTGGCGTGGCGCTTGGGCCCCGGCTGGAGCTTTAGGATCGCCAGTCTGTCTGGGCCTCTCCGGGGGCCCCTCCTGGCCTCCTTCCGCCCCGGAGTGCTCTACAGCCTGGCAGCAGCTGGCTTCCTGGCAGGCTATAGTCTTGTCCTGCAGTGGGCCCAGGTGGTCCTTGTCAAACGTCCTGGCTGCTGCGGCACCGGGCCCCAGGAGAAACCTTGCTTATATGTTTCTTTGTTTTGGCTTGCTGCTGTTTCGTTTGCTTCCTTCCTAGCACCGGCGCTGCCTATGCCTCTTCCTGTTTGTCTCTGTTTCCCAGCGGCTCCTCAGCATACCAGAGCCACCCGGATGCCGCCCAGCCCCAGGAACCGGCAGGCCTGATCTGCCGCTCTGCAATGAGCTGTGGCAAGCTGAAGGGAAGGCATGGGGTGGATGAGCGTGGGCCTGAGGGTTGTCAGCTTCAAAAATACGACCGCGCCGGGCGCGCGGCCCAAACTCACCGCCCTGCACGGATGTTTCATGGCGCCTAAGGGGCATGGTTTCCCGCGCGGGTGGCAGGCTGAGTCCTGTGGTGGCTCAGTGCAATCCCCGGGTTAGGTATAGATTAGGGTATGGGTTATGGTTAGGCCGTGCTACGGTTAGGGTATGGGTGAGGGTAGGGGTTAGGTTAGGGAAGGAGAGAGGCCACGGGTTAGGTTGGTTTAGGTACAGGTTAGAGGTTATGGTTTAGGTACAGATTAAGGCTTAGGGTATCGGTTAGGGTTTAGGTTTGGGTTAGTGTTATGGCGGGTTGGAGTACGCGTTAGGTTTAGGTTACTGGTTAGGTTAGGTATGGGTTAGGTGATTAGGTGTGTTTAGGCAATGGGTTAGGCACATGTTTTAGGTAAGTGTTATCGCATAGACGGGGTACGGCTTAGGTATAAGGGTTAGGTACGGTTAGGAAACAGTTTAGGATAGGATTGGGTACGGCTTAGGTTAGGTATGGGTTACGGTAAGGGCTAGGGTACAGATTAGGTTAGGGTATGGGTTAGGGTATGGGTTAGGGTCCGGGTTAGAGATAGGCACTGTCAGGGTATGGGTTAGGGCAATGGATTAGGTATGTGTTAAGGTTAAGGTAAGTACTGGTTAGGTTAGGATACAGGTTATGGTTTAGGCTTTAGGTTATGGTTAGGTACGGGTTAGGTTAGGGTAACGGGTAGGTTAGGGTATGGGTTATGGTAACGAGTTAGCGTATGTGTTAGGGTCGTTTAGGCCTTAGGGTTAATGTTAGGTATGGGTTAGGTACTTTGTTAGGCTAGTGCCTGTGGTTAGGCACGGTTTGCCACAGGTTAGGGTACAGCTTGCTGGGTTAGGTTAGGTACCGTCAAAAATGGCTATAATGCCAGGTTGGCGTTAGGTTAGGGCACAGGTTAGGTTAGTGGCCAGGGCAAGAATGGGTAGAGTTAGGTTAGGGTACTGGTTAGGTTAGGGCACTGGTTAGGTTAGGTTAGGTTAAGCCACGGGTTGTATTTAGGTTACTGGGGGCAGGGCTAGGGGCAGGGCTAGGACATGGCAGGGTCGGGGTAGGGCTAGGCTTCAGGCTAGGGTTTGGGGGTTTGGGGGTTAGTGGTTAAGGTTAGGCTTAGTGCTTAGGTTTCCGATTAGGTTAGGTTAGGCTTTAGTGTTTAGTGTTAATTTTAGGTTTAGGGCTTAAGGATTAGGGCTTATTGTTAGGCTTAAGGTAGGGTTAGCGTAGGGGTAATGGTTAGGAGCCAGGTGTTGTATTCAGGCTAGTGTTAGGTTAATAGGTCGTTTAGGTTAGGGTTTAGGGTTAGGTTAGACTCCCCTGTAGGCCCTGGGCTACGAGACCATGTCGGGCTAAAGTGGAGGTGTGGGCCGAGGTGGCGCTGGTGAGCAGGAGTATGGTATCCAGCGTTTTGGCGCAGAGTGGCCTTTGAATGTCGCTATAGAGGCTCGGAGGGCCCTGCCCGCCTCCCACCGACACGATCGCGGCGCCCCAGTGCCTGGGTGGTGGCGGGGCTGCAGGTGAATATTGCGCTGGGCTCGGGCGTCCCCAGTCCCTGGCGTTGCTGCACCAGGCCTTTGGGAGGTTCTCTTGTGGGCCAACCTGGGTTAGGTTGGCCCCAGGGAGGCTGGCAGGCCTGATCCGCTGGCTGTGTGGTGAGCAGAGGGGCGGTGGAGGTGAGGGCGTTGGTGCCGGAGCATGGGCCCAAGCATTTTGGTGCCAGGACCCTTAGTTCACTCAGGACTTGAGGGCCCTGCCCATTCTCCCGCCTCTGAATGACTGGCGGCGCCCTAGTGGCCTGGGTGAAGCGGCGGCAGGGTGGATCTGGCACTGGGGCTTAGTCATCAACTTCGGTAAGCAGGCGATGTACAGGGGAGGGCCCCAGGGCCAACCTAGGGTTAGGTTAATCGAGTTCCGGCAGTCCGATCCGCCTGGAGTGGCAAGCAGAGGGGCGGGCCGGTGAGGCAAGGCGAAGGAGCGTGGCCCAAGCGTGAGAGCTGTGGGGGGCTCGAAGGTCACTGGGGCTCAGGAGGGCCTTGCCAGTTCTCTCACCTGAATGACCGGGCGGCGCCTCTAGCGGCCCGGGTGATGGCGGGGCGGCAGGGTGAGTCCGGGTTGAGGCCTGGCTCGTGATACCCGACGTTGCAGTGCCAGGCCTCGGCCCTCTGGGGCCGCGTAGGGTTAGGAGTTAGCCTCGTGGAGGTCGTCAGGTCCACTGTCTTGAGGCGAATGGAGTCGCGGTCCGAGGTGAGGGCACTGGCGACAGAGCGTGGCCCCAGCTGACGGTGCTGGGGCCTTCAAAGCTCTCCTTCGGGCTCAGAGGCCCCAAGGCCCAAGCTCCGCCCAAAGGACCAGTGCGTGGCGCCCCTAGCACCACTGGTGTCAGCGGGGCAGCAGGTGAGTCCGCATTATGACTCGAGGGTCCCCAAGTAACTCGGCGTTGTGGCGGCAGGCCCCTTTCAGAGGGGCCCCTCGGACCTAGGATTAGAGTTAGCCCCCAGGAGGCCAGCAGGCCTGATCCACCAGCTGTGCAGAGCCGGAGGGGTGGGCTGGAGGTGAGGGCGCTGGCGAGCTCCAGTGTGGGCCCCAGCGTTTTGGCGTGATGGCCTTCTGCTAAGCAAAGTCACCGGAGTCTCGAGGCCCTGCTCATTCTCCCACCCTGAAGTACCAGCCGCCACAGTGGGCCCGATGCTGACAGGGTGGCAGGGTGAGTCCGGCGCTGCGGCCTGGGTGTCCCCAATCCCGGCTTGGTCACCAGCTTCCTGGGAGGGCCCCTGGGCCAACCTAGGCCAGGCCAGCCCCCCATGAGGCCGGCAGGCTCCCATACGCCTAGCCAGCGGCGAGCAGAGAGGGGCGGGCCAGGAGGGCACTGGCGAGCTGGGAAGGTGGTACCCAAAGTTTTGGCGCTGGGACCTACGAATGTCGGCGGGCCTGGAGGGCTCTGTCTGCTCCCTCCGCCTTCTGAATGACCGGTGGCGCCCAAGTGGCCCGAGTGCGGAGGGGTAGGCTGAGTACATCACTACTGGGGCTTGGGGTCCCCACCTCCGGCAAGGCCAGGGCGCCAGGCCCTTTGGTGGTGCCCTCCTTCAGGGGCCGACCTAGGGTTAGGGTTAGCCCCAGGAGTCGGGCAGGCCCAACAGATGGCTGTGGGAAGAGCCGGAGGCCGAGGTGAGGGCGCTGGGGAGGGATCAGGGCCCCTGCATATGCTGGAGGCTTCAAATGTTGCCGGGTTTCTCAAGGGTCCGTCCCTTCCCCTGGGCAATGACCGGGCGAAGGCCCCAGCGGCCGGGTGGTGGCAGCGTTGTGGGAGGGTACGGCTCTGGGCTGGGGGCTGTCCCAGATCCTCGGCGTAGTGGCACCAGGACCCTGGGAGGGGCTCCCAAATGTAATCTAGGCTAGGTTCAGCCCCAAGGAGACCGTCAGGCCCACCGCTCACACCAGCGGCGAGCGGATGTGCAGGTCGAGGAGAGGATCGCTGGGAGCGTGGAGCTTGGACATCAGCATTTTGCGTGGGAGCCTTTGTGGTAGTCACCGGGGACTAGAAGGCCCTGCTTCTCGCCCCTCTATGACTGGCTGGGCGGCGCCTTAGCGGCCGGCCCGGATGGGTACAGTGCGGTGCACGGTGAGTCTGGCTCTGGGCTCTGAGTCACCAACTCCCAGCATTGCAGAGCCAGGCCACTGGGATGTCCCCACAGGGCCGGACCTAGGTTTTGGATAGCTGCCAAGAGCGCCCGCAGGCTCCTATCCACGAGCTCTGAAGCAAGCGGAGGGGCGGACAAGGTGAGGCACAGCTGGCGAGCAGGGGATTTGGAGCCACCGTTTTGTGCGCGGGAGCCTTCAAAGGTCAGCGGCACGAGGCCCCGTCCCACCTCGTGTCTCTGATTGATCGGCAAATTCTAGCGGCTCGGGTGGCTGAAGGCCACAGCAGGGATCCGCACACATGAGCTCGTCCCCATCCCCAGCGTTGCGACGCCAGGCCCCTTCAGAAGGACCCTCGGGGCCAACCTATGGTTAGGTTAGACTCCAGAGTCGCAGGTCTGACACACCACCTACCTGTGCGTTGAGCGGAGAGTTGGGGCGAGGTGAGGGTGCTGGTAGATGAGCCTGCGCCCAAGCTGCTTTGGCAGGGGTTCGGAGGGTCTCTCCAGTTCTCCCACCCTGAATGAATGGCGGCGCCTAGGGACCTCCTGTGGGCGGGCGGCAGCGTGCATCCAGCGCTGGGGCTTGGGGGTCCTAACCTGGCGTTAGTGCGCCAGGCCCCTTTAGGAAGGGACCAGGGGCTGTCCGTAGAGTTAGGGTTAGGGGGCCCAGAGGCCGGCAGGCCCGAGTCGCTGGCTCTGTGAAGAGCGGAGGTGCGGGCCGAGTTGAGGTTGATGCAGAGCAGGAGCCGGGTCTCTCAGCGCTTTTGGCGCCTCTGGGCCTTCGAATGTTGCCATCGCCCCCAAAGGGCCCTGCCCATGCCCTGACAGCGGCGTTGGCTTTGCGGTTCATGGCAGGGGGCGGCACTAGTCCAAGGCCAGGACCAGGATCCCCAACCCCAGCGCTGAGCCAGGCCTGGGCTGAGCACCCTGGGCCAACTAGGATTTCATTTATCCCAGGAGCCTGGCAGGCACTATCTCATCCTACTGGCTCAGCAGCACGTGGAGGGCGGGCCGAGGAGGGTGCTGGCGAGCAGGAGGATGCGTTAGCCAACGTTTTTGTAATGGGGGCCTTAGTCAGCGGGGCTCGGAGGACCCTGTCTGTTCCTCCCTCCCTGAATGACCTGTGGCGCCCTAGTGCCTGGAGGGCAGCAGGAGGCAGGGTGAGCTTGGCGATGTGGGGCCTGTGGTCCTAGTCAGTCCCAGGCTTGGTGGCGCCAGGTCCCTGGGAGGGGCCCCTTGGGCCTTCCTAGCTAGGAGTTACCCCCAGGAGTCCAGCCTAATCCCGCTGGCTGTAGCGCGAGCAGAGGGGCGGGCCGGCAGTGAATGCGCTGGTGAGGCGGGAGCATGGGCCCAAGCTGCTTTGGGCGCGGGAGCGCTTCGGTCACTGGGGGACCAGAGGGCCCTGCCCGCTTCCCTCGCCCTGTGAGGACATTGCCCCTAGCGGGCCGGGTCATGGTAGGGCGGCAGGGTGAGTCTGGAGCTGGGCTCGTGGGTCCCAATCCCCAGCGAGTCAGTGGTGCCAGGCACTTGGGAGTGGTCCCTCAGGCCTACCTGTGGTTAGGGTTCTTAAAGGAGGCGTCGGCAGGCCTTTTATCAGCTGTGTGCGGCAAGAGGAGTGGTGTGGGCCGAGGTGTGGCGCTGGTGGCGGAAGGGGCCCAAGCGCTTGGCACACGGGGGCTTCGAAGGGGGCCAGAGCTCGGAGGGCCCTGCCCATTCTCCATCCCTGAAAGGACGGGCGCCTCTAGCAGGCGGTTGTGGCGGGGTGGCAGGGTGGGTCTGGCGCTGGTGCTTGAGAGTCTGACCCTGGCGTGTGGCGCGGCCCCTTAGTAAGGACCTCTCGTAGCTGACCTAGGAGGGCGTTAGCCCCAGGAGGCCAGCAGGCCCCATTCCACTGGCTATGCGGCGATCGAGGGGCGGAGCTGAGGTGAGCTACGCGCAGCGGATGCATGGGCCGCAAGCATTTGGCGGGGGCCTTTCGCAACTGTCACCTGGGGCTCCAAGGCCCTACCCATTGTCCCGCCTGAATGAGGGTCGGCATCCCCTAGCAGCTCCGGATGGCGGCGGGTCGCCAGATGCCTCCCGGAGCTTGGGCTCAGGGGTCCCTAATCCCCAGGCAGCGCATGGCCCCATGGGAGGGGACCCCTTGAGGCTGGACCTAGGCTTAGGGTTAGCCCCAGGAGGCGCAGGTCGTCCGCAGCTAGTGAGGGTGGGGGCGTGGTCGAGGTGAGGGCACTGGCGAACGGGAGCCGGGGAGCCCAACATTTTGGTGCGGTGGGCCTTCAAAGGTTGCCGTGGGGTCTGGAGGGCCTGCCCATTCTCCCGCCTGAATGAGGACAGCGCCCTAGTGGGCCCTTGGTCAGCGGCGGGGCGGCAGGGTGAGTCTGGCGATGGAGTTCGGGGTGTCCAATCCCTGGCGAGGTGGCGCCACGCACTGGGAGGGGGCCCTAGGGGCCGGACCTAGGTTTGGGTAGCCCACAAGAGGCTGGCGGAGGCCCGATCCGCCTGCATGCGCGAGCGGAGAGGGGCAGGCCAGGAGTGCGTGCGAGCGGGAGCGTGGGCCCAGCGCTTTGGCATGGCCAGCCATCGGTCCCCGGGCTCGAGGGCCCTGGCCTGTCTCCCACCTGAATGAGGACAGCGCTCTAGTGGCCGGGTCGCGGCGGAGGCGGCAGGGTGAGCCTCGGCGCTGGTGCTCTGGGGGTCCCCAATCCCACTGGCGGCGCCCGGCACAGGATAGAGGGTCCCGGGTCCGACCTAGGGTTAGGGTTTGAAAGAGCCAGCAGGCCCAACCCGCTGGCTGTGCAGGAGCAGAGGGGGGCGGCGAGGTGGGCTGTCGAGCCGGGAGCGTGGCCCAAGCATTTGCGCGAGGGGCCTTCTGGCTGCGGGAATCAGGAGGGCCTGCCTGTCCCCCGCCCTGAGATGACGGCAGCGCCCTAGAAGACAGAATGTGTGGCAGCGGGGCTGCAGGGGTGAGTCCAGAGCTGGGGCTCGGGGTCTCCCAATCCCGTCGTGGTAGCGCCAGGCACTAGGGAGTGAGTCCTGGGGCTGAACTAGGAGGGTGAGCTTGGCCAGGATGCTGGAAGCGCCCGGGATCTGCGGCTAGTGGGTGAGCGAAGGGGCTATCCGAGGTGAAAGCGTGGCGAACAGGAGCGTGGGCGCAAGCGCCTTAGGCGCAGGGGGCTCTAAGGTCGCCGGGGCTCGGAGGGCCCCTGCCCATTCTCCCACCCTGAATGACCGGTGGAGCCCCTAGTGCCCGGGTGGCAGCGGCGTGGCAGTTTAAGTCTGGAGCTGGGGCTCAGGGTCCCCAATCCCCACGTTGCGGCTGCAAGCCCCTTGGGAGAACACTCGTGGCCCACCTAGGTTAGGGTTAATCCCCAGGAGGCCAGCAGGCCTGATCCGCCGCCGTGCCAGCTGAGGAGGCACGGGCCGAGGTGAGCACTGGCGAGAAGGAGCATGGGCGAAGCGCTTTTGGGCGGGGGGACTTCGAATGTCACAGGGGGCTCAGAGGGCCCTGCCCAGTCTCTCCCCCCTGAATGACCAGCGGCGCCCCTAGCGCCCAGGTGGAGGCGGGCGGAGGGGTCAGTCCCGCACTGGGGCCTGGAGGTCCAAAATCACGGGGATGCTCCGGTGCCAGGCGGTGTTGGGAGGAAGGCCCTCTGGAGCTGGGACCCAGGGTTAGTGTACTCTCTCAGGAGGTCTCGCAGGCGATCTGCTGGCTGTGCCGGTGGGAGTGGAGGCGAGCCGAGGAGGTCGCTGGTGGCCGAGAGCGTGCGCTCCAAGCAATTAGCGTGGGGACTTCAAATCTCAGGGCTCGAGAGGGTCCCGTGCCTGATCCTCCCGTCCTGAAAGACCGACGGCGCCCATAGCAGCCCGGGGGTGGCGATGGGGGGAGGCACGTGAGTCGACACTGGGTTTCGTGGGTCCCCAATCCCCACGTTGCGGTGCAAGCGTCCTAGGAGGGGTCCGGGGGTCGACCGTAGGTTTAGGTTTAGCACCAGGACGTGCAGCAGGCCAGATCCACCGCTGTGCGGCCAGTGGAAAGAGGCGGCCAGGTGATGGCTGCTCGAGCGGGAGAGGGACCCAAGCTGCTTATGGGCGGGTCTTCGCAAAGGTGGCCAATTCACGGTTAGTGGCGCATTTGCCGCCAATCCGCCCTGCGAGCAGGGCCATCCGTGATACCCGGGTGCTTGGGTGGAGGGTGAGTCCGATGCGGCCGTGGGTCCCCGAACCGTGTAGCCCAGTCTGATAAGGGGGACCTAGGCATAGTAAGCATCCCCAGGACCCGGCAGAGTCCCGACCGCCAACTGTCCGCGGCGTGCAGAAAGGGCAGGCCGAGGTGAGGGCGCGCAGAGAGTGGGAGCATGGGCCCAGGCATTGGCATGGGAATCTCCGAGTTCACCAGTAGGCTCGGAGGGCTCTGCCCATTCTCCGCCCATGAAAGACCTTCGGCTTGATCTCTACTGCGCCGGGTAGCCTGTCCGGCAAGTTCAGTCGGAGACTGGGGGTCGGGGGTTCCGCCCGGCATTGCGCGAGCCAGGCCCTCTGGGAGGACCCTTGGGGCCGCCACCTTAGGTTACAGTTTAGCCCCTGGAGGCCGGAGGCTGATCCGCCCGGCGTGCAAGGCGAGGAGGCCAGCCGAGTGAGGGTGCTGACTAGCGGGAGGAATGGCACAAGCGCGTGGCGCAGGGGGACTTCGAAGGTCACGGGGCTCGGAGGGCCCTACCTGCTCTCCGACCTGAATGACTGGGGGCACCCTAGCGGCCTGGCTTGGCGGTGGGGCTGTAGGTTTGAGTCCGACGCTGGGGCTCGGTAGTCCTCAATCCACGGCGTTGCAGGCCTGGGAGGGGCCGCTCAGACGACCTAGGGTTATGGTTATCCCAGGAGGCAGCTGCCGATCCGCCAGCTGTGCGATCGCGATCAGAGAGGCAGGCTGAGTGAGGCGTCCTATCGGGAGCGTGGGCGCAAGTAGGTTTTGAGCAGGGGTGCCTTGAAAGGTGTCCGGGCTGGAGGCCTGCCCTTTCTCACGCCTGAATGACCTGCGGCGCCGCTGCAGGCCCGGTTGGCGCGCGGGGCATGGTGAGATCTGCGATGGGCTCAGGTGTTCAATCCCTGGAATTGCGCGAGGCCAGACCCTTGGGAGAGGCCCCTCGGGCGCTATTTTAGGGTTAGGCTCCCAGGAGACAGCAGGCCTCGATCCGCCTACTGTGTGTGATGATCAGAGGGCGGGTCTGAGGTAGGCGCGCGCTGCCTAGTGGCATTGTGGGCGCAAGTGTTTTGATGTGGGTGCTTCGAGCTGGCTCCCGGCTCCGGAGGGCCCCGCCGCCTTCTACGTTCCTGATGAACTCGCAGGCACCACTAGCGGCCTGGGTGGTGGCGGGGTGGCAGGAGTCAGGTGCTGGGTTCGGGGTCCCCAATCCCCTGGCGTGGTAGCCAGGGGCCACTTGGGAAGGGCCCCCGGACTGTCGACCTAGGGCTTAGAGTTTGCCCCCAGGAGGCCGGCAGGCCCGATCCGTGGGCTCTGCTAGAGCGGGGCGGGCCGAGATGAGGGCGCTGGCGAGCAGGAGTGTGGGCCCAACTCGTTTTGGCGCGGGGCACTCGTAGGTCGCCCGAGCTCCTGGGGCCTCATCTTCCTCCCGCCTGAATAACTGCGGTGCCCCTAGGGCACTGGCAGAGCTTAAGATTAGTCAGTGCTGGGTTGGGTCCCCAATCCCCCTTGCGGTGCCAGGCCCCTTGAGGGGCTCCCGGGGAGCCCTACCTAGGGTTAGGTTAAGGCCTCAGGAGGCCCAGAGGCTCCCATCCCACCCATTGGGTGGTGAGCGGAGGGCGGAGCTGAGGTGAGGAGCACTGGCGAGCACGAGCCTGGACCCAAGTGTTGCGTGTACGCCGAAGGACAGGGCTCGGAGAGCCCTGCCCGTTCTCAAGCCCTACGACCGGACTGCTCTAGAGGTCCACGGGTGTCGTAGGGCAGCACGGTGAGTCCGAGGCGCTGGAGCTCGTGTGGTTCAGCAGTCCCAGGCGCTTAGGCGCCAGGCCCCATCGGACAGGTCCTCGGGGCTGACCTATGGTCTTGAGTTAGCCCCAGTGAAGCTTGGCAGGTCTCAATCCGCCCCCCTGCCAGGGTGAGGAAGGGGCGGGCCGAGGTGAGGTGCTGCAGGAGCCGGAGCGTGGGCCCAAAGCGCTTTGGGCGTGGGGCGGATTCGAATGTCACCGTGGCTAGGGGAGGGGACTGCCCATTCTTCCGCCTGAAGAGCCGGTGTCCAGTAGAAGCCCGGATGATGGCGGAGGCGGCAGGTTGAGCCCGACGCTGGGGCTCTGGGAGTCCCCAATTACGCGGCGTTGCGCCCCAGGCTCCTTGGGAGGGGCCCTCTGAGGTCCCACCTAGGTTAGGGTAACCCAGGAGGCCGGCCGTCCGAGTCCCATGCACAGCTGCAGCAGTGGGGCGGATCGAGGAGAGGCACTAGCGAGGGGAGCATGGGCCCAGCGTTTAGCGGGGGAACCTACGCTAATGTCGCAGGGCCTCGGAGGACCCTGCCCGCTTCCCCGCCCTGAAATGACGGGGCTGTGCCCCTAGCGGCCAGGTGGCGGCGGGGCGGCAGGGGGAGTCCAGCGCTGGGGGGTCCCCCCATCCTCGGTGTTGTGGCGCCAGGACTTAAGGATGGGGGCCCCTAGGGGGCCTACCAGGGTTATGTTAAACCCAGGAGGCTGGGAGGCCCGGACCTGCCGGGGCTGTGCGAGACGTGCGGAAGGGTGGGCCAAGGTGAGGCGGCGTGCAGGTGGAGCGTGGGCCCAAGCGTTTTGGCGAGGAACTCTTCGAAAGTCACCGCGGCTCGGACGGCACTGCCCATTCTCCCGCTCGAATGACCGGCACCCCAGCAGCCGTGGGGGGTGCGTCGGCAGTGTGAGTCTGGCGTTGGGGCTCCGGGTCCCCAATCCGTCGTTGCGAGCCAGGCCCCTGAAGGATGGGCCCCTAGGGGGCCACCAGGTAGTGTTAGCCCCCAGGAGGCTGGGACACCCGATCGGCCGGCTGTGCGGTGAGCGGAGGGCGGGTGAGATGAGGGCATTGCGAAGCGGAACGTGGCCCAGTTTTGGAGCGGACTGCAAGGTCACCAAGGGCACAGGGTCCGCTGGCCTCCGCCCTCAATGACCGCGAACTGTCTCGGCAGCCGGTGGCAGCAGGGAGGCAGGGTGGACCGCAGTGCTGGGTCTCGGAAGTCCCAATGCCAGCGTTGCGGCGCGCCAGGCCCTTGGGAAGGGCTGCATTTGGGGCCGACCAGGAGGTTAGCTCCCCAGGAGGCCTCACAGCATCTGATCCCCCGGCTGTGCGGTGAGCGGAGGGGTGGTCTGAGGTGAGGGCTGGCGGAGCAGGAGAGCTGGGCGGGCCATCATTGGCGTGAGGGTCTTTGAAGGTCCCTCAGGGCTCGGAGGGCCCTGCCCGTTTTCCGCCCGCCCAATGACTGACAGTGCTCCTAGCAACCCAGGGTGGCGGCGGGCGGCCAGTTGAGTCGAGCTGGGTCCCCAATCCCAGGCGTTTGGCGCCAGGCCCCATCGGAAGGGCCTTGGGGCGACCTAGGGATTGGGATTTAGCCACCAGAAGGCTGGCGGGCCGGATCCGCCGCGGCGTATCCGTGACGGAGGCGGGCAAGGTGGAGGCGCTGGCAGCGGGAGCCCGGGCTCAAGCATTTTGGCGCGGGGTCCCTTTGAATGTCGCCGGGGACTCGAAGGACCCTACCAGTTTCAGTCTTGAATATCCGCAGCACCCCTAGCAGCCGGTGAGCGCGGGGCCGCAGGATCGAGTCCTTTGGGAGACCGAACTAGTTAGCTTACCCGAGAGGCCGGCGGAGCCATATCCGCCAGCTGTGTGGTCGAGTGGAGGGGCAGGCCGAGGTTAGGGCTCGGTGAAAGCGGAGCGAGGGCCCAAGCATTTTGGCCATGTGGGGGCCTTGATGGTTAGCCGGGGGCTCGAGGGCCTTGCCCATTCTGCCTCCGTGAATGACCGGGGCACCCTACCGGCCTGGATGGCAGCGGGTCAGTAGGGTTGAGCTGCTGGCGCTGGGGATTGGGGGTTCCCGATCCCCAGCGTTGCGGCTGCCAGGCCCCTTGGGAAGGGTCACATCCTAGTGGGCCGAACTAGGGATAGGGATAGTCCCCAGGAGGCCAGCAGGCCCGATCCGCTGGCTGTTCCTCTAGCGGAGGGCGGCTGCAGTGAGGCGCTTGGCGAGTGGCGGCTGGGCCCAAGCGTTTTGGAGCGAGGAGGCCCGAAAGTCGCCGGGGCGCTAGAGGCCCTACTTGTTCTGGCCCTGAATGACGCAATGGCGCCTCTAAGCGGGCCCGGGTGGCGAGCGGGTGAGGGTGCAGTCCGCGCTGCCTCGGAGTCCACATCCCTTCGCATTGCGAGAACAGCTGCCTTGGGAGGGGCCCCCGGGCCGACCCTACGGACTAAGGGTTAGCCCCAGGAGCCCGGCAGGCCCGTCGGTCAGCTTTTATGCGGTGAGCGGAGGGCGGGCAGAGGTGTGGAGCTGAAGCGGAGCATGGAATAAGCGCTTTTGATGAGGCTAGCTTCAAAGGCTCGCCGCGCTCGGAGGGCCTGCCTGTTCTCACCCCTGAATGACAGCTAGCGGCCGGTGACGGAGGGGTGGCACAGCGAGTCTGGCGCTGGGGCTCAGGGTTCAGCAATCCCAGCTGTTGGCGCCCAGGCTCGGATCTGGCCTCGGGGGCTGACCTAGAGGTTAGCCCCAGGAGCCCGGCAGGTCTGGATCCACCAGCTGTGAGAGGCGAGTGGAGGGCAGGCCGAGGTAGAGCGCTAACGAGCTGGAGTATGGGCCCAAGCGTTTGTCACGGGGGTCTTCAAAGTCTCTGGGGCTCAGGGCCTACCGCTCTCCCGCCCTGACAGACGGCAGCGCCCTCGGCCACGGGTGGCGCGGGAGGACACGGTGAGTCGGCGCAATGGGCTCAGGGGTCAGCAATCCCAGGCGTTATGGAGCCAGGCCCCATCGGACCGGACCCTTGGAAGCCAACCTAGGTTAGGGTTAGCCATGGAGGCGTGCAGGCCTCATCAGCCGGTTGTGCGGTGCAAGCGGAGGGGTGGGCTGGAGGTGATGGCGCTGCAGGCAGAAAATGGCCCAAGCTTTTTAGCTGCGGAGGTCTGGAAGGTTGCCGAGGCTCAGAGGGCCTGCCCTTCTCCCCTCCTTGAATGACCAGCGAAGGCCCCTACCGGCCCACTTGGTGGCGGGGCAGCAGGGAGAGTCTGGCACTCCGGGGCCTTGGGTGTCCTAATCCCTGTGCGTATCCGGCACAAGAGTCTCTTGGGAGGAGCCCCTCATGGAGGCCTACCAGAGGTTAGGGTTAGCCGGCAGGATGCCGACATAGCCTGATCTGGCCGGCTGTGCGTAGCGCGGAGGAGCGGGCTGAGATGTGGGCGCTGGGGCAGGAGGCGATGGGCCTGCCAGCTTTTGCAAGTGGGGCCTTCAAGTCGCCTGGCGGTCGAAAGGGCCTGCTCCTTTCCCACACTGAATGAACCGTCTCCTGAGCTCCTGGTGCTGGTGGCAGGGTGACGAATGCTTGGCTTGAGGTCGTAATCCCTTGGCATTCGCAGGCCCTTGCTAGTCTAAAGCCTCCTTGAGTGACTAGGGGAGATGCCCCATGGAGGCTTGTAGGCAATGCTACTGTGCAAAACAAAGAGGGGGCGGGCCTGAATGGGAGCATTGAGCGCGAATAGCCATGGCCCAAGTTCATTTTCTGGCCGTCAACAGGGCTCGAGAGTGTCGCCACGTCGGAGCTCTGGGGCCTCCGCTCCAAATTTTACGCTTTTTACTGTGAGCAGATGGCAAGCGAATCGACCATCCCAAGATGAAGCGCAAACGGAGTGGCCTGGATCAGGTCCCAATCCCGCACCTTCTGACAGGTGTTTGGAGGGGCCTTGGGGTGACAGGTATAGCCCCACGTGCTCGCTAGCGCCCGGATGATAGCTGTGTTCAAGTAGGGCGTAGCAATGAGCGTCAGCGGGAAGCTGGGCCCACGCCGTTTGCGCCTCAGTGCGCCTCAAAGGTGCTGGGCTAAGAGCGATCCCGTTCTCCCCTCCTGAGTAGCCCTAGTGAATGGCGGCGTCCACGATCAGGCGCGTGGTGAGCGGAGGCGGACCGAGGTGAGTCGCTCGAGCAAGGCGCGGAGTGCTAAAGCGTTATTGATCTGCCTCGAGGGTCCAAAGACCAGGCCTGGAACGTCTCATCCGAATACCGGCGTTCACAATCCAGTGCCGGCAGTGTGGCGGCACCGGAATCCGGTGCGGGTCGGAGGTCAGCAACTTCCCCCAAAGAGGGTTGTGGCGCCAGGCCCCATCAGACAGCCCTCGGGGGACGACCTAGGTATAGGTTGGCCCCAGGAGGCTGGCATGAGCCCGATCCACCAGCTGTGCGGCGAATGGAGGGGTGGGCGAGGTAAGGAACGCTGGGAGCGGGAGCGTGGCGGAGCGTTTTGTCGCGGGAGCCTTCAAGGTCTCCGGCTCCCCTAGCATGCCTGATGGCGCCCAGCGCCAGGAGTGAGTCCGGGCGCTGGGGGCTCGGGAGTCCCCAATCCCCGGCGTTGAGGCGCCAGGCCCCACTTGGGATAGGTCCCTGGGCCTACCTAGGGTAGGGTGTTAGCCCCAGGAGGCTGGGAGGCCTGATCCGCCCGGCTGTCGCGGCGGAGGGGAGGGCCGAGGTCAGGGCGCCTGCGCGGGAGCGTGGGCTCAAGCGTTTTGGCGTGTGGGGAGCCTTCGAAGGTCGCTGGTGGCTTGGAGGGCCCTGGTCGTTCTCCCTCCCCTGAATGACGCAGCGCACCTAGCTGCCCAGTGGGGCCCAACTCACCCAGGAGCAGGAGGTGAAAGTTGGGGCTGGGGGAGTCCTAATCCCGGTTTTGTGGCAATAGGAACCTGGAATGGGCCTCGGGGCACACCAAAGGTTAGGATAACACCCAGGTGACTGGCAGTCCGATCCACCGCTGTGCAGCGAGCTGAGAGGCGGCGAGGTAAGGGCGCCAGGTGAGCGGAGAGCATGGGCCCAAGCGATTGGTGCGGGGGGCCTTCGGTCGCCAGGGGCTCGGAGGGATCTGCCCGTATCCCTCCCTGAATGACCGGTCCGGTGTTCCTAGCGGCCGGGTGGCGTGGCGGGGCGCACGGTGAGTCCGGCGCGGCCCGGGGTCCCCAATCCCAGGCACATTGTGGTGCCAGGCCCTTCGGAGGCCGGGCCCCTCAGGCCAACCTAGGTTATGGTAAAGCCAAGAGGAGGGCAGAGCACATCCACCAGCTCTGCAGCGAGTGGAGGGTGGGCCAAAGTGAGGGCGTGAGGAGCGGGAGCGTGGCTCCAAGCGTTGGATGGGGAGCCTTCGAAGGTCGCCGTGGTCTCAGGAGGGCCCTGCCGCTTTCAAGCACTGAATGACCAGAGGCACCCCTAGTGGCCCGGTGTCGGGGGCGGCAGGGTGAGTCCGGAGCCATGGGCCGGGGTCCTTAATACGTTGCGGCGTATACCCAGGCCTGAGATGGCCCCTTGGTGGGCGACCTAGGGTATGGGTTAGCCCTCCAGAGACTGGCAGGCTGATCCGCCCATGTGCGGTGAATGGAGGATCTGGGCCGAGTGTGAGGTAGCTGGCGCCGGATGCTGGGCCGTAGCATTTGTGCTTTGGCTTGGGGGGTGCGGAGGTCCAGGTGGCTCGAGGGTCTGCCCTCTTCTGCGCTGACCAGGACTGAACGCTCCTAGCGCCTCCATGTGGCGGAGAGGCGTCAGTTAGCTCAGGCGCTGGGACTTCAGAGGGAGCCCCGGGGGCGAAAATATGGATGAGGTTAACCCAGAAGCCAGCAGGTCCCGATCCGCCAGCTCTGAGCGAGCTAGCGTGGCCGAGGTTAGGTCACTGCGAGCAGGAGCATGGGAGCCAGAGTTTTTGGTCTGGAGGCTCGAGGTCGCAGGGATCAGGAGGGCCCTGCCCCATCTCCCTTCCTGAATGACTGGCAACGCCCCTAGTGCCCTGGGTGCTCGGGTGGCAGAGTGGAGTCCAACAGTGGCTGGGCTTGGGGGCCCAAATTCCGGCATTATGTGCCATGCTTCACGGAGAGGCCTCAGGACCCGACCGTAGTACCAGAGAGAGCCTTCCAGCTCCTTGGGGGGCAGAAGTGGCACTGGAAGATGGGGCCATTGGCCGGGCCTTAGCCCAGGGCTTGGGGCCTGGTCCCCTGAGGCCAGCGGCGCTAGAGCCGGTGCGGGCAGCACGGTGCACGTTGGGCTCGGGGTCCAATCGGGTGTGCACTGGGCCAACGACTAGTTAGGTTCGTCCAGGCGCAACCAGCAAGGTTCTGCACATTACAATGCTACACATATCTTGTAGAAATAACAGTGTACAGGAACCCTCTAGCCCCTAACATCATCCTTTTGTGAATATGAAGCTAGTCCCCAAGGTGGTTGTGGATGTCTGACAAAGAGAACTAAGCACTTGACTTCTCTAGGTCACCACACTATACTTGGGAAAGCATCCAATGTACATCATCTTTTCATGAGAGAAGTCATTACATGAAAAGGTTCTGGTAGGAGAGGACTCTGACCCATCCTTTTGGTAAATAAACCACCTTGTACAGGAAAACACTCTTCAACTGTCATCAGCCTCCTCAATCCTGATTCGATTCAACTTTGGGTGTGTAGGACTAAGGAATGCAATCTTCTTGCTAAGAAAGAGTCGAGGGTAATGCTCTTCAAGGCACCTCCAGCTCTTCTTGGAAGACGGAAGCAGAAATTGTATAGGGTTGGTTGTTACCAGAGGTTAAGAAGACAAGATGAGCATATAAGTGAGAAACAACAGTGAGCAGGACCTCTCTTCAAACAACAGTACTCTTGCTTAATGCTTGAATCCCTATGGTAAGTGGTTGCTTGGGCATTTGTAGGTCAAATCTTAGTGTTTTGTAAAACGCTTGGTCATTCCAGATGAGACTAAGGTAGTTGGGGACTCCTAGGCAGTGATTTGTCCACTGTCAAATACTGAAAGATAAAAGAGACAGATGAGGTCTCCTCGGGCGTCCTTTATCCTCATCCTCGTTGAGGATGGCCATCTCTGGAACAGCCCAGTGACAGGGTCTCATTCACAGGGGGGCATCTGTTCTATCTAGACATCAGGCAGGGAAAATGGATTTGTCTCTGTTGCCAGCCCAGCCACAGCTGAGTGTCCATGACATCCTCTCGATTAGGCTCATAAGAGTTTCACTGTCACCAGGCAGGTCATTGTATTGTAAACCACTGTCAGCGTCTTTACAGTTAGCCTTCATCGGCAACCTCCTAGAGAGCAAATGCAGGTCTCTGGTACCATGTGAGTCATGTGAAGATTGTGGAAAGTGTCCTTGTTAAGAAAAACATGGCTGGGGCTCCTGCTGGCTCAGCCGTACATGTGCCTTTGGTCTCGGGTTATGATCCAGGGTTCTGGGATCGATCCGGCTCCCACTCAGAGAAGGAGTAAGGAAATACGATAAACCACAGAGAATGTGACTAAAGGGGAGTGAAATGGTTGCAGTCTGTGTTTTGCTGGATTGGACAGTTAGTTTTTTCTCAGTTGTGATTGTTTCTTGAAACGCAGAAAAGCTGTATTGTTTTTAACCTTTATTTTTTCTAATAATAATTGTTTATTATGATATGTTAGTCACTATACAGTATTTCCTTAGTTTTGATGTAGGTGGTTCTGTGATTCATTATTTGCATATCAAACCAGTGCCCAGTACTTCCTAATACCTTCCATCTCAGCCATATCCCACCCTCCTGAAGCCTCGGGAGCCAGCAAAGTCATAGTCCTGGTGGGACATTGCCATCTGCTTTAGGTCCATTGTCTAAAGGGACAGGCAGTGGAAGTTCACTAAATATAAGATCGAAATTTAATTGTTCATTATAGATCCTGCCAGTAGTTCCCAGACATTTCCATTCTACTGTAGTAATTCATTATACCTTGCAGGTGCACGTGGAAGTTAATTGATGCATGTATAGTGGTAATAAAACACGCCCTCAGTAGTAGAATAATAGAGGATGCAAATGTGTAATTATCTGACTACAGAAACTTCCATGCTTTCCCTTTGGCTTATTATCTATGAAATTGACAATTTTGTTCTCTAGGCTTAAACTCATTGTCAGTATTCAGAGTTTTCAGTGCTTGATCTTCTCCTGTATAAGTTACCAAAATCCTAAATATGTATGAACTTTAAAAAATGCTATATTGAAAATGACAGCAGGAAGTTCATTTGTGACTATTGTGTCAATGGATCTCTATTTTGACATCAGTGTTCATGTAGAAATGATGACATTTCATGTAGTATAAATATCAATGTAAAAAGAAAAGGTAGGAAGAACCTTGAATATTTTAACTAATTTGTGAAATAACAGATCGGTGTGTGTGGTGTGTGGGTGTGTGTGTGTGTGTGTGTGTGTGTGTGTGTAATTGATTTTCAGTGAATGGTTCAGCTCTTGTAGGGCCTCCAAGAGAGCCCAGGTGAACCTTTCATTAGTGATAAGTATCTGTTTTCAGAACATGGGAATCTCTTAGTCCAATAGTCTCATCCAGCAAAGCTTGAGGTCTTGAAGTTTCAGGTCCTCAGCGGGTGTTGCAGACCTTTGTACTAACCTAGGGTGTACCATAGCCCCTCATTAGCAATACCAACGTGTGACTGATTTCAGACAGCATTCTCCCAAAGAAGTACCTCTTGAGTCTCTGTCCTTGTCAGTTCCCTACACTTCCTTACACTAGTTATGTGATCAGTGTGTTTTCAGGATAATCCCCACATGTGATTTTTACTATTTCCTACTTGTCCTATCTGTTTACCTTTCTTCTTTTATGGTAGCGGTTGGGGGGAAGCAACCTGTGTGGTGTAGGAAGGGGTGTGTGGTAGTTGTCTGCCTTCAGAGGACGAATGATGCCTAGAAATTGTACTGTAGTTTGAGGTCAATTGTCCATCCTCTGAGTGTCAGGAATTCCATCACTTTACTTTGATGCTAGTCTGTTCTTCAAGCTGTCCTCAGAAAATAAGGATGTCATCATCTAGGGAATACTGGTTTGTGTGTATGTTTTCATTTTAGGAAAGAGCCTTGCTGTTCCTGAAAATTATACGTATGAGCACCCTTTCCTGTTCTTATTGGCCATCAGGATCAAATCTTTTTGTGAAGTATTCGCTTTATAAATAGACTTTCCATGGTTGATGAGCAGAATTTCTTGAAGAGTCTTTGTCAGTGTGTGTATTGCAAATCTTTACTTCCCAGCCTGCGGTTCACTTTTCTTTTCTTATGGTCATAAGATAAGGAAGAAATGTCACATTTTTTATGAAGTCCCTGAATTCTTTAAAATGGTTAGTGCACCTATGTCCTACCCCAAGATTGACAGGGGTTCCACGTTTTCTTTCAGAAACTGCCTCAATGGTAAAAGCTACAATCCATCTCTTATAAATTACATTTTCAATTCTAATAGGTATTTATAGACTGGTTTGGATTTTCTATGTCACACAATCGTATTATCTGTGAATAGTCACAATGCTCCCTCAATTCTTATACTATTTGTTTCTCTTGCAGAAAAACACTGGTAGATTCTCCGATGCCACATTGAATAGAGCAGCAATGTTTCTTAAGATTTTAATACCTTTCTCAATATCTGACAGAAAAAGCAGACAAAACATTGGTAACAATGTGACCAATTGACATATAGGAACATTCCATAATAAGTGCAGAATACATTATTTTCAAGTGGTCATAGACTTTTACCCAAATAGATAATAGGTGGGGCCACACGAATCAAGTCTTCAAATGTTAAACCCTGAAATTAACTAGATTCTATTCTTAGACCACAGGAATTGAGCCCACAATCATAACAAAAAAGACAACCAGAGCCTTCAATGTTTAAAAAATTAAATGGAACTTTGCTACATATCCTAAAGGTCAGAGAGGGAATCTCAATGGAAATTCTGAACCTTTTTCTACATGAAGGGCTCACACACAATGGACACTTTCTTTGTGAAGAGATTATAATAACCTAGACAGGAGTTGAGCCTTAAGTCAGAGTTCTGCCTGCCCCAGCCCACACCTGGCATGCCTTGGCCGCCAATGTCCCCCTCAGCTGTCCTTTCTGGTGGCCCTGAGCTAAGGGGGTCAGCATGGCCATATGGAAATGAGAGCACCCCCTCACTAATGACGACAGTGCCCCCTCCCCAGCTGCCCTTCTGCGTGGCTCTCCAGCTTAAGGTCAACATGGCCGTATGGAAATTAGAAGCTCCGCACTCTTAGTGATGACGTTGCTATCGTATCATTCTCACCAGTCCAACAACATGATTTCTGAGTGAAATATGGCACAAAAGTGACTCCTTGGCCTTCGTTCAGGTTTGAAAATCATCTGGTGAGTCATCTATTGGAAATATGGATTCAAAATGTGTTCTTTCTTCTGGAAAACAAATAGACCCAATAGCAATTATGGCTTCCTGAGCACCTGTTCTTGAGAGACATCATACTGGCTCTTTGTAGCATTTTGCCTCTTAAACTTCAAACTAGGGTGTAGATATTTTTAGGCACATTTTCAGACGGTTAGAAAGGGACTAAGATGATATGAGTCACAGAAGATTTTAGTGTCAGAAACCTAAGTGGGATCCCCAAATTGACTCCAAATCCCTTGTTGTTCCATACAGGGTACTATTTCCCTCTTATCTCTGGTCTTCTCGATCTGCAAACCTATCAAGTGTCAGGATTTTCTTGTCATGTGGAGAACTGGAACGAATTCAGCGGGCCTTTTCACATCTGCCCATGGTGATCATTATAATCATTATCTCAGTGGAGGAGATACTTTGGGTAAGATACTCAAAGATCCTTAGGGATACAGACAGTATAATATTTTTCTGCTATTAAAGTTACTGAAACCAACTATCTTTTTTAGTCGATTCAGGCTCTGCTATGTTCAGAGGGTGCTGGAAAATAGGTCTGAAATAGTATTTAAAAACACTCAGCTCAGCCTCTTCTACAAAGTGAGCTAATGCTTATAAACATGGCTAAAATATTCCCTTACCTACGATGACTTCCCAGCCATCGTAGCGTTTATATGGTATGACTGTGACTTACATTAGTCAACATTTGTAGAGAAAGAACTTAGTGCATCCAGGGGGCACTTCATTTTGAAATTAGTTTGTGACAACGAGCTACTGTGTTTCATTCTGCAGTCCAAGGGAATGGTGCCATACATCTCTAAGGTGTCTAGCAGTTCTACAATTCTGATTTTAAGTGGTCTGTGTGCTTCCGGGATTTGGGCAAGAGAAGGGCAGGAGTCCAGAGACTGTGAACACTTCTGTTACCTGTGCTGACCATGGAGCAGGTAGCCTTCTGTGGGCATCATTTTGATTTCTTGGTAGTCTTGTGAAAGTTGCTTTTGTCTCAAATTCCTCCATTTAGTAGTAATTATAATGATGAAAGTAATTTTTATCTTATATCATCTGTGGGCCCTGATCCTGGGCTCCCAGGGAAGCTATCCTTTAACATTTTACCCAGCTCAAAATGACTGGGCAAAACTTCAAACAGTGGGCCCTATTTCTGCCCCAAGCACATGTTGTACATCTGCTTTGAGAAGAAAACAATAACCAAAAAAGCCAACATAAAGATAAGAAAAAATAAAGAACCTCTTTGGCTCCCATAAGATTAAAGTCATACTGTACATACTGAAAACATAAGAGTCTGTCACTTTCTGTAATCCTAGAAGATCCTCATTGTGGTGTGTAACTCTGTACGTAAAACAAAACAGAAAAAAATATATAAGCCTGCCCCAAATGTTCTTTCCCCGGAGCACTCCCTTCTTGGTGAAGATTGTGTCTCCCAGGCAGCTGTCCTGACTTGGGTTTGAATAAAGGTCTCTTCCTTTCTCTCTAATATGTATTTAAAAGTTCATTCATGCCGTGTCGACAATAACAGTGTTTTCTATTTAAGTGAGAAATAAATGTTCCACTCTAGTTGCATTGGGAATAGACGAATTGAGCGTTTCTTTAGAGGAGGAAGTCTGCTTTCCAGAAAAGGCAAGGTGATTGGTCTATTGAGAATGAAGATAATTACTGCTAAACAACAAGTACGTGTTCCCCTTCGCCCAGAAACCAAAGCAGGTGTGCAGGCTTTAGGTCCGCGGTGCCTTCTTCTCCACAGCTGACAGCACTTCTCTGCTCTGGCTCCAAGACACCCGAGGTTTTGAACGTCAGCATCAGAGTCAGCGAGACAACTTGTCACAGGACGCCAGTGTTCAGAGAAAGCACAGGTATGTTTGGCACAATGTCCTATCTATTTCAGGGCTGGAGGTAAAACCTCTCATTTTCCCAAAACCTCCTGGGCTTTTCTCTTTCCTCTAGTTGAGCCACAAAGTAAAATTGAAGTAGCTGTCAGCATTCTGGGTTTGGTGCAAGAATTACTTAGTTTCCCTGCAGGTAGAACTTTGCAGGGGATCCCAATTTCTCTGTCCATTTATTGCTTACAAATGTATTTTGACCATCTGTTTCCTAGGAACCCTCTTTTATTAGAAAGGGAAGGTGAGATTCACTCTGTGCCTGTTTGTAACATCTAATTTGTTCCTTCATCTAACAGTGTTTATTCAATTGGGCCTAAGATATGGTTGAGTGGCCAGCATCTAGAGTTAGGTGGCGTTTTTCATCTGATACAGACTTGGATGATGTCATTTGACA
>NW_024424053.1:39848-41585 GCF_017311325.1 Ursus maritimus
AAGATCCATTGTGGTGTGTGTAACCTACGTAAAAAAACAAAAACAGAGAAAAAATATATAAGCCTTGTTCCAATGTTCTTTTCCCGGAGTAATTTCAGAAGAGATTGTGTCTCCCAGGCAGCTGTCCTGACTTGGGTTTGAATAAAGGTCTTTCTCTCTAATTTATGTATTTAAAAGTTCATGCCGTGTCGACAATAACAGTGTTTTCTAGCGGAGAAAAATACATGTGTTGGTGCCTTCTTCTCCATTAGAAGGACAGCACTTCTCTGCTCTGGCCTCCAAGACACCCGAGGTTTTGAACGCCAGCATCAGAGTCAGCGAGACAACTTGTCACAGGACGCCAGTGTTCAGAGAAAGCACAGGTGTTTGGGCACAATAATGTCCTATCTATTTGTGCCGAGGTAAAACCTCTCATTTTCCCAAAACCTCCTGGGCTTTTCTTTCCTTAGTTGAGCCACAAAGTAAAATTGAAGTAGCTGTCAGCATTCGGGTTTGGTGCAAGAATACTTAGTTTCCCCTGCAGTGCAGGTAGCTTAGGATCCCAATTTCTCTGTCCATTTATTGCTTACAAATGCATTTTGACCATCTGTTTCCTAGGGAACCCTTTATTAGAAAGGGAAGGTGAGATTCACTCTGTGCCTGTTTGTAACATCTATTTGTTCATCTAACAGTGTTTATTCAATTGGGCCTAAGATATGGTTGAGTGGCCAGCATCTAGAGTTAGGTGGCGGCCACTTCATCTGATACAGACTTGGATGAGTCATTTGACAAAGGTGATGTTTCATCATTGATTAGTTTATTCCATCAGAAGAGTTAAAATTAGGGTGGATGGAAAATTCAAAATTATCCAAAGCGGCCTGTTCCTGCTTAAAAGTTGAGCTTGACTTTCTAGTTTTACTAAATATATTATCTCGACATTTTGAGGTGCCATATTCTCTGTAGTTTCTTGTGGAGTCAGAAGGAGAGCTGGGAATTCTTTTTGGATAGTGGCATGTTGGTGGCTTCAAGGGGCTTGGCGCTAGGAGCCTTGGGGTGAAGTCTTAACTGCTTGCCTGACCCTGGCTGCATCTCCCAGAGGTTTTGTTTCTTAAGGAAATTCATTTATGCTGGGCCTCCATTAGAAACTTGTGTCCTGAGGGCTAAGAAAAGCCAAAGAGAAGGAATTTTGGAGTCTGAGGACACTATCTAATTGTTCCGTGTAAATTAATGGCCATTCCTTCTTGACACCATTTCTGCTGTGCAAGGTTTCTCAGAAGCCCTGTACTTTCAAAGAGCAGAGAAACCTATACCCCATGCTGCGGGGTTAGTTTTAGTCTCCATGCTGGACAGAACATTTTTTGACTGTCGGATTTTCTCACCCAAACATTGAGACTTTGACCACCTTCACCCGTTTCTACCACCCCATCCCCGAATCTGGCACCTACCAATCTGCTTTCAGTATCTATGCGTTCAGTATTTTTTTATTCCTCGTGGAATGTACATGAGAGCATCTGGTATTGGTCTTTCTGTGTCTGAGTTACTTGGCATAAGGCCCCCAAGGTCCCTGTTTCCATGTCTGGTTTTTGTGAATAATGCTGCAGTGAACGTGGGAGTGCATCTGTCTTTTTGAGGCAGTATTATTGTGTTCTCCGAATCAATACTCAGTAGAGCCATTACTGGGTCATGTGGTAGTTGCTTTTATTTTTTCAGGGACCTCCAGTTTGTCAGAGTGGCTGCACCAATTTCCATTCCCACCAA
>NW_024424054.1:0-1850 GCF_017311325.1 Ursus maritimus
AAGGCAGATGCTTAACCCACTGAGCCACCCAGGCATCCCTGTTTTGAGCAATTCTTTTATTTGTTGTAAATAATAACATTTTCCAGGTACCAGTCTTATAGGACTTCATTTCTCAAACAAAGTGTATGTAAATATGTCTTCTTTATGTCTTCTCAATAAAACAATCTGGGATGATTATAGATTCATTTTTTAAATATTTCTGAGCATTTTTCTCACATATTTTAAGTACCATTATCAAGCTAAAGTTAAAAACCAAAATCTCATTTTAGCAGGAAACTTCTGCCTCTGGAAATGCTTTTATGCATTTCCTCAACCAAACCTCCTCTGAAGGAAGGCTAATTATAGGCTTCAATATGCACCTGGGTGAAAATTAACTTTTAAGCAGCCTTTAAAATAAACGGTTTTTAATTATTATCATTATGCAAAAGCTGCATAAATGCCCTTAATTGTGCTTATAAAGTAACATTTGCTATAATCACCTCTAATATCCAGGAGCAACATAAAGGTTTTCTTTTCTTTCTCACTAAAATAAAAGTAGAAAGAACCCTTATTATTGATTCACAGGTCATTTTATTTTATCTTATGAGAACAAATGTTTTAATTGAAATACATCAACTGCTAAAACATAACATGTGCCGAATGCCAGTTACTTAAAATTGAACATAAAATACCTTGAAAATATGTTTAATTACTAAAGATTAAAAGTCAATATATAAGATATTCAGCTATAATGTTGAATTTTCTGATTTGATTATACTTTGATATTAGACATAACGTTTCTATAGAGAAGACAAAACATGCACATTTAGAAAAATAAGAATATGCTTCATTTATTTAAAAATTATTTGACCCAACATATTTTTTTCTCCTAAGAAATGTTAGTCCTTAAAGTTGCTGTGTAGGTGCCTGTGTGTGCCTGTGTATGAGTCAGAGAATAACTTTTGTTTCCACAAAACTTACTAAAAGGCAAAATGCAGTACAGGTCTATTTTTATTCAAAATTAGAGGCAAACATTCTTTTAAAAACACATGCAAACAAACCGAAAACACCTATAAAATAGCAGCTTGAGGCAGACATGATGAAGGGGTGGAGAGCAGAAGCAGTATGCTGTGATAATTTGGGGTGGCATAGCAGCTGACTTAACTTTTGTTGTTTTTCTTTTGATTATTTTCTTTCTCCAGCTACTTTTTATAAGAAATGTGTGAGAGATGAAGATGTGTTATTTTAAAAACATTGCTTGCAAATTTTTATTTGGGATTAGAGAAGGTATTTTTCCAGACAATGATTCAAAACAATAACTATTAGGATAATTATTAGATTAAATGAACTACAATTTTTTAATATTATATGTAATCTCAAATCTAGTATCAATCAGAAAATTCTGATGTTAATTTGTTTACTCTCATATGATTACTTACATTCATAAAATTGAAATATGTTCTTGGCTATCATTCTTAAAAATTCCAAATGGAAGGTGCAAAGCTATAGCTTGTCAGGGTTCATAATAATTATTGCGTTGAATGATTTGGATGACAGAGGCTGAAATCTGTAATTATATTTTTGTACTCCTGCCTAAGTTTATTTCCAGCCTTTGTTGGGAATGGGGCCTTTAGTGTGAAGACATAGTAAGTTCTATGTTAATGGAGGGACAGGTTGTGTGAAACTCACTTCCCAACCTGGTCCTTTTTACTTTGATAAAAGTAAAAGACCCTCCTAAAGACCCTTAAACTGATTCATCTCTAAATGTGTAGAAGGGAGTTATAAAACATGAGGTAAATCAAAAAATAACTCAATCTGTGAAGATATCATTGGACATGAATTTATAGATCTATAACCACTAA
The DNA here is from genome assembly GCF_017311325.1 of Ursus maritimus. Classification (NCBI taxonomy): domain Eukaryota; kingdom Metazoa; phylum Chordata; class Mammalia; order Carnivora; family Ursidae; genus Ursus; species Ursus maritimus. The sequence goes on from NW_024424054.1 coordinate 1,842, forward strand.
TGATATATA
>NW_024424055.1:0-1847 GCF_017311325.1 Ursus maritimus
AACTAACTCCTGCCTTCTTTGACTGTGTCCTTCTCAGTTGAGTGGGGCTAACTGCCTGCCTTTAGGTCTACCATGGGGAGGAAATGGTAACATTTATAAAAGAACAAGTACAGTGCCTGTCAGGCAGTATTTGCTCGATGAGTAGCAGAGTGCTTTCTCCAAGAGCAGAGTTAATATCTTTTCCTTAAAAATCATACCCGACTCATACCATATTGGGTGAAATCTTTATGCAACATCTGTACTATGCTAGGATCTGAAAATAAACGTAGTAATATTAAATAAACAAATCTGCCTAGAAACCTATTATAACTGCTCATTTTAAACATTTATATATGCAGTCATCCAGAAGCATTTAAATGGTTTTAGCCATCACCCAATTAAGAATAGAAAAATTCACAGCCTTACAAATGAAGCTATTTATGCTATTTTGTCGTAGCCTACAAGAAAATGAATTATGCATAGATTTATTAACAGTATGAAAACTTGTCCAAATCTGTAACTCTCCTTTGCACAATTTAATTTCCCATTCCAACTGCAATTTAAACATACACTTCCATTTAATTATTGCATTAACTGCAACCAGAGTTGTTGCTTATTTTCTCTCCTTTTCTCCAGTGATTCTTTCTCACGAGGCCGTGGACTGCCTGGCAGAAAAAACAGACCATGCGATTATAGTGGCAATTCCACACCCATCCGCCACATCTCATATTCCAGCCTATTTTCCATCGCGTCTATTCATTCCATGATTTTGAAACTTCAAAAGCCTTGGATGAGCGGAGTCACCCTTCTAGCAAGCCTACTGGAAGGTTCAGAGATGCTGTGGAACTTTCGAGAAATAAAATGAACCTTAGTGAGTGAGAGCCTCTGGATATGGGCAGGACGGTCCCTCACAGCTTTCTGGGAAAAGGCATTTTCACAAACCGCGTCTGACACGGGAGGAGCGGGACTGTGCCCGGGATTCATACAACTTTAAAAGTCAACTCTCTTATTGACTGCACAGAAAGTTCTGATTTACTCCGTTTCTGGTAAGGACACTCAAAAGGGTTTATTTTGGAGCATCGAGAAATCCTGCTGGATTCCAGTAACGATACACGGCACGGCTTTGGTGACGGACACCCATGCATTCAATCATTGAATCATGACCGATCGTCAGACGCTTTGTGAGGACTACGTTAAAAAAAAGAAAGGGAAGAATTTGTTTTGTAACTAGAGGACTGGAAACAATGTAAGTGCCTGTGTTTTTTAACAAAGAAAAAATGTTGATTTCATCTAAAGTGTTAACAATATAAAAGAAATATATAATAATGATACACAAAATGTAAACTATATAATACATGTTATATATATTCATATTTATTCACATAGTTAATTACATAAGTTATAGGTGATCTACCAATAAATTATAGAAGGCGGGGGGACAAAGGAATGGAGAGGGGGATTTTCCTTCCTTTTTTGAGACTTCCTCATGTGACTAATAACCTGGATACATAAATGGAGAGTGTGGCTATTTGGGGGGCACAGGAAATAAAGGAGCTTTGCCCTTCTCGTACAGCTCCGCCGGCTGATAAAACAGTATTAATGCTAAATACCCGCTTAACACAAATATGGTATTACTGTTACCATTTTACAGGTACAGGGGGTTAACCTTCTCAAGGTCACCCAGGTCCGATTTTTCTACTACATGGAAGCTTTCTGATGCCAAGGCCCTGCAAATATTTATTATATGGCATGATTCTGTGAGAAGGCCCCCAGGAAGTGACAGACTGTGGCTTTATGCCAAAGTGGAGACAATCAAGAAGCAACCTGATTTTGCAGCATGTCCTACGTGAAAACTGGACCCGTGCGGG
>NW_024424056.1:0-1843 GCF_017311325.1 Ursus maritimus
CCAGCAGTGTTTCAAACAGAAAGTCATAAAAGTCATAATCATCCTCATCCGTCCCATGGAACGGAATCCTACCTGCTCGATCTGGGGTTAGCAGTTATTTTGAATCCGTCGGCTTCTTCGTTAGTTCCGCGAGTTCTCAGTCCCCTGGCTGGGTCTCGAAGTTGTTCAAGCGATGCCAGCACGGAGCCTACTTTCCTGGAACCAGCTGGAACCATGCTTTCGGAAAAGAATCCGAGTAAAACAATCTGTGGAAGACAGAAGATGCAAATGGCCAAGATGGAAGATCCAAAGAGAGTTCGTCTGACGAGGAAACTTAGCTGTTTCTGTGACGTACAGCAGTTTAACGTCGTGCCCCCCAAGCCTCATCAGCTGAACACATCTCTTTGACGGGGCGAGGGACACAAATCCTTCGAGCCTTGGTGGGAGTTTTCCACTCGCTTATCCAACTCACACTTGCCTGGAGTCAGCCCCCATGCGAGTCCTTTCCAAATCACCCCACAGCACACACCCGCTCCTGGTGGTCGAGCCTCCGCTCCCGCTGACACTCGGTGCCAGCGGCTGACTGCAGGCCCAGGGGACAGTTGGCCCTGTCTGAGGACACTTTCAGCTGTCACAACCGGAGGAAGGGTGGCTGCTACTGGCATCTGGCGGGTAAGAGGCAGGGGTGCTGCTCAACGCCCCACAAGGCACGTCCTCCCACAACAAAGAAAGATCTTGTCACGAGGGTCAATCTACTGACGCTGAGAACCTTGATCTAGATCCCAGGTGAAAGCCGAGAGCCTCTTCATAACGGACCCCCAAATTCGCGGACCTATTCCCCAAGCCCGGATCTAGCTCAGGAAACTACAGTCCAGTGGTTTCTTTTTGCCTTTGCGGTGCCAAGCCCCGAAACCAGAACGTTCAGAAGTGCAGGAATGGGCTTCGCAGAGAGACCGACCACAGTGCCTGACACGGACACTTGTCCACAGGGTCAAGCCTGGATTCCTCCGTACGGAGGAGACAGATCTCTCCAGGCATCCGCAGCTTGCAGACAATCAATTCACCTTCTGGTCTTAGGGGCCCTGACAACGCATAGAGACCTTGTCCCCCATCCTAGAGACCCTTGTCTCGACCACTTCCAGGACGACCCGGCACTAGACGAGCACACGCTGTTTTCTACTGAGCACCGTGGGCTCCCGGATTTCCTCTGCTGTGACCTCCCGTCTGCAGCCCCAGTGATGGTGGAGGAGGCTTTTCCCAAACTGTATCAGCTGTAAATGTACGTAGCGGTTAAGAGCAGATACGACTTTGAATCTGCTTCTCTCCCTACCCTGGCGAGCGAGACAGCTGACAGACGAGGTCAGTTCTGGTTTTGCCTGAAAAGTACATTGAAGTTCTCAGGACACGACTGGAATTTTCCCAATGCATCACTCCATAACGACAGGCCTTGGACACGTGACCTACTCTCTGTGCTTCAATTTTGTCAGTCTTAACATGGGAACACATCACGTACCTCATTCATCGGTGAGTTTCCATACATAGTAGGTCCATAAAAACATCCTGTGCTCCCCCCACCAGCTGGTTTTACTGAAAGCACCACGGTGGGGGGAAGCTTTGAACCCACACAGGGGAGCCTGACTTCCTGTCCCTTGAACGTGCGGCACAATCTTGGACGGGATATTTAACTCGGCTTAGCCTCAACCTCATTGTCAATGAGCTGCTCGTAATATTTCTTCCTTGAAATGCTGTAATATACCTTTGATTCCATTATGTGATATGTGCACACAGCTTTAAAATAATCTCACATTTTAAAAATCAGTAATGAAGGGAGGGAAAACTGGGAAGAAATCAGAGAGGGAGACAA
>NW_024424057.1:0-1841 GCF_017311325.1 Ursus maritimus
ACACACACACACACACACACACACACACACATCACCCGTGTGTGTGCATGACCATATAAGTGCCTGAAATAAAATTGCAAAATGTGTTTCTGGCCAATGGACTAAGTTAGTTACTTGCTCAGGAGGCCAAGTCTTTTCCTAAAGACTGTTTTTTATTTGCACGCTGTAAAGATCCTTTAAAACTGTTTTTGAAGTCATTTTGTGTTTTACAAGCTTCTGCATATCGATCAAAGACTGTGATCCATTGTCTGCAAGAGATCTGAAATCCTCTTGTTAAGCGTGCCCCTTAAAGTGGACTCATCTAAGTTAAAGCTTTCTCAGCATGCCCGTTACCTACAAGCATGTGAATAAGTTGGTAGAAGTCAGAATAACTAGGTGTGTAAGTTTGAGTGATCAAGGTAAGTTCTTTAGCAAAGCCTAGAGGGTCTTCAAGGGCATCGGGAAATTCCTTCGTGATAGATGCAATTCAGCCTGAGTGCAAGGGCTCCAAGAGACAGAGGAAGTTCCTAAACCTCCTTCATTAGGTTTTACCTTACAGGTGCTTGAATGTCCAGGGGACATGGGGGGAACTTCAGGGTTGTTGGTATAGCTTGAAAGTTCAGCTAAGCTGGGGTGGAGAGGTGGAGCAGGGAGAAGAGGGTGGAGGAGACGGAGTAGTGGCAGTGGTGACAACGTTAGTGCAGCTGCTCAGGAAAGCTTTCTACTTTGCAAAGTCTCTGAGAAAGGTCAGCGTTGGCTGCAGAGAGCCTGCAGTGATTTCTTGTAAGGAAGCTGTCAGCAAACCCACGTGAGTTCTCTCCTTGGTGAGTTACAGCCCCTGCCCCAGGTGAGTTGTGCACAAAGAAAACTTCATTTGCAGCGAATAAAGACATCACAGGGAATGGCTTCCAAAGCCCTGCCTGCCCCAGCAAGGGTGGATGCGTTCCTTTCATTTGGGTTAGCATGAATATTCAGGTGGGAATCCTTGTCATGGGATGGAGAGGAGGGCATAAAATCATACATGCGCCTTAAGGAAACATGCCTATACACACATTGTACGTTATGTGAATGAGCCTTGTACTCCCCTTTGGGCCGAGATTTTAGTATTATAATGAGGAAAAGGTGGTTGTTGGTCATACATACAGACATCGTACAGACCTTACTGTACCGAGTTGCAAGTGTTTGGGCTGAGTCCTTGGAACATTTGCAGCTTGGTATGGTTCAAAGTTCATAGTTTCCTCTGATGAGGACCAGCATGGGGCCCAATACTTAATGGCCCCAAGTTTACATGTTAAAACCAGTTGACATACAAGCCACAGCATTTTCCTTTACGTTTCTCAGCAGCAATCAAGGCTCACAGGGTCTCTCCTTGGAGGATACCCAGCCATCCTGCCCAATCCAGCTGTGGCAAGGCAGTGCAGATTGCCTTCAGGGGGAGTATAGGCATGTAGGTAGCTTGGGGCTTGGAATTAGGCAGCTGCCTTGTCACCCCAGTGGCCCTTTCCTGAGACCAAGCCTCTTGGGATGCAGGGCTGCTCCCGGTCCCTGATGGCCCAGAACCTACAGGCGCTGCCATGTGCGGTCCAAATCATGCAAGCCAGACATGCGTTGCCAGGGCCATCCAGGAAAATGGAGCCTGGGCTACTCCCCTATTACCACCAGCCTCAAGGGCAGCTGAAGTCACTCCCAGAATAACTCGCTGAGCTTCCAGCTTTAACTGGGACATCTGGGAGGTCTGTTGCTAGAGAACACAGTGACCCAATCAGGTAGCCAGTCCACATGGGGGATGCAAGCCAACACTTGAGGCCAAAGCATCAGAGAGTGTTTTGGGGTTGACTCTTTCCATCATGAGGCCATTCAGG
>NW_024424058.1:0-1839 GCF_017311325.1 Ursus maritimus
CTTGAGTAGGACACCATGGTTATCTTGCAACGCACATCTCAGAAATGGCTCTCTTGGTCAGACTATCCCAGCTCAAACAACCAAGATTGTGAGTGATTCTTAAATAATTTTCCTTCCATAGATTTGATGATCTTTGTTTCTAAGTGCCAAGGGAACTTTCAAATTCAGTAAATTCTAATCCCCATATGTTGATCTCATCCATACCGCTCAATTTCTACTTATCTTCTGCTTAGAATTCCAGTGTATTCCTGTGTGGTTCTCTGTTAAGATTAGAATTTTTCCCTGGACTGTAGCCTGTTTGGCTGGGTAAGGAGTGACTCTTACAGTCACTTGCCATGGAAGGTGAAACATGATCTTTTCTATGTTTAACCACCAGGTCTGCCTTCACATTGAATGCACTGATCACATCGAATTAGAGCAATGAAGTCCACATCCCATTTCTAGAACTGCCCAATGTTGTGACCCACTCATGCAACTGGTTTTCTGCGTGTAAAAATGTCTATAAGAATCAAGGTAAGTTCATTAATGTCTCTTTGACCACTAAACATTGGACAACAGGATACCCTGTGAAAGACTCACTCCAGTTGGATTTTCATTCACTCCAGAGTTGGATTTTTACAAGTCCAACAACTTCCTCTCCCAGAGGCCTTGATAGTCAAGGTCAGAGCCTTTATTGTTGCTAGAACCGGCTTGTCTCCAACAATCTGAAATTTGACCTTTCATATCATTGTTATCTAAATTAAAGTTAAATGAAAAATTCTGAATGGAAGACAAATAAAATTCTGATTTGAATGAAATTAACTATCCTTGGACTCTCATTCCATCCTGATATTTTGGCCTTCAGTTTAGCTGTCCTGTTTGTCTTTACACTTATTACTGAAATGATGAATTCAAAGATTCAGAAACCAAAATAAAGGAAGAGTTCTCTAGAAAATATCCAAAGATTTAGTATTTGTTTCCCTCCAACTTACTTTAAAAAAAATTTCCCCAAAGTACATATAATCAGATAAATGAAACACTTTCACTTCATAAAGACTGCTCATACATTTTATTGAAACAACAGGTAAGCAAAAGACTTTGCCCATGTTAATGAAATATTTCCTAAGGAATCCAAAAAGAACTATACTCTGCAGCATTGTACTGAGTGTGGAGATGTCTCCTCACTTAAAGTTTACGTATTTTCAGAGTTCTCCTTTTGAGTCTATAGATAGAAATCAGCTCTGGACCCAGGAGTATGAGTTCAACATCCTAAGACAGTGATGCCTTTTCCAGTGGACTGTATTTCCCTGACAGAATCAGAGAAGGAAGGCAAGGATGACTACAGGAATTTTTTTTCTTTTAAAGATTTTATCTTTAAGTAATCTCTACAACCAACATGGGGCTCGAATTGATAACCCCTAGATCAAGAATTGCATGTTCTGGGGTGCCTGCGTGCCTCAGTTGTTAAGCATCTGCCTTCGGCTCAGGTCATGATCCTGTGGTCCTGGGATCGAGCCCCACATCGTGCTCCCTGCTCAGCGGGAAGCCTGCTTCTCCCTCTCCCACCCCCCTGCTTGTGTTCCCTCTCTTGCTGTGTCTCTCTCTGTCAAATAAATAAAATCTTAAAAAAAAAAAAATAAATAAATAAATAAATAATTGCATGTTCTACCAACTGAGCCAGCTGGGTGCCCCAGACAGACTACAGTTTTTACTTTAGTGGCATTAAAGCAGATTTTTATCTCAGTCTCCACTTTGCTTTAAATTATGACTAAATAAATTGATGCAAATTATCGATTAAGTGAAAAGTTTGGCCTCTTATCATTGCAGGTAGGAACATATCCTGTCTTTAAGGTCAATTAC
>NW_024424059.1:0-1838 GCF_017311325.1 Ursus maritimus
AACTCACAACCCTGAGATCAAGACCTGAGCTGAGATCATGAGTGGGACGCTCAACCAAGTGAGCCACCCTGACGCCCCACACATAACCATGTTTTAATGATATAAACATGTGATAAATGACATTATTCAGTATCAATATTCATGGGCCATTTTCTTACCACATCTGATAAAATACTCTTGTGGGTGGAATTGTGTCCCCCCAAAAATATGTTGAGGTTCTTACCCCCAGTACCTCTGGACATGACCTTCCTTGGAAATAGGTCCTACAGTGAGCCAGTACATTTCTGTGGCTTTCAGCCAGCTTGGGGTACCTTGCGTGGACAGCCCCGGGAGACCACCGAGATTCTGTCACTGTCCGCACAGCAACCAGACTGAAGGGCCTAGCAGGGAGCAGAAGCGGCCCGGGCTCGGGGGTTCTGTTTGCACTGTTAAACTCTTCTCTGCAACAAGTCTCCACGCCCTCAAAAAAATCAGTTTAAGCCCCTGGTCTACTAGGGAAAATTTGTTTATATATAATTTGAAAATCCACTTATCAGAGCATTCCCACATCTCCATCCACCCCACGCCGCTGAAAGACAGCAAATGGAAGAGACCCACTGCCAACACCCCCATCCCCAGTGTTCCTATACTTTACGCTCTGTATGTGACGTGAAACCCTCTGTCATACCCAGCAAATGAGGGTGTCAGGGTCAACCCGTACATAACCTATTATCAAACCTAATATCGATTTTTATATACAAAATAGATATTTTTTAAAAATAAGTTAAACTTCTCATATTTTTCCCCTGCCCCACTCTGGAGGCCACGAGCCTATACTGCGGTCTCATTATACAGTAAAGACAAAGCTGTAGGACTCCTCTGACATCTTAACTACCATTCAAAAGGCCAACCAACTCCCCGTTAGAAAAGGTCAAATCCTCTAGTCTCATTGGGTCAATGCTTATCTACTGAGTATCTACCAGGTACCAAGTAACTTACTAGGTGCCATAGAAACATAAAAAAATAGCCACAAAGAACGTGAAAATTTGTGGGGTAGCAGAACAATTAAATGCGACTGCAAGAGCAATAGAATTTCCAAAAATACCGTGAGATACGCTTGGGGAGGCCTGCACAGCACAGCAGGACTTAGGTCAGGACTGCAGAGCAAATGCATACATGCCTCTAGGACCCAGCAGGGAGCACCCATCACCACAGAGCAGCACAGGGGGAGGCTGGAGGGAGTGGTGGGGCTTTGGGGGACCTAGAAAGTGCACTCCTGACCTCAAACATCCAGATTCAAATTACTCTAAAACTTCTTCCAGAAGTGCAACATATTGAACACAGTATGAGGAGGCTCCTTAAATATTAGTCTAATCTCTAAAATGGTTATTGAATGAAAAAGGAAAGGTACAGAACAGTGAACATGGAAAAGTTGTCTGTGTAAAGGGAGGCACACATGCACGTACACATGCGCACACATACACACACACACACACATTTTGTTTGTATTTGTGTTCATCTCTGGAAGGATACAGAAGTCATTGATACCCTTCGAGAAAGGGAATTAGGTGGCCACGTGACAGGGTGGGAGGGACACTTTGCTATTTGTCATTTGTGCCTCTTGAATTTATTTGATGAAGTGTATCTGATGAAAGTACACATGTAGCCACCACCCAAAGCAAGATACAGAACATTTCCATCAGCCCAGAAGGTTCTCTCATGTACCTTCTAGTCAATCCCACATCCCCAATTCCTAATCCCCAGGCAATCACTTTCGGGCTCTTACCAACATTCACACATAGTTTTTAGGACTGTAATGCCTAGGGGCGCCTGGGTGGCTCAGTCGGTTAAGCGTCTGC
>NW_024424060.1:0-1837 GCF_017311325.1 Ursus maritimus
AAGAGCCTGATGTGGGGCTTGATCCCAGAACACCGGGATCAGGCCTTGAGCCGAAGGCAGATGCTTAAGGACTGCGCTACCCAGGCGGCCCTGGAGGTGGCATTCTTAAATAGGGCTCCTCTGGGGCCAGAAACATGCCTTTACATTTTCTGCAGCCCCAGTTTCTATCACACTGCCTGAATTGTAGAAGGTTCTCACTCTTTTCTTGTTTGCTGAATGAATTTGGAGCTGCTGAGGTGTCATAGTTCCTACTTTTGTTTGAAACCTCCTTTGTCTACAGGCTGATGTCTACGGGTCCCCAGGCCTTTGCCAGAAAATCATTTGCTCGCATACTCTGGCTCTAGTGACTTTACCTTGCACACAGCTGGAAAGAGGATAAGACTGACTGGAGGCAAAAGAAAAAAGGTACCCTGGCCACTCTTTTATGTGTGATAGCTGCTCCCTCTGAGCCCCACAAAGCTAGGTGAGGCACCTCTCCTTCGGGTTCCCTATTAGAGGACTTAATTCACACAGTGTTTAGCTCTAAGGGTAGATGTGGTAGACTTTGGGGGTGGCCAGAACATCCTATGCATGTTCTTTGCCTGTAGCTGAAAAGAATGTGAAGAATGACTCCTACATCTCCAGATTTGCTGCAGGGTGAGGTAGAGGATTCAGAACTCCCTGGTGATAGAATACATTGGAAGGGCATTGAGCTCCTTGGTACAATGAGGTGGAAAAGTGTGAAATTTCCTGGAGGTGGGAAGAAACTTGATACCACAGGCTTAGTGCACCATGGGCTACCATGCCAGGTAGCCCTCTGTACTCCCTACCCTGGCTGAAGGAGAGAGTCAAAGTGCTAACTGTGCTTCCCTCCCACCCCAAAATGCATAGCTCCCCACCCACACTTTTAAAACAATTGGCATACCTTAACAAACTGTAGTTTCTGAGAGAAGTGCCAGGTTACCTTTCAGAGACGCCATAGGTCGAGTCTTCTCTCTGACTCACCCAAGAGACTCTGCTTTTTTGCTTTTTTAAATTATTATTATTCCAGGACTATCGTTATTATTAACCATCTTTTTTTCTCATTAAAATCAGCCATAGCTCCCACACTTTGAGGCACTAGCTTCTGCTCACCTCTTCCCCACCTTATTTTTCTCCATTTTCCCCTTGACATAACCTTAATCGTTCAATGGAGAAATTGTTTTTTTCCCTAGTGTCCACGCTGCTTTTAGTGCCTCCATAAGTACTCCCTTCCCCATCTTCAATATTATTTTCAGACCTCAGGTTGTCATCTCACCAAGAATTTTCTGACAATTGCATCTTTTTAATTTCTGTAGTACCCCACACTGTCCCTTTCCCTGCAACCACCCCTCTCTCCACTGCCCTCCTCTCAAGCTGATTTAAGTGTATTATCTATTTCCACAGTACCCCATGATATTCCCTTCCCTTTGCCAATGCCCCCTCCCTCCAAGCTGGGCTAAGTATCCAAAAATACCTAATACACAGTATTTTCACAGAATGCTCTGCTGCCCCTTTCGATTCCCCCAAACTTATTTAAGCATCTCTTGGGTTCTCATAGAATCCTGGGATGCCCCCTCTTTCCTGTCCCACCCCCAAGACAGGTCACATTAGTATTTCTACATTTTTATGGCATGCCATACTCCCTATTACAGTGTTTACCACACTGCCAGTTTACATATTTGTCTCTCCTGTGTAATCTAGAACATTGTTTAGAACTGAGGGCTATGTGCCATGGGGTATCCCCAGAACCTAAACTGATGCCTCACACATAACTGGTGGTCAATAAATGAACAAGGTGTCCTCATCATTATGCTTTTATTTCGTTCTATATTGCACA
>NW_024424061.1:0-1070 GCF_017311325.1 Ursus maritimus
GTACCCTAACCCTAAACCTAAACCATAACCTAACCTGTACCCTAACGCTAAACTGTACCCTAACCCTAACCCATACCCTAACCCTAACCTGTACCCTAAACTGTACCCAAATCGGTAGGCCAACACTTACCCTAAACCGTATCCTAACCCGTACACTAAACCGTACCCCAATGCGTACCCTAACCAATACCCGAACCCTAACCCATACCCTAAACCTAAACCGTACTCCAACCCTAACCCTAACCCTAAACCCAAACCCTAAACCCTAACCCGTACCCTAAACCCTAATCTGTACCCTAACCCATAACCTCCAACCTGTAACCCCTAAACCCAACCCTACCCCATACCCTCTCCTTACCCTATCCCTAACCCCTACCCTCAACCATACCCTAACCATAACCCATACCTTAACCTTAACCCGTACCCTATTCCATACCCTAACACCGGGGATTGGGTACACCTGAGCCCCACCACGGGACTCAGCCTGCCACCCCTCAGGAAAACATGCCCCTTGGGGCGCCACAGAGCATCCCCTGCAGGAGAACTGGTAGGGCCCCCCTGAGGCCCCAGCGATCCTTGGCGACCCCCTACACCCCAACCCTGAGGCCCACGCTCATCCCGCCCAACGCCTTCCCTTCAGCTTGCCACTGAGCTCGTGGCAGAGCCGGCAGATCAGGCCTGCCGGATTCCTGGGGCATAGACCTGACCCTAGTTCGGCTGGGTAGCACCCCTCCCCTGGGGCCCGGTGCCGCAGCACCAGGGACTGGGGACACCTGAGCCCCACTGCAGGACAAAGCCTGCCAGCCCACAGGAAACGGTGCCCCTTGGGAGGCTGTAGAGCACTCAGGGCGGGAGAACCAGGAGGGCCCCCAGAGACCCCGGTGAACTTCGGCAATCCCTAAACCCAACCTTGAAGCCCATGCTCACCCCACCCCGCACCCTCACCTCAGCCCGCGGCGGAGCTCGCCACATACTGGGCAGATCTGGCCTGCGGGGTTCATGGGCCCCAACCCTAACGCTAGTTCCTCTGTGGAGGGGCCCCTCCCCAGGAGCCTGGAGCCGCAGCCACG
>NW_024424061.1:1080-1836 GCF_017311325.1 Ursus maritimus
TAACCCGTTCCCTAACCCGTACCCTAACCCTAAACCTAAACCATAACCTAACCTGTACCCTAACGCTAAACTGTACCCTAACCCTAACCCATACCCTAACCCTAACCTGTACCCTAAACTGTACCCAAATCGGTAGGCCAACACTTACCCTAAACCGTATCCTAACCCGTACACTAAACCGTACCCCAATGCGTACCCTAACCAATACCCGAACCCTAACCCATACCCTAAACCTAAACCGTACTCCAACCCTAACCCTAACCCTAAACCCAAACCCTAAACCCTAACCCGTACCCTAAACCCTAATCTGTACCCTAACCCATAACCTCCAACCTGTAACCCCTAAACCCAACCCTACCCCATACCCTCTCCTTACCCTATCCCTAACCCCTACCCTCAACCATACCCTAACCATAACCCATACCTTAACCTTAACCCGTACCCTATTCCATACCCTAACACCGGGGATTGGGTACACCTGAGCCCCACCACGGGACTCAGCCTGCCACCCCTCAGGAAAACATGCCCCTTGGGGCGCCACAGAGCATCCCCTGCAGGAGAACTGGTAGGGCCCCCCTGAGGCCCCAGCGATCCTTGGCGACCCCCTACACCCCAACCCTGAGGCCCACGCTCATCCCGCCCAACGCCTTCCCTTCAGCTTGCCACTGAGCTCGTGGCAGAGCCGGCAGATCAGGCCTGCCGGATTCCTGGGGCATAGACCTGACCCTAGTTCGGCTGGGTAGGACCCCTCCCCTG
>NW_024424062.1:0-1836 GCF_017311325.1 Ursus maritimus
GCCTGACGGCCTCCTGGGGGCTAACGCAAACCATAGGTGGGACTGTGCCTCATGAAAACTGTTTCTGTTGGAAGCTGGCTGTTTGCCAAACGGGTCTCAGGGCCATGGGCCTGGGGTGTCCCTCAGGCTCCCAAAAGCACAGGGACGAGGTGAGGGGCTTAGACCATGCCTGGGCAATGTTGTCTCTTACACCTGGGTGTGTGGCATTTCGTTTACCTGGCTACCCCCACTTGGGATAGGTTTTCCACAGCAAGAGCATATTGCTCGTCGGAAGCCGTTTTTGCCCCAGGGGGTCTCCGGGCTGGGTTCGTTCGGGTTGAACTCCTGCTAGCAAAACCGCCGGGATGAGGGAAGGGCTCAGACGGTGCCTGGGCCCTGTGGTCTCTTACCCGACCCGTACCCTAACTGGAACCGAAACCCTATACCCTGACCCAGACCCTGACCATGATCCTGATCATTACCCTGACCCTAACCCGAACCCTAACCCTAACCCAAATCCCTAACCCTACCCTAACACTCAGCCTAACACGAATCCAAATTCTAACCCTAACCCTAAACCTAACCCTAACCCTTACCCTACCCGAACCCTAACCCGAACCCTAACCCTAACCCTAACCCTGACACGAACCTGAACCCGAACCCGAATCCCGAACCTGAAACCGAAACCAAACCCCTAACCCTAACCCTAACTCTAACTCTTACATCAACTTGAACCTGAAACCTAACCTTAAACCAAACCCTAACCCTAACCCTAACCCTCAGCCTAACCCGAATCCAAATTGTAACCCTAACCCTAACCCGAACCCTAACCCTAATCCTAACCCTAACCCGAAACCTAACTCTAACCCTAAACCGAACCCTAACCCTAACATGAACCCGAACCCGAAACCTAACCCTAACCCTAACCCTAACCCGAACCCTAACCCTAACCCTAACCCTAACCCTAACCCTAACACTAACCATAACCCGAACCCTATCCCTAACTTGAACCCTAGCCGTAACCCGAACCCTAATCCTAATCCTAACCGAAACCTAACTCTAACCCTAAACCGAACCCTAACCCTAACATGAACCCGAACCCGAAACCTAACCCTAACCCTAACACTAACACGAAAACTAAACCTAACACTAACCCTAACCCTAACCCTAATCCTAACCCTAACCCGAAACCTAACTCTAACCCTAAACCGAACCCTGACCCTAACATGAACCCGAACCCGAAACCTAATCCTAACCCTAACCCTAACCCTAACACTAACCCGAAACCTAACCCTATCAGTAACCCTAACCCAAACCCGAACCCTAACCCTAACCTGAACCCTAACCCTAACCCTAACCCTAACCCGAACCCTAACCCTAACCCGAACCCGAGCCCTTCCCTAACCCTAACCCGTACCCTAACCCGAACCCTAACACTAACCCAAACCCGAGCCCTTCCCTAACCCTAACCCGTACCCTAACCCGAACCCTAACGCTAACCCGAACCCGAACCCTTCCCTAACCCTAACCCATACCCGAACCCTAACCCTAACCCTACCCGAACCCTAACCCTAACCCAAACCCTAACCCTAACCCTAACCCGAACCCTAACCGTAACCCTAACCCTAACCCGTACCCTAACCCTAATCCCTAAACCCTGACCCTGACCCTAACCCTAACCCTGACCCTGACCCTGACCCTAACCCTAACCCTAACCCGAACCCTGACCGAAACCTGAACCCTAACCCTGACGCGAACCTGAACACGAACCCGAACCCCGAACCTGAACCCGAAACCAAACCCCTAACCCTAACGCAACCCTAACCCTAACACTAACCCTAACCCGAACCCTAACCC
>NW_024424063.1:0-1835 GCF_017311325.1 Ursus maritimus
ATTATTTTCTTCAAAGGCAACCAATTTGTGGGAACAAAATATCCGACACAAATAACTATCAATTGCCTTCTGAAAGACAGGTTATAGGAGGCGACAAGAAAAACTTCATCCCCAATATAAAAAAGCAAAGGACCTGAGGTGTCGTTTACCAAATGTGAATACAACTGACCAATGACTACATTTTTAAATGCATAATTCCACAAGAAATGCAAATTTATCGACATTGCGTTTCCGTACTGTTACCAAATTAGCAAAATTGTTTAATTATCACCCAATGTTTTGAGCACAGGCTGTAACAGAGACTTCCATATACTACTGGTGGATATGCAAATTTTAATATCTTTCTATAATCAATTGGAAAAATAGGTGTCAACAATATAAAGAACTTTAAAAAATTATTACCCTTGGTTTGGTAATTTCACTTCTTAAAAAGTAGAAGGAAATAAATATAGATGCACTAAAATTGCATATATTTTGGATGTTCATTACTACATTATTCCATAATAATATGGTGTAAATGCCTAAACATACATCATGTAGGAAGATAAAATAAGTGTGGGCTCCCTGTAAACTGAGTAATGTATTTCCATTAAAAATCACAGTAAAGAATAAAGGAATGAAAAAATACTCCCAATATGGCCTTAAGTGGAAAGTCAGGATATAAAAATATATGCATAATAAATAGCAATTTGATAAATATACATTTCACTTTCTCTATCGTTATGTACAGAGCAAGGGGAAAAAGAAAGAAAAGGAGAGAAAGAACGTAAATGCACCAGAAATGCTAACAGCATTTATTCCTTGGTTCAGAGATTACAGCTGACTTTTATATTCTTCTTTTCATTTATCTGTATTTTCTAATTGTTCTACCCTAAATGAGCAAGTATTGATGCTATCTTCAAAATGAAGTGATAAACGTACTTAAAATGAAACACTTAATTGTATCTTTTCCTTATCCCTTTACTCAGATGAAGCAGCAGGGTTTGCTTTGGTTCTCAGCTCTATCAAACGCCGTTCTGCACAAGGGTTTGGAACGGTTGACATTTTACTTGGGAAATATGCTGCAAGAATGCTAATCCACAAAGAAACTGAAGTTTATTTCTCTTCCGTGACTCACTGTGCACAGCTGGGAGCCTCTATCAGAGCTGCTTAATAGAGACACTGCACAACACTCAGGCTGGATTCTCCCAGCCCCACCACTGCCCGCCTCCCCTTCTTCATGGCGAAATCCACTGTGCAGCTCCTGGCACCAGCTACCGGAGCCACCAGGTAAAGAATTCCACCTGTGCTCTAAGTGGCAGCCCCTCCTTCATCACCAGAATGATCTTGTCTACTGGCTGCTGCCTTTTCCACCTGGCCTCACAGCTTAGAACTTCTGAACCCTGAGAATGTGGGGAGATTTGTAACACAGTGGAGCAGACCTGCACGAGAATGTTAATGGTGCACTTTCAAGCCCCGGGAGGGCCGGGGTCCTATGGCATGGCAATCACTACATGATGAGCAATTATTACTCTATGAATTATCAGCAGTCACAAGGCTCTCCCAGGGACAGGACATCAAGGAGGGCATTTGATTCCTGTCCAAAGCCAGCTTTCGTGAAGAACGGAAATTGACGTAGAAGACAGAAGAAGCATCTTAAATTGGTTACAGAAGAATGAAAGCCTCCCATTTCCTTGGGTCGTGGCTGGAATGGGGAGGCTGAGACAAGGGCATTGGTGGAACTTTCAGCAGGCTCCACACCAACAGGAAGGGACTCTGGGGCCCTACTGCTGGCTCTGTGGGGGCAGGTAGAGTACGGTGATGGGAGGGTGGGGTGGAAAGTGGGCTGAGTGGAG
>NW_024424064.1:0-7175 GCF_017311325.1 Ursus maritimus
CCCCCCCCCTAGGCCACAGCACTGAGGCAAGCTGAGTCTCTTCAGGAAAACCAGAGCCTGGTTTCATGTTGTGGCTGCTGCAGCTGACAGCCACCTCTGGGGACACCTGCTTTGTGTCTGCAGAAAGGCAGTGGGAAAGGTCACCGCCGGGAAGGCAGAGGCCCGATGCCACCAGCAGTCGAAGATTTCTCAGGCTGATTCACCCTTTCCTATAAGGACACAAAATACCCAGAAGGCACCGGACATGTTCATACCCTGGAAGCATCACAATGAAATTGGCAGTGTGAGATCCTGATGGCATGGCCTTTATAACTGGACTGTGTATGCTTGCTGGTGCTTTTTGATCCAGAAGGACAGGCACATGGAAGAGAGAAAAGGGTCATTCTACGGTGCTGTCCCAGAAGGTGACCCAGAACCAGTATTCACTATGTGGGCCTGGGAGAGGTCCCTGATCTGAAGGGGCAGGAGGATGCTTCTTTAGGAGGGAAGCAGGATTTGTCAATCAGAAGAAGACCATTGTCCTCCTGGCTGCAGCCAGGAAGATGTGAGAATGAGGAGTTAAAGAAAAGCAGGGGTAGCAACAAGGTAGGAGCGCCATGCCTGGTACCTTAATTCTTACTACTTACTGGAAGTGAGGAGATCCTGTTCTTAGCTCTTCCTCCCGTCCAGGTCTGATCAGTTGATAACTAGACCAAATTTGCCTTTAAAAAAGATTAAAATAAATGAGCCCCTTCACCCAAAGTGGAAGGCTGGTTTGGAGAGCCCTGCCGGGCTTTCTTCCTGCCTCCCAAGTTGGAAGTGACCCTCCCAAGCCTGGGCCAAGATGCTAGGAAGTGGAAGCGGAAGCAAGCTGTAGTCTCAGGTTTAGGGAAGCCGAGAAAACAGGGCCCCTGTTGGCTGCCTTTTACTGGGATGCTCCTGCTCCTGGAAGATGTGGCCTGACAGATGCAGGCTGCAACTGATCCCATCATGCAGTTCGGAGGAGTGGAGAGAAAACCGGAAGAGCTCACTCTAATACTGCTCCATGCCATGCCAACTTGAGGGAGCAGAAGATAAGTGTTCCCCCACCTCTCACAAGCATGCTGTGGAGCGGAGCCGGGCCCCTGGACAGGTCAGGGCCAGTGTGAGAGGCACAAAGCTGGGAAGATGGACACCAGCCGAAAACAGGGTGGGTTCCCCAGACCAGTCACCCATGCTGCCAACTTGGTGAAGTCAACCAACATGGTGACCCTGCCAAGCCAGGGGAGCCGTGAGCTAGAAAAGAACCCAGGAGAGCAAAGCTATGAAAGACAAGCGGAAGGGATGGCTGTGGTGGCCAAAAGAATCTTCAGCACAGGCAGGGGCTTTTTTTGAAAGCGCACAGCTTGACCCCGTAAGAGTGTCTTCGTGGTTCTTTTTCCAAAGACTCAGTCTCCAGGTTGGGTATCTGGACATGGGCCAGGGGCAGATATGAGGGAGCCCAGAAGAGGAAGGCCAGCCTGAGGTGGCCAATGGCCAGGGAGGCTGTAAGCATAGAAAGACATAAGCAACAAGGAAGGAGGAGGGAAGATGCATTGGGATCACAGACTGTGTGAAGAATGGGGTGGCATTTAGCTCTAGAACTGAGAATAGTGAGCTCCATGTGGTGATGGCAGGGGAAAAATTCGGACTGCAATACCAACTTTCCACACACTGGGCTTCCAAGAATTTCCAGCTAAGAAATAGACTAGACACCTTGATACAGTCTTCGGGACCTGAAGTGGACAAGACCTGACCAAGATGGCAGCCGTTCTCCCCATAGTCACAAGTGCCGAGTGCCAGGGAAATGCTCTGCCTCAGGTGGCCTGGAGGCAGACGTGACCTCAAATTAAAGAGCCAGCAGACTTCTATTCCTGTTGTTGGATTTTGTGAGTGTGGAGATTCACCTCAGTCTGAACTTTAAGGAGCACCAGGGAATGTCCATGATGACAGACTGCTTCGGGGACGGATAGGATTCAGGCGGAAGGTGGGACTTTTCCTGACTGAGGAAAGAAGCTTCTCTCCAACAGCAAGTTCAGTTCACTCACATTTCTCAACGTTGTGCAAGCTCAGTCAGTCAGGTCTGCTTGCTAAGACCCTGTCTCTTTCTGTGTGTACAAACCCCCACTCTTCCCCTAGTAATCCCTGAAGGCCCAAGTCTAAACTTGAGCTAAAATATTGATAAAGAAACTACAAGCAAAGTTCGATACTTAAGGTTCCATTTACACTTCCATTACCAACCAACAACAGTCTTTCATTGATCAAGTTCTTGTTTGGCCACTAGTCATAGACGGCGTTCGCTGACAGACCAAGGGCCTCCGGTCCATGGAGTTGCTCCAGGTTACTCATATCTTACCCTGGTGCCCACACTCAGGTCAGTGTTTTCTGAACAACCCTGTCTCAGCACAGCTCTCACTTCAGGTAGTAAATGATTACCTGTCCGCACCAGACAGAACCCTAAGAAAACATTTCGCGACGTGGCTTATGGGGATTAGTCTAATCTTTCCCACCAGCAATTCTGTCTCCTCTGTCTGGGGCTCCTCAGGCAGCCCATGTTCCTGAGCAAACATTGTCCACAGGAAGGAAGGAAGCTTACAGGGACTCAGTGACATTTGGAAATTGAACATGGTGCAGACATGTTTATCCTGTGAAGATTTATCCCATTCTCTGTTAAAAAAAAAAAAAGTGGGAGAAATGGGAAATGGGGCTTTACCCATCTTTGAAATCCAAACCCTCACAATGGGTTCATCCACTCAACAATGGAGTGAGGCCCTACAAGAGAAGAGGAAGTCCCAATATCACGCAGCTGGAACGAGAGTCCAGGTCAGACTCCTCAGCCAGCTCTCCGGGGCTATTTTCATGGCACCACGCGTTCCTGCGAAATGGAAGCTGGCGACAGAGTGCGCCAACCCCTTTGAAAGTAATAGAACCTGAAACCAACAGCTCCCATAGCTCAGCAAGGAAAAGCCGAGGAGTCGAGACAAATGTTACACTGGATCTCGGGATAGTAAATACTTTTAAAGGGGCGCCTGGGTGGCTCAGTCAGTTGGGCGTCTGCCTTAGGCTCAGGTCATGATCCCAGGGTCCTGAGATTGAGCCCCATGTCAGGCTCCCTGCTCAGCGGGGAGTCTGCTTCTCCCTCTCCCTCTGCTCCACCCCCCCCACCCATGATCTCTTTCTTTCTCTCTCTCTCTCTCAAATAAATAAAATCTTTAAAAAAAATTTTAAAAATACATAGGTTTGTGGCTTTCTCTCAGCTTTGAATGACCCAGGGATCCATTTTATAAACAAAGTTTCAGAGAAGTTAAACGACTTGCCCAAGGTTAATTGTCTGACTGAAGTTAAGTACCCACAGGCCACTGCTCTCTGCTACGTTGTTTTTCCACATCTATTAATTCATTTAACAATGTGAACTTCTACTTCTTGCCACCTTTGGAACAGATTTATACGATGTTTTTTTTTTTCTTTCTTTTTTAAAACAGTCCCCAGTCATTCCACTTCTAGGTTCTCCTACCAATATATTCTCACATCTGTGAAACAGTGTGTGTAGAGGACTATACACTGAGGCATTTTTTAAAGCTTATTTATTGTTAGTAATGTCTACACCCAACGTGGGGCTCAAACTCACAACCCCGAGACCAAGAGTCATATGTTCTTCTGCCTGAGCCAGCTAGACGCCCCTACAACGGCAGCGTTTTTTAATGATTGGAAACCACCTAACTCTCCATTGATACGGAGTCGTTCATATAAATTATCCAATGGGATACCATGCAGTTATTAAAAAGAATCTTGTGAAAAAGAAAGTATTAAAAACAAAGAGCTGTACCGAAGCTTATGTGCTTATGCACTCTTGTGGAATGACCCATGAGATACAATGTTTAGAGAAAAAGTAAGATACACAACAATGTGTGTGGCATGTTGTCTTTTTGTAAAATGTGTGTGTGTGTGTGTGTGTGTGTGTGTGTGTCTGCCGATATAGAATAATTCGAGAAGAATGTTTAGAAACTTGGAAACAGTGGTTGCCTTCTGGGTGCTGATGTCTAACACACGGCAAATGCTCAGTGAACACCTGTCATCGAAGGCTCCACGCTGGCTTGGGGCTAGTCGCTTAACTACCAAGCCTGAAACACAAGTTTATGTATCCTAATATTCTTATTCCCCCAAGTTGACACCAGGGCCCGCGCCAACCTTCCCTGGCTTTATGGAGTGAATGTCCATCTGTAACAAGCATTTCCGCAGCCTGACACGGCTGGCCGGGTCCCAGCAAGGCACAGCAAGGCACAGCAAGGCGCAGCAAGGCACAGCAGGTCCCGGCTCGGCGGCCGAGCACTCACTTCACGATGTCGGGAGGAGAGACTCACCAGCCACTTAGCGTCCCACAGGAGTACTTTAAAATGTTTCCTAGACACCATCTACTGGGAAGTAATATTCCCCTCAGTAAAAGATAAACGCAAAAGTGGTCCAGACAAAAAACCCAGTAAAAACAGACTCCTTCCTCAAAATCACAGGAGATCTGAGCCAAAATCTAAAATGCCTTCTTTTCTTGGTTAATTTTTAACTTTTTTTTTTTTTTTAAGTCAAAGAGATATAGTTCCTCATACTGGCAAGACCACTGCCTCCGGGGGCCGGACCTGGGCAGACCATCCTCCTCCATCAACTGTTCCCACTAAGGCGTACCTGCTGGGACTCCCACTCTGGTGTCTGTTTTCCGAAATGACAACTAGGTAAGAACTGAACGAACTAAATATTCTAGTAATAAACACATGGTAATGACCCAAAGAGATATATTTTCCAAGAATTGAGTCTCTTACTAGAAGCAAACTAACAAGGAAGACTTTAAACCAAAAATCCTAATAACTAGTACCTCTATGGCACCTATGAGGTTCCAGATGCCATTGGAAGCACTTTACCAAAACTAACGTCGTCTTCCTAACAACCCAAGGAGGTCAGGATTAGGACTGTCCTTCCTGCGTGCCGAAGCTGGTTAAGTTTTCCCGGATCCACATTTAATAAGTGATGGTGCCAGAGTTTCAGCCCCGAGTGTGTGGCTCTGGAATCGTGCTCCCACTCACGTGCTCAGCACCAGAGGAGGTAAGGCACAGAGAGCCAACAAGGAGATGGTTAAACTGCCGGCAGCGCAGCCATCAGAGACTCATGTGGACCCCTCCTGCTCCAAACCCAGAAGTCCTGGATAAAACATAACCAAAATTGTTGTAAATTTAGGCCAAATTGAAAAGAAAGAAAGAAAACTTCCCAGGGAGCCGGAGGCATGGGCTATAAATGGAGCCAACAAGCCCTGAAGAGCCGGGCGGGGAGGAGGCGATACAGGTCCTGGACACGGGTGCCAGTGACTGGCACGCACAGCGTGGGGCCGGGTTTGCAGACAGGAGACCCTGTGTCTAGGCCTTTGGATGAGCTGCCCCCTCCACGAGGGAAAGACTGGAAAATCTCTCCCAAAGGTTCAGGGAAATGTCCCAGAGATGTATCATCTGCCGCAGGGCAATAGAGGAACAACGTCTCCATATGAAGTTGAAATCCCAAGGCTGAGTCCCCCACAGAGGTCAAGTCTGAATGTGAGCTCCCCACGGGATGCCAGAGCTCCAAGCTGAGGAATTCTTATGAGACCATTCACAAATCAGGGAGCGCCTGGTGCTCCCAGCAGAAGCAAATGCAGACCCCCGCCCTACACTTCCATGACTCAGGGCAGTGGGACTCCTACAGAGAAAACAGACCACCATGGACCAGAAGTCAAAGCATAAGGCCATATGAGGGCAGGAGTCAGCCCGCAGCTCCCCAAAGTGCTCCTTCCCTGCTTTATCTTTCTTCGGCACACTCACGTGCTGGGTTTTAATTTCCCCCACCCCACCCCACACTGGAATTTAAGCTCGAGTGTTGAGATTTTGTTTTTTCGTTGCTCCATCCTCCAAGCCTACAATAGTGGCTACGGCCTCCCAGGCATTCAGTAAGTATCTATTGGACATTGCTAAAAAGAGGAATGCATATTGGGTATGGCTAGGTGCGTGGAGAGCATACGAAAACTGAGTGGCCCAGAATCCAGCAGTGTCAGGAGAGAGGGACCGTTGGGAAAGACAGGAGGCAAAGGGAACAGTTGGTGACGCGTTGTCCAACTCTACCTATAGCAGTTTATTTCTTTAAAAAATGATCTGAAGCCTTATGGCAAAATATTAACATTTGTTACAATCTGGATGGTGGGCACACAAGGGGTCTTACAGTATTCTCTGTGCTTTTCTGTGTGTTTGGAGTATTTCCTAACTTAAAATAAAGATAGGTGAAAGAAGGTAGTTGGGGAATGATGGATGCTTTGGGAACCTCCAAACACCCCATGGGGCCTACAGGCTGCCCTGATCCCACATCTGAATTCAGACCATAGCCCTGACTAAGTCCAAGAGCCCCAGATAGGGGGCCTGGTCTGCATTCACACCTTTTGGTTTCAGAGCTGAGCGGTAGGGGGGGCCCACCCTTGGAGAAGCAGCTTCCCCAGGAAGCTGCCCCCTGGGATGAAGACTGGCTCAGCATGAGGTGGGACTGGGAAGGAGGTGGTTTCTGCTGCTACTTCTGCATTTATTAAAAACAAAAGACCAAAATAACAACAACAAAAAAAGACCACTCACAGGTCTCTCTGCAGAAATGCAGTTATTTGATTTAAGATGCCAGCTACCAAGGTATCTTGTGAGGTTAGGTGTTTCTGTCTGGGTCTGAGACTGAGCTGGCCCCAGGATCCGCTCCACCCAGAGAAGCCCAGGCCCTGGATCCCTCCGCCCTGCAGAGGCCAGCCCCTTGCAAGCCTGGGGAAGTGCACCCCCTACTGGGCGCCTTTCTCTGCCTGGCCACCCCCCGGGGTAAAGGACCGTGGCTGGCTTGCCACCTGTCCATCTGTCCAGTGCTCAGGCCCCACAGACTAGCCCACATGCTCTTCCAGAAGCAGCTAGGAGCCAACGCCCTGTGGGGTATGGGTGTGCTCTCCTCCCCAAACCAAGACACAAGAAAAGTGAAAAGTGGAGCCCATCTGCACTCTGGTGATCTTCCTGGGCCTTCAAGATTTCTTTTAATTGTTTTGCAAATTATCACATACCCGCTGGTTGCCTAAGCCAAGGAAACCGTTGCTAAGTGCTTATGTTCCTCAAGCACCTGGCAAGGTGGTACAGAGTCTGAGTAGC
>NW_024424064.1:33317-41485 GCF_017311325.1 Ursus maritimus
ACTTAAAAAAAAAAAAATCTGTAGGTTTCATCTCCAGTTACTTCCAAATAAAAATAAAAGTTTAATTAAATTTTAAAAATATCTGTAGGCTTCTTTTCTTCACCGGCTATGACAACCTTGGTTCTAAGTCACATATTCAAAATGTTGAACTAATTTAAAAATGGCCTATCTCCACACAATGGAGTATTTTGCATCAATAAAAAGAATTGTGGCACTGACTCATGTGACAATGAGGATGAGCCTTGAAAACATCAGGCTACATGGAAGACATCAGCCACAAAGGACCACAGATGCTACCGATTCTGCTTCTATGAAATGCCACAAAATAGAGAAATCCATAGAGACAGAAAGCAGAAAAATGTGCATGTTAGGTGAGATATGTCAGCTAAGCTCACTGTGGTAATCATTTTAATTCATCAGATCGTTATGTTGTGTGCCTTAAACTAACACAATGGATGTATCCGTTATATCTCAATAAAACTCAATAAAAAACCAGTCGAAAAATCCGAGTTTCATCTATTGATCAGGGTGTTATTGAAATGAGGTACTGAGCCAGCCATTTTTTTAGCAACGAGAAAAAGAGGTAAAGCCCCAAAGCCAAGTCTGACACTCAAAAGGCGCTTGGTCTGCCTTCACCGTGGCCTGAGCCTTGGAAGCGGCTCTGTGACAGCGGAGTCAGCGCCAGTCCTCCGCGGCCTGGGAGTCAGAGGAAGCAGGCGCGAGGTCTGCAGCCTTGGCCTCCTGCCCCCTTTGCTCGGCAGGTGCAGCAGCACCCTCTTGCTGGGCTCTGGGCGGAAGGTGAGAGGGCAGGGCGGGGCGGGGCGGGAGGCTCTGCCGACACATTCATCCAACACGAACAATCCAGGTGCCGTCAAAGGGCCCCGTGGCTGCCTCCTGGAGCTGACAGGGCAGCTGTCAAAGAACCGGGGCTCCCTTCCGAGCAGGTCGGTGCCCAGGAGCCCAACCCGAATGTCAGAGGATTAGCTGCGTCTCCCCAACAGGTCTGGCCTCATGACCGGGACAGAGGCTCCCAAGGGCTTCACCCACGAGTGATGACAGAGGTCAGGTGAATCTGCTCTTTCAAGAAGAAGACCTGTCATCTGTGGGAGTCATTGTGCTATCTAGCAAGTATTTCTGGTGCCCCCTGTTCCCCGTTTCTCTCTCTTTCTCTCTCTCTCTCTCACATATGTGCACGCACACGGGAGGCAGGATTGCCCTCTTGTTCCATAGAAGGTAAGTGTGACCATGTGATTGACTTGCTTGGGCCAAGGAAAAGTGAGCGGGTATTGAGCCGTCACTCCCAGGTAGGAGATGGAAGAGAATGTCCATCATTTTGTCTACAACAGGCAATGTTAAACATGGCAACTCTTCCATCAGCCTGCATCATAGAGAAAAGTAGCGCAAAGCCCCCCCAGCCATGGGCCACATGCAGCATGAAGGAGAAATACGCCCTCATTAGGGCAGTATTGTCTAGAAATAACCCCTGTGTGTTACTGCAGCATGACCTCGCTCATCCTGACTGCCCCATCGCCGGATTCACAAATGCAGGGAGAAAACAAAGGGGAAGAGGAAGGAAACTAATGTTTATTGATTTCTCTTTCCTTCTATTTCTCAGAGCTGTTTATTTCTGCTCTCATCAATCATGCGTAGATTGTATAAGCCTAATCATGAAAGGCTTGACCTGGTCCCCTTGTTCCCATGTTCTTGGGGGATGAGAAGGGGCTCACGCTGTTGCCCCGAGGGAAAGTCCTTACTGACTTTTAGGGAACCCCCGCTCAACGGCAGTTGTGGGAGGATGTTCGGGGGGGGGGGAGCTTGCTGAAGGATAGGGCCATGCGGGGAACAGGTGTCAAGTGTCTTTATTTAATTAGCAGCCCTGGGCCTGCAGGAGAAGGGAGAAGGCAACGGTGGGGGCACAGCAGTGAACGTCAGGCCGGGCAGGAGAAGGAGGCAGAGCTGAGCTGGAGAAGCACAGCTCACCAGGCAGCCAAGAAGGAGGGTCTTGGAGCCTCAGTCAGCTATGCACAGGGAGCAATAGAAAGGGGGACCCTGCCCTTCTTGGAGGGGGAGACAGGAGAAAGAAGCTCACACCTCGGAGATCGCCGTTCATTCTCTTGTCAAGTATTTATTATTCATTCTACTACGTCCAAGCGCTTTTCCAGGTGCTGGGGAGGGGTTGGGAGATCCGTGTCCTCTTCGCGCTTATCCTAGTCTGGAGACAGGTGTTACACCACAAACAGTAACACACCGTCTGAGTGTGACCATGCAGAGAGAAGCAAGCCGGCAGGGGGTGGGAACAGGGCTGGGGGCAGGGGGCAACGTGACACAGAATGGTCAGGAAAGGTGAGTGACTCATAGGGATGGCAGAGGGGGACAGGGGGCAACGTGACACAGAATGGTCAGGAAAGGTGAGTGACTCATAGGGATGGCAGAAGGGGACAGGTGTGCACCCTGAGGGGTCAGCGTGCTCCCATACGGACAGATCCGAGGACAGTCAGGACGCAGGGCCAGACTCCCCCTCCCTAACATGGCTACAGAATCGGGCAAGCCCTTGGTTGGGGTGTTGTCTGTCTTCCTACCAGAGGAGGTATTTGCAAGCTTGGTTCGCCTCGCGGGCCGGAGGTTGGGATACAGCTCTGTTTCTCGTAGCCACGGCCGCTTGTTGGTCAAAGCCCTAGCCCAGCCCACGAGGCCCGAATCCTTCCTGCACACCCAATACCCCTTCCTCTGGCCAGCACCTGCCTCTCGGCGGGGCACACGGGGCCGGCCCGGCCCCTCACGGGCTGTCTGCGGGTCCCCTTCTCATGCCTGCATTGTTTCCCTGCCTCTGGGAGGTGGGGAGGGAAGGATGGCTGGGGGTGGACGGGGTCTCCATTCTCAGGAGTGGCTGTAATGGGAGTGCCCTCAGCCAAGCGCCTGGAGGATGGATGGGCTGATCAAACCAATTGTCCATTAGTAACTCCAGATCCATTTTCCAGGTTTACATTCTCAATTCACAAAGGTTTAAAAACTATGGATTTTCATTTTGCTTGTTGCACCTGTAACCTCCCCAAGCATCCTCTGGGCGCGGGGTGTCAGCAGCCAGCAGCCAGGCCTGCGAGGTAATGCAGCCTCTGCTGTGGAGATGGGCGCTTGGGGAGAAGGGACATTAAACAGACCAACAACTGCAAATCAATCAGGCCTCGCCTTGGGACTCCGGCCGGGCTGCTCTGGTCTGCCCTTTCGTGCGTTAGGGTGTATGTGTAGAGGGGAGTGAGAGGAGGGGATGGAAAATTCTGGAAGGTGCCAGAGCTTCCAGCCCTGGGGAAGGCAGAGGAACCAGGCCCAAAGTCTCACCGGGAAAGGACTGACAGGCCCACCCTCCACCTACCACTGCTCTCCCAGACCTCTACTTGGGGCCCCAGCAGGCAGCACAGTGACATGACAGCTGCCATCTGTAGAAAGAGCAGAGGTGGGTGCCGGACACACTGCCCCCCGCATCCTCCTCTCTCTCGCCGACGGTGTACACACAGACACTAAATATTTCAGTAGGCAAATGATTTTGAAGGGTGTGGGAGAAGGCCAGAATAATGATTTATAGAATTTTAGAAAACTTGATTCCTTGAGCGTGCTTCACAGCAGGACCATCGCCCGCGCAGGCAGAGCTCTAGGATTGATTCTTTAGGAAGCAGAAGAACGGGGAGCCTAAGAGCCCTTTACGCTTCGTTCCCAGGGCACTTAGTCGCTGCTCAGGATGCCCTCAGCCCCCACCCCGCCTGGGCCCTCGTCCCCTCGCCCTCAGCTCCACCCTCGAGGAAGGAGCCACCCTGGCCGGTGGAGGGAGGGAGTGCTCCCTCCGAGGGGAGCTTGATGTCCCAGGGGCCTCTGGCCTCTGGCCCCTCTGTCCCCCATCCCAGGTGAGTTTTGCTGCGGCCTCTGAGGGCTTTCTCATGGGCAGCCTGATGCGACCGGAGCTGGCCCTGGGCCCAAGGAGCAGCTTCCCTGCCTGGCTCGAGACCCTGCAGGGGCCAAGCAGGGCCAGCCGCTGGTGCCCCGGGCCCTCCGCCCTGCGACCCCTTGCCTTTGTCCCCACCGTCAGGGTTCCTTGTTCCCCAGGGTGGAGAGGATGCCTGGTCAGATGCCTCTCCCCACCCCCCCCCCGCCACCCAGAGAGACAACTGTGCAGCCAGGAGCCCCTGGACCGAATCCCAGCCCTGCCAGTGTGTTCACTAGGAGCCTCTGTCTCCGTGAAATGGCATCATAACTGTGGGACCACCGTGAGTGGCAAGTGAGTGTCTGCTGGACGGTCCTGGCCGTTGCTCATGCCCCCCGCCCCGTGCTCACCCAAGGGAGGGGCGTCTAACAGAGGAATTAGACTCCAAGGTCCAAATCCCCATTTCCCACAGCCATGCCCTGAACCGTCACTCTGAGGCCGAGAGTTGAGGATGTTTCTGGTTCTAAAGGTGGGAGCAGGTCGCCCTCACGTGAGCCCCTTGGCTGCCTCCCACCACACCAGGCTCCAGAGAGGCCAATGCCCTCCGGAGGCGTGGACCCCCACCGGGGGACAGCCTCCCTCCTCACTCTCCTGGCCCAGGGCTGTCCAGCCCCTCCGGAGGGCAGCCTCTCACGTGGGAGGGAAACTTCCTCCAGAACAGTGTGGAGAAGACTATGGGGACAGTGGCCGGCGAAGGCCACCCTCAGGTCACCCTCAGGCCAAACTGACCGCCGGGCCAGCAGGCTGGTCGGGCTCTGGCCTGGGTGCTGCCAATAAGGATCTGAGCAAGAAGAACGAGGGGCAGGACCCGAGGCCACCCCGCAACGACCATTGAAGGCTCTCATGTTCGGGGACCAATTAATTATCCAAACCTCCAGATTTGAAAAGGAGGATGTTTAATCTCCTGGTTTTTCCCAGGGTCTCAGCCCTTTGACCCTGCTTCTTGACCTTTGCCCTTCCACCTACTCCCCAGAGGCCAGGCCTCCTTGTGCAGATGTTTTGTTTAGTAAACAAGATTCCGGGGGAGGGTAAATGGAGGACACTGGGGGGCAGCTTTTGAGGAAGCCACACGCTGCTTCTCCAAGGGCACCCTGGAAGCCTAGAAGAAAGGAACTGGGGACTGGCAGGGATCATTGCCAAGCAGTGCTCCCAGGATTCTGCCCGTGACCCGGGAGAGGGTCTCGGTACTCCCGCTGAACCGAGGGCACACTTCCCGTCGGGAGCCACTAAGCAGAGTCATTCTTGTTTTTTCTCTATGCAAGCGGTTGGCAGCAGCCCCCCAGCCGTGGGCACAGCTACGGCCAATGCAGTAAAAGGATCGCCGAGGAGCCAGCGGGAGCTCGTAGCGACTCTCTCCTAAACCATCTGTGTCATCGAGAAAGAAGGCGCAAGTCGTCCGGTTCAACTCCTCGTTTGGCATCCCGTTAGCTTTTTGGCCCTGGGCAAAGTACTGCTCTTTGTCTCGCTGTTCTCATCTGTAAAATAAGGACAGAGGACCCCTCTGACGGGGTCTGTCATGAAAAGTAAAAGACAAGGGTCAGTGGAGTGTTCGGCACTGTGTGGCTTATAAAAGGATGGACTTATTTAATTAATATATTTTTAATTGATGTATAGTTTTTTATTTTTTCTTTCCCAGCAGGGGCCTTCGTTCGGCGTCACCCTCTGCCCTCACACCTCCCACACACCTTAGCGTCCTTCCCAGGACCCCTAAATCCCAGGGATGACACCTGGGCTTGTAGCTAGTCTGGGTCTGCTGAGTCTCTGGGTACCCTGAGCCAGGGGCTCGCCACCAGCGTGGATTTTGCCCTGTGGGGACATTCTGGCAATATCTGGAGACATTTTCGTTGAAACTGGGCAAAGGGTTGTTACTGGCCTAGGGGTGAAGACCAGACGTGATGCTCTACACCCTACCAGGCACAGGAAAGCCCCCAAACAGAGAAGGATCTAGTCCAAAATGTCAATACCGCAGAGCTGGAGAAGGCCTGCTCCGGACTCGGCATCTGGGTGGGGGTGAGGCCAGCACAGGAAAACGCATGAGGTGCCTGCCTCCAGCCAGCGTGACCCACGAGAATCTGGATGTGTCCCCACCCCACCCATCAGACTCGTGGCAGGAAGGGAGAGCACCCTCCGGGTGATATTTCCATTCTCCCACATTCCCTAAAGAGTTCCGCAAAACAAAAGCAACCCCGTGACACCAATTATGTGTCCCGAGAAGCCGTGTGCAATATGCATTCATGTAAATCAATGAACAGAAACCAATTGCTGGGGCTCCAATTGCTAGACAAAGCCTCGGAACTAACGCCTGTAATTTGAAGTATTCACGAAACTGAGAAAAATCTATCCACGGTGCCGGGCTTTCCTCTGTCTCCCAATGGCACTTCCGGCCTTTCAGCTGTCACTCAGCCGGGGCTGCGCCGAGAACGGAGCTTCTGCTCCCTTGGTCACGGGGTCCCTCCGAGTTAAACCCTTGCCCGGCGCCCATGCCCTCACTGGAGACAAGAACCAAGAAGTATTCTTTCTGCTAGGCCCTGATTACCTTGGTTACAGTCAGGGACAAACCAATCAACCTAATTAAAGGGGGCAAGGGTGGGGTAGATCGGAAGGGGAGTGTATGAGAGGTTGCTCTGGAAATTTCTAGCACCTCCATAGTTATTTCCTCAAAATGGAGTCTGAATGAAACTCCCTCCCCAGCTTACTAGAAGACAACTGACCTCTCCCTTTTGGTCTATTTCATGTACCAAATGCCATCGGTCCTGAAGACTTTGCCACGAACAGCCCGCTCAACATCAAACCAGATCTTGATGTGATGCTTCTTCAATGCTACCATTGCAGGGGTGCCGAATCTAGGAGACCGCAATGCACCACACTGTTTGTGTCTTTCTGACCGAGCAGCATGATGTCTGAACCACCCCTGCCCAAGAACACAGTTCATCACCAAAGAAAGGAATCCGGCCATCACCTTGAAATGGCCTGCAAGGCCTATGACAGGCAATGAGAGTCTTAATTCATTTTTTTTAAAAGATTTTTTAGATTTATTTATGAGATAGAGACAGCCAGCGAGAGAGGGAACACAAGCAGGGGGAGTGGGAGAGGAAGAAGCAGGCTCATAGCGGAGGAGCCTGATGTGGGGCTCGATCCCATAACACCGGAATCACGCCTTGAGCTGAAGGCAGACGCTTAACCGCTGTGCCACCCAGGCGCCCCGAGAGTCTTAATTCATTTTTTATCTGAAATGGGAAAAAAAAATCATTGCAAAAGTTGTTTTTCTTTCCTGGGGGTGGGGAAGGAATAGTTCCCCAAACTACAAGGCTCCAGTAACTCCGCGTTCTGCCTGAGTGTTACAGCACAGACTTCATTCCAGCTCCTCTCGGTGGACGAGGCTTGCCAAGAGGCTGCCCAACCCTTAATGAAACGAGAAACGTCTCAGTCCAACCACCCAACCTTGGCTTGAGAAAGGGGGCTGGACATCCTTTGTCTACATTAACGTCAAAATAGCGAGTGCTTTTAGCGGTCAGCAGGAACCATAGAAGTGACCACAACGCCGGTGGAATTAGTTACACTTGCACGGCTGCAGTTGGTATTCACGTGCAAATCCCGGCGCCTCTCACTCTGTGTGTCCTTGGGCAAGTCACACGCTCTTCTGAGCTTTAGCGTCCTCACATGGACACTATGAATGATAATAATCCTCCTATCCTCATGCTGCTCAGAATAAAGAGAGAGGGTGGCATAGAACCTCCATCCAGCAACTGGAATTTGGTTATTGCTCAAGAGAGCTAACTGTTGTATAATAACTCTAAGAAGGCAGGTTTATTCTGCATCTTCCGCAGTCCCCCAGGATGGATTGAAAGTGTTGCCAACGCATTTTTGCTGAGCTTCCTGGCTCTTGGCATGATCGCCCTGCCCATCTGATAGAGGAAAACTCCTGCAGGAGGGAACATCAGACTTCCACTGGTCCCGCTAGCCACTTGAGTGCAGCCCACGTGGTCTGGAAGGAGAGCCAGGGCTGCCCAGCGGGTCTACCGTCGCCGGCTGGAATTCAGGACTCCAGTGGGACCCAGCACGAGTCTGTCCAACTCCCAGAGGCTCTGCTTCCCAGAGGGGCTGTCCTACTCTGAAGTTGTGTGATGTGGGGACTTCCGGTCCCAGGACAGAGTGGAAACTGGCCACAGACGCACGCGTTCTGTATTCCAGGGGG
>NW_024424065.1:0-1834 GCF_017311325.1 Ursus maritimus
TTTGACTGATATGGGTATTACTTTCTTTCAGTTTCCATTTGCATGGAACATCTTTGCCCATTCCTTCGCTTTTAGTCTCAGTGTGTCATCTGCTGAAGTGAGTCTCTTGGAGGCAGCATATAGATGGGTCTTGTATTTTTATACACTCAGCCATTATATATTTTTGATTGGGAAATTTAGTCCATTTGAAAGTAAAATAAATATTGATAGGTATATACTTAATGCCATTTTGTTACTTGTTTTCTGTTTTGTACTTCCTCTGTTCCTTTCTTCCCTTGGTCTCTTCCCTCGGGGTTAGATGACTTTCTCTGGTGTGATGCTTAGATTCCATTCTCATTATCTTTTGAGTACGTACTATAGATTTTTGCTTTGTGGTTGCCATGAGGCTTACATATAAGAATTTACATTTATAACCATCTATGTTAAGTTGATCACAACATAAGTTTGAACATATTCTAAAGTTTGACATTTTTACTCTCCCCAACCATGTCTTATGTTTTTGATGTTGCATTTTACATCATTTCATCTTGTGTATCCCTTAAATGATTATTGTTGTTACAATGATTTTTTTTACTACATTTGTCTTAACCTTCATACTAGCTTAAAAAGTGATTAATCCACTACCTTTACTATATATTTGTCTTTATCAGGGACATTCATACTTTCATATATTTTCTTGTTACTAATTAGTGCCCTTATTTTCAGCTTAAAGAAGTCTCTTTAACATTTCTTGAAAGGCTAGTTTAGTAATGATTAACTCCTTTAACTCTTGCTTGTCTGGAAAAACTCTCTATCTTTCCTTCAATTCTGAAGGATAACTTTGCTAGATAGAGTATTCTTCGTTGGAAGCGTTTTTTTTTTTTTTCACTTGGAATATATTATACCATTCTCTTCTGACCTGCATAGTTCCTGCTAAAGAAAAAGAAAAATTCTATTCATAGTCTTATGCAGTTCTCTTGTATGCAACTGGTTGTTTTCCTCTTGATGCTTTAAAGATTCTCTCCTTGCCTTTAACTCTTTTTCACTTGACTTATAATGTGTGTTGGTGTGAGTCTCTTTGGGTTCATCTTATTTGGAACTGTATGGACTTCCTGGATCTGAATGTCTGTTTCCTTTCCAAGGTTAGGAAAGTTTTCAGCCACTATTTCTTCAAATAAGTTCTCTGCCCCTTTCTTTCTTTTCTCTCTGGGACTCTTATAAGGTGAATGTTGGTCTATTTGATGTTGTCCCATAAGTCATTTCAACCATTTTCACTTTGTTTTCATTTACTTCTAATTTTGCTACTCTGGTAGGGTGACTTTCTTTTTCATGTCTTTGTGTTAACTGATCCTTTTTTCTGTTTCATCTAGTCTGCTATTGAATCCCTCTTGTGTATTTTTCAGTTCAGTTACCTTATTCAACTCTGACTTTTGTTTGGTACTTTCCTATATTTTTTAATCTCTTTAGCGAAGTTCTAACTGCATTTATTCTTTCTTCTCCTGAACTTGGTGAGCATCTTTATGACTATTACTTTGAACTTTTTGTCATGGAAATTACTTATCTCTGTTTCATTAATTTTTCCCCCTGAGGTTTTATCTTATTCTTTCATTTGGAGTATATTCAGATGTTTCCTTATATCACTTGACTCTGTAATGATTTCTATGCATTAGATGAAATAGCCACCTCTCCTAGTCTTAAATGGCTGGCCTTGTGTAGGAGATGAATCTTATTGTTCAACACTGCCCTAGCTGTTGATTATCTCTCAGACCTTTATGGTTGTCCAAGCAGCCTATTTTATTTTTAATAACTCCTAGTCATTGAAAGTGTGCTAAGACCAGTTAGTGTTTCAAAAAGG
>NW_024424066.1:0-1832 GCF_017311325.1 Ursus maritimus
AGATGGAGAGGAGATTGACTAAAGGGTTGAATATCTTGGTCTGAAGTTCGGAGCAAGCCTGAGCCAAGGAGTAAAGGTGAGGTGGGAGAAGGAGGCTGAGGACAGACCCAAGGCAATCCAACATTCACAGGTCAGAAAGGCAGGGGATTCACAAGAAAAATAAAGGCAGGAAAACAATCCCTCATCTAGACCTGCCTACTCCCCACATTAGCAGTTGGTGGCTAGATTTAGGGACTTAATGCAGCACTGAACACCTGCTGTGTGTCAGGTCTGTATCTGTGTTGGGCAGCATGCTTCTGTGGAGCTCCCATAAATGAGAAAGTTCAGTGGGGCAGACACACAGAGAAGTGGATGGGTCATTCCATTGATGTGGGTTCGAGGTTAGATGAGACCAAGCTCCAGTGAGTGCAGAGGCAGTGTTGAGGCAGTGTTGAGGCTGTCAGGAAGGTACCAGGTCTTAAAACATGAACAAGCACTCACCAGGCCCTCAGTTCGGGCCATGGGAAGGCAAGGAAGACTTGGGGGGATGTTCCAGAGGACAGCAGCACATGACATCCTACGTGTCTGTGACAGTGCACAGGATTCTCCAGCTTGCTGTCCAGCAGGCCCTGGTGTCTTCGTCTCTATGCGCCATGCTTTTTTCTTGCTAAAGGCACAAAGGCCCAAATCACCACGTTTACTCATGCATTCAGTGATTATCAAACCCCTACTTTGTGCCAGGCCTGGGAAATACCTGTGGAGTAGACAGATGGCCTTTCTGCCTTTCAGGAGCTCATTGGTGGGGAATATGAGTAATAAACAAATAAACAAGGTAGCTGCAAGTTCTATGAAGCAAATAAAACTTCATACATCTATGAAGCAGGTGTATGGAGAGGGGCTGTGTGGAACTGGTGGTCAGGGAAAATGTCAGGGTAGCATTTGAGTTAGACAGTTTGTGTGCATCTGTAGGGAGGAGCCAGGCCAGCCTGCAGTGATACAAGGAATGTGAGGCAGGCACAAGTGAAGGACAGTAGTACAGAGTGAGTCATAGCACTTAGGAGGGACAGAGCAGGTTGGAGTTTGCTAAAACATTCAAGCTTTATTCAAAGGGAGAGGTAAGGTCATTGATCAGACTATTGAACTAGGGAAGATATAATCTGGTTGAACTTTTAGAAAATGACTCTGGCCACTGGGTAAAGAACACCTTACAGAGGAGTGGTGTGCAGCAGGAAGGTTCTCTCTGGTGGGTGAGAGGCAGTAGTTGCATTCGGGATGGTGAGAAATGGTTGGGTCCAGGCCATGCTTTGCAGGTGTAGCCCACAGACTTGCTAAGCAGTTTTATCAAGAAAGTAAGGGAAACAGAAAGATCAAGAAAGGTGTCTAGGTTTTTGGAGTGAGCAGTGGGTGATGTTCCGCAGACATGGCAAAGACCCTCCTACACACTTCACTCATTACAACTCTCAACATCTGCCTAGAGGTCATTCAGCCTGGATTTCCCTAAGAATGTCACCTCCTTGACCACACTGACTGCTCAGATGCATCCAGTGATAGGGGCCAGGGTGGCCCTCCAGGACTCTGCCCAGTCTGTTTGTCCTGGCAGCCTGCTCTCCAAACAATAGGAAGCTGGGGGGCGGGGAGTGGATGCCCAGTTACACTCCCAAATGCATTTATAGGAGTGAGGACCCTCCAGAAATATTTCCAGATTCTCATTTCTTTACTTTTTGTCCTACTATTTCTGCCACAGAAGCCAGAAGAGGGGCCTACATACATGATGGAGTCTCCTTTGTAGCGTCTCAGTCCCGCTGTGTCTGAGAAGGTGCCCAAGCATACGGTGCTGCATGCCAGCAGAGGTG
>NW_024424067.1:0-1830 GCF_017311325.1 Ursus maritimus
TTTCATTTTATGAGTTGGGAGGTAAGGTGAGGGACAGAGCTGGACTTGAACACGACACCTTGATTCCTGGTCTAAGGCCATTTCTGAACTCTCGTTGTATAATGGAGTCCCTCGCGGAGCTGCTGAGAAACCTCATCCTGGTCCAGTCCCCACCTGATGTTTGGATTGCATAGGTCTGGGGAAAGGCTCAAGGACTTGTATCTCCCCAGAGTTCCCCAGGATACTACAAGGAAGCTGGGGAATGCTCAGCTCTTCCACCTTCAAATCCATCTGCAAAAGGGCAGTAAAGGGAGCAGGCCTAAGATTTTGGCTAGTTTGTGGAGAATATTTTCTTTAAAGATCTTATTTATCTATTATTTGAGAGACAGAGCAAGAGACAGCAAGCAGGGGAGGGGCGGGGGAGAGAATCCCAAGCAGACTCTACGCTGAGCACCGAGCCTGACACAGGGCTCGACCCCATGACCCTGAGATCGTGACCCCAGCAGAAACCCAAGAATCCGACTGACGTTCAACCAGCTGAGCCACCCAGGCACCCCAGCTGAGAATATTTTCTATCAAAGAGCCCAAGGGATTTCTCTTGTGAGAAAAGTCTTCAAATTACTCCATACGAGTAGAAGGGCTGTGGTGGGGGTGGGGAGGGTATCTTGTCTTAGGGGTAGTGCCGTCCAACTACCAAGGCACTCTGATCCTCCTCTGGGTGCTGATTAAGCAATGTGCATACCTTTCTTCATTTATGACTTAGCCAGCTATTTACTGAGTGACTACCTCGAAGCACATTGCCCAGGTATGAGGGAGGCTGTATAGAGAAATGAGACTTGGGACCGTCCCTGAAAGCCACCCCAGGCCAGGGGGGGAGGTGGGTGACATGAAGCGACAAGGACAGAGGTGGGGGGTGACAGGCAACTGAGGCGCTGAGGTCTCCCAGATCCTGGCTTGCAGAATGGGTCTGAGTCTGTCTTAGGTAGGGTTTTTCCTGCATATTAATGAATTAGAATTAGATTCGATGTAATCATTTTCTGAACAGACACACTGGCATCATCCCCATTTTTTAATACTTGGAAATTTGTGCACATTCACTCCTCAATATATTCCTTTTTGTCTGCCAAAACCATAGAACACAGCTTTACAAGGGGCATAAGGGATATCTCAAATTTGAGATTAGGAGGTTATTACGGGTATTCTGAGACTCTTAATCACCCTGAAATGACTACTGTAGATAAATGATCAGCTAATTTGGTGTTTGGAGACGGTCCTCATGAGCTCTCATGGACGGCAGTGGGATTATCTGGCTCGAGCGCCGCTCCGTGCTCATCACAGCTAGTGAGAGGCAGCATTTTGCACAGCATACGTCTGTCCTTCTGGCCTCAGCTGATTGGTGTAAGGATGGGCACCTGATGAGGCTAGGCCAATCCGAATCCTTTTCTGGGATTTGTGCATTTGGGACCAGGAGAAATGGGAGAGCCTCACTCTGATTTCTGAAGCAGAGTACCTACTGCAGGCGAGGCACTGCCCTCGGCTCTGAGACTGCGGCACCGAAGAGAAGAGAGTGCCTTCTTCCCTGGCGAGCAGCTCTTGTTGGGTGGGGGTGGGGAGACATAAACAAACACATAAATAAGATGCAAATATAAAATATAGCCCAGAATTAGTCCTGATACTACTACTACTACTAATCATTATTGTTTTAAAGATTTGATGTATTTATTTGAGAAAGAGAGAGAAAGCACGCAAGTGGGGTGGGGAGGGGCAAAGGGAGAGGATCAGAAGTAGGCTCCCCACAGAGCAGGGGGAGCCCGATGTGGGGCTTGATCCCAGGACCCTGAGATTATGACC
>NW_024424068.1:0-1829 GCF_017311325.1 Ursus maritimus
AGCCCCAGCGCCGTAATCACCATGCCGCCCTGCCGCCACCCGAGCCGCTAGGGGCGCAGCTGGCCATTCAGGGCGGGAAAACCGGCAGGGCCCTCCAATCCCCCGGCGAACTTCCAAGGCACCCGTGCCAAAATGTTTGGGCCCACGCTCCAGCTCGCCGGCGCCTTCACCTCGGCCTGGCCCTCTGCTACCGCACAGCTGGCGGAATGGTCCTGCTGTACTATTGGGGTCTAACCCTAACCCTAAACCCTAACCCATAACCTTAAACCCTAAACCTTAACCCCTAACCCTACCCTAACCCTAACCCCTAACACTTACCCTAACCCTAACCCTACCCTAAACCTAACCCTAAACCCTAATCCTTAAACCCTAAACCCTAACCTTAACCCTAAACCCTAAACCCTAACCCTAATCCCAAAACCCTAAACACTAAACCGTAACCTTAACCACTAACCCCAAACCCCAAACCCTAACCCTAAACCCTAACCCTACCCTGACCCCTACCATACCCGTAACCCTACCCCTAACCCTACCCCTTCAGCTAACCCTACCCCTAACCCATAACCTAACCCTAAACCTAACCCTAACCCTTACCCTAACCCATACTCTAACCCTAACTCTAACCCATACCCTAACACTAACCCTAACATGTACCCTAACCCTAACCGTAACCCTAACACGTACTCTAACCCATACCCTAACCCGTACGCTACCCTAACCCTAAACGGTACCCTAACCCATAACTTAAACCGTACCCTAAACCTAACCGTAGCCCTAACACGTACCCTGCCCGTACCCTAACCTTAACCCTAAACCCTAAATCCTGACCCTAACCCATACCCTAACTCGTACGATAACCTGTACCCTAACCCTACCCGTACCCTAACCTGAACCCGTAGCCTAACCTTAACCCTAAACCCTAAACCGTAACCCATACCCTAACCCTAACCAGTACCCTTACCTTAACCTTAACCCGTACCCTATCCCGTACCCTAACCCATACCCTAATCCGTACCCTATCTCTAACCCGGACCCTAACCCATACCCTAACCCATACCTAACCCTAACCTGTACCCTAACCTGTACCCTAACCCATACCCTAACCCTAAACCATACCCTATCCTTATCCCAAACCCATTCCCTAACCCGTACCCTAACCCTAACCCTAAACCGTAACCTAACCTGTACCATAACCCTAAAACTGTACCCTAACCCTAGCCCGTAACCTAAACCGTACTCTAATCCGTACGCCAACACTTACCCTAAACCGTACCCTAACCCGTACCCTAAACCATACCTTAATGCGTTCCCTAACCCGTACCCTAACCCTAACCTGTACCCTAAACCTAACCCGTATTCCAACCCTAACCCTAAACCTAAACCCTAAACCCTAACCCGTACCCTAAACCCTAA
Source organism: Ursus maritimus (assembly GCF_017311325.1). Lineage (NCBI taxonomy): Eukaryota > Metazoa > Chordata > Mammalia > Carnivora > Ursidae > Ursus > Ursus maritimus. The sequence continues at coordinate 1,414 of NW_024424068.1, forward strand.
TCTGTACCCTAACCCATAACCTCTAACCTGTAACCCCTAAACCCAACCCTAACCCGTACCCTCTCCTTACCCTAACCCTAACCCCTACCCTCACCCATACCCTAACCGTAACCCATACCCTAACCTTAACCCGTACCCTAATCCGTACCCTAACCCCGGGGATTGGGTACACCTGAGCCCCACCACGGGACTCAGCCTGCCACCCCTCAGGAAACCATGCCCCTTGGGGCGCCGCAGAGCATCCCATGCAGGAGAACTGGTAGGGCCCCCCTGAGCCCCAGCGATCCTCGGCGGACCCCTACACCCCAACCCTGAGGCCCACGCTCATCCCACCCCACGCCTTCCCTTCAGCTTGCCACCGAGCTCGTCGCAGAGACAGCAGATCAGGCCTGCCAGGTTCCTGGGGCCTAGACCTG
>NW_024424069.1:0-937 GCF_017311325.1 Ursus maritimus
AAGGGGTCCCCTACTCCTCCGCCATCTTAACTCCTCCTCAATAAGAGGGATTTTTAACCGTTTGAGGGGTATATGTATTTATGTGTAGGGGCCATAGAATACATATTTATACTGAGTTAAACCTGAACTCTGAGCAGGAGGATATTCAATTTTATAAATAACTGTAAATGACAAAATAAAATTTAGTGTTTATATTGTTTTTATTCTTCTGTTGAGTAATAATACATGCTAATACTATTGGAATTTATGCAAGTATTAATACATAGGAAAATAATCCCACATTACCCCATAGATTAAAATAAACCACTCCTAACCATTTTGGCACATGCATTCAGTCCTTTAAAAATAATTTTGAAAATATAGTTGAAATCCAACAGCATTAACAATGTTATTATGTCTATGTTTTCATATATATATATATATATATATAGCATTATATATCATTAGCATTTCAAAGATTATTAAAAAATCAGCATTTCATTTAATTATATTCTTTCTATTGTCCAAAAAATATTGTGGTTTCTTTTGAATGTTGGTAAGTTCCAAAGTTTTCAAAGTTTCTTCAAGTTACTCATTGAGTCAAAGTTGTGCAAAATATTTTTGGAACTCCTACTGTGTGTCAGACCCTCCCTCCGCTGTGGTGATAACTGTGTGAAAACAGCACAGGGCTTCCACAGAGAGCATGTTTTCTTACGAAAAGGGAGCAGACATTAAACAGTAAACAATGAAAGAACAGATTATAATTATTTCTATGAAGGGCAGATAGGTCCATGAGATTATAACTGGGAAACTATGTTACGTGTCCTTGTAAATATAGATTTTGTAATAAAGGTAAAGATGGGGCACCTGGGTGGCTCAGTCATTAAGCGTCTGCCTTCAGCTCAGGTCACAATCCCAGGGTCCTGGGATCAAGCCCAGCATCGGGCTCCCTGCTCAG
>NW_024424069.1:942-1826 GCF_017311325.1 Ursus maritimus
AGGAAGCCTGCTTCTCCCTCTCCCACTCCCCCTGCTTGTGTTCCCTCTCTCACTGTGTCTCTCTCTGTCAAATAAATAAAATCTAAATAATAATAATAATAATAAAGAAAGAAGCTTCCAATATACATATACACTTATTTATAGCTATTTATATATTTTATTATTTGCTGTTTAAGAACTTAAAGTATGGGCATGTGCCTATGTGAACATCATTTTAAGACCATTAATATGTATTAAAATATTATTAGATCTGATAATGCTAGGAAAAATGATTATTTATAATGAACATCATGAGCATTGTAAAGGAAAATTGTGCTTCAACAGAATTTTCTTAATGTGTAATCTGGTTATTTTTTCACACTCATATCTATTCTCTTGCCAAAGGTAACACTTTTTAGAATATTCACATACAATTTCTGCATGATAATATGATTCTAAGACTTACTTTTCAAAATGTGCACATTTTTATCATTTCGTCAAGTATAACACCTCAGAAACAACTTGTTCTTCATTTAAAGTAGTAAGGAAGTTTAATTGTGTCTACATACATTCCCTTCTGGAAGTTAGGTTACTGATAGCTTTGTTCTTGTAAACTGCTAAGACATTTGTAAACTGAGGGAGACTCAAGTCTTGCAAGATTGTGGTATCTATAGGTTAACTGTTTCTTTGTGCTTTAGGGCAGCCAAGAGTGCCTGAGGAATGTTGTATAGATCCCAGGGGGACGGGTTGCAGGGTGTCAGCTTCTGCTTTGTCCTCAGCTTGCCTTCTGTTCCCTCATCACACCTTCCCCAGATTCTTGCGAGTTGGTGAAGGCAGAGAGGAAATGATGGCCAGTAATATTTTAACACAGCCTGAGAAGTCAGTTAGCAAGTGTAAGCCCAACT
>NW_024424070.1:0-1826 GCF_017311325.1 Ursus maritimus
TTTTACTGAGCTGCTTTCAATTTCTATGCACTTGCTCCCTGTTGAAATCCATTATCCTGAGTGAGGGTCCTTTATTAATATGAACTTTTTTTTCTCACACCTTGATATTTAAACTATGTTTATCGCTTTTCTCTATTTCTCATTCCCTTTCCTCATTTGACACCTACTTTATTGCTCTCATTTATCCTGCTTCAAGAACTATAAGACATGGATTCAAACTTACTGCCTTAATATATTTCGTAATCTATGCTTGAAAATCAGATTTTTATTTTTTTATTGCTCTGCAAATGTCTGACCGGGTCAGTGCTGTTATTTCACCTGGTAGGACCACCACCTTTCAATCCTTCAATTGTCCAACTTAGATAATATAGAAAAAAGGCACCAATCACACTCAAAAATAAAATATGCATCACCATGAATCTGGATTGGAATAGAAACTCACAGTTGTGCTTGGGCCTGAAGCAGCAGGACTGCTGGGCTCCAGGCCAGAAATTAGGAGACCCAACCAAGACTTCGAATCATTTGGTTTAGAGCTCCGTGAATTTCTCTCACTGGACATAGAAGTGTAGTGTGAATCCTGGACTTTGAAAAAGTTAAGCTAGGCCCCCATGATCACTGAGAAGCTGCTGTATCCACTGAGCTCTTCCTGGGATGCGAGAGGGAGCAGGACCTGGGACGGCTGGGCCTTGGCCAAACCACCTACCAACATGGGAAGTAGATCAGCAGAATTCCTAGTGATAAGAGCCCCAAGATAAGATAAGAGCCCCAGGGTTAAGATAAGGTGCTGCAGTGGGGGGCTTGGTAACTCACACAAAGACGATTGCAGAGGAAGGAAAACACACACATACAACTACTATTCATTTTCAGTACTACAATAATGCAGTTTATGTATTTATGATTTTATTAGTATGGTTTTGGCATCACATTGTATAAAAAAAGCATTATAATAAAAAAGATGAAACTTTCTAATGGTATTTGGAAATACCTTAGGAATGGAAAATAGGGTATTAGAGAAAATAATGCATATACAAATTAACTCTTATTCAGGAAATACTTAAACACCGTTTTTCTTTTAGTTTTCGATATCTCACCTGCTTATAAGTGGATAAAACAACAGCTTTTTGCTGGTAGTGAACTTTTATTTGCTAGTGTTTTTAATTAAATTTCTTATTACTGCCACATGTAAACAGAAAATCATTAGTATGGCTCAGTTTTATGCTGATGAAATCCTAATCTTTAGAAAAAAATTCTTAGGCAAACAGTTTCTCCTATACCAGCATGAAAATACTTTTCTTTATCTGGTTTTTATTCACTTTCACTGCACAAACAGTCGTAGATAATATATTAGTCTCTCCTGAGAATAAAAAAAAATATTTGAAAAAAAATTGGTTTTCAAATGTTGGCCTAGAATGATACATATGATATATTCACTGCACATTTAATTTACTTTGATAGCATCAAGTTTTATTTGCTTTTATCTACAATGACAAGTATTATTGTCAATAGTATTTGCTTTTTGGTCAACATTTTAGCACACACATCTAGAACTCCTCTATTTTTACTCTGATACTTGTCATTTTCTTTTAAATATTTCTGTGTTCCCTGAACCAGCCGCTGAAGCCCACTTAGGATAGCCCAGTGAAGTCACAGGATTGTTTTAAAGTTTCAAAAGATTATATTAAATGACAAGTGATTTTAAATTTTTGAGGGAAACACAGTGGCATCAATTGGTAACTACCCAAACTACTCACCCAAGTAGTTCACAATTTAAACAGATCGCTTACATTCCTTTCTACGGTGTTTTATCATTGTGACACCGGGTTTTC
>NW_024424071.1:0-1825 GCF_017311325.1 Ursus maritimus
GAAGAATCCGAGGGGCATTACCGATAAAGAATTGTTCATAGTTACTGCAAAGATTAAAAATATGTAATGCATGTGAAGATCTAACCTGATGCCTAGCATATAGTAAGTTCTCAATAACTGCAGCTACAGCTTTGTCATTAGGAATCTGGATTTAATCCTGCTAGGGGTTTCCACATGGGCAGAAATACTTCACAGTTTTTGGAATCTGAAAGCAAGATCAAAGACTCTGCACAATTCCCATGATGAGGAGTTTAATTATGAACAATGGGAAGGATAATGCATCTGGATTGTTTACAGATAGCTAATGACCTAACATGCTAAATATAGCTGCAGCTCCCTAACTGAAAGCTTGGTCTGCTCCTTGAAAACAGGTTGAAGCCCCCACTGCTGGGCAATGTTGGTGAGAACAGCTGGAGCAAATGTTCTCCTCCTTGCCGTGGAATGATAAATCACACCTGTCAATGAATAAAACATCCCGTCTCAGCAATCGAGCAATGGATTTTTAAGGAGCCTTCCCATTTATCAGTTTAGCTGTTGATTAGCTGTGAAAGGACATTGCATCAGAGGGATGATAAATGGGATAACTGAGCCCTCAAATGCAAGACAATGTGGGTTTGTAAGCTTGCCTCCAAGAACTTGATTATATAAAATTGCCCCAAAGTATTAAAGTACTAAAGAACTTATTATATATATCTAAAATAGATAATAAATATATATAAATAAATAGTACATAACAAATATATATAAGCATATATATTTGCCATTGGATTTCTGATAACCAATAACAGGTGTGCATAGCAAGAAACAGACAAATATTGATTAAAGGAACCAAGGCCAGTTGCCCACAAAGTATTCCCCAGAGGCTTAGGACACCTATGAAACAAGATACTTTTTGCATGTTAATAATAAACCGGTGAGCTCAGCAATTTTGAGTTTACATCTGAGGAGTTCCCCAAATCCTATACTAACCTGATATTGTTTTGTTCAAATGCTCTTCCTCTTCTTTTTGTGTTTAAAAACATGATTTTACTCAGATGGGCTGCTCAAGAAGTGGTGTGCTAGTAAATGTTTAACAACAGGCTCTCAGAGAAAAAAAAAGAGCTCTTGTTTGTAGTGTTTGCCGATGTCTGTGGTGTCAGTACTTTCACGAGAGATGACTTCAGGCTGTCAGTGTGATACCACTGAACAGAGTTGGGAAGAAATGCTAGCAATCAGCCCTGGTGAGTCAGCATTAGCCAACTCAAGCACACCACAGTGTACAACCTAGAACCTGCCAGTGTACCATCTTGTCTGTATTGTCTCTACTTGTGTCCTAGGGTGTTGCTTTTACCTCCAAATTAAAAGTGGGTGGCTTGGATTTCCACATTCCATGAACTTCACATTTACCTTCCACCAAGAGTTCTAATTATATGTCTTATTTGTAGCAGAGATTTAGAAAACAACAACAAAATTAAATGAATTGCTGCAGCCAGGACGGTTTGAACTATGAAAATGGCAATGGTCAAAACTTACGTAGGCATTCTGATATCAAGTGAAATAACAGTGGTCAAAGGAGGTATGTCTGTTTGACAATGGTCAGTCATCCTTTTTGTACTCACATTATGATGACTTCTCCTTTATTAACCTAAACCCAGATTACTCACATCTGTCGCCTCTGGAAATAGATAGCAACCCAGGATTTAGATTTTTTTTTGTCCCATTGTTCATGGTGAATGGTCTATGGTAGTGCTCTAACTTATCTCTATTATTTTTGAGATACAAATGAGTACTAAGGTGCAGTAACTAAAGAAATAATATAGCAAAGTAACCATAAGTGTAGACTGTA
>NW_024424072.1:0-1824 GCF_017311325.1 Ursus maritimus
ACCTGAGCTGAAACCAAGAGTCAGACTCTTAACTGACTATGCCACCCAGCCTCCTTGATATCTTTTTTATTATATGAAAAAAACCCAAGATATAGTAATTGCATCTTAGATACTTTTGATAATTAAGTAGGCTATGAGTAGATAGATACAGAGAGATAGAATAGAGCTATATATATTTTTATAACTCTCCTTGAGAAGTAAACAACACATTTCCTATAATACACTCTTCTGTTAGCATTGTAATTTATATGTAAGACTAGTAATCAATAAAAAATAGTGTAGTCTAAATTAGTTTGAGATTAAAAGATGCCTGTAAATAAGTAAATGACTAACTGGTTCAATTCCTAATTGGAATGCAAAGGCTCTAATTTTGCAAATTGAGAAGTTAAGCTCACTGTTTTGAAAGGGGATCAAGTAATTATAAATGTTATCAAGCAGCATATGGTGGATGTATCCTAAATGGAAGTGATCTCTTCTACTTCTTCAGTCTGACTGAGACAAAATACGATCAACTTTTTTCTTTTTTCCCCCAAATGTGCCTGCCAAAGAGTCAGGACTAAGGAGTACTAAACTAAATACTGAATTAAAAAGAGCACACAGATACTTAGAGTCTGACTAAGAAGAAATATGAAATCTGTCAACTAGAAAATAATGAATTGCGACGCATTCATACTTCTACTGGTTTCAGTGTAATGTGATCACAGTTCTTCAGAGTCTGGCCCAAGTACCCCTAAATTATGACAGAGTGGGGACGTGAGCAAATGTTTAAATATGTAAAGACATCAGCATGATTTATATGAAGTAGAATGTAGTATGTCCAACCATCAGAGTGCTGCCCTGTGGATTAAAATTATTTGGTTAAAAACATAAAAATCTCTCATAATATCACTTTGCATTAAGGGAAAATAAAAGTTTTTCCTAGTTGTCAATACTGTGATATTTGTTGTCAGTTACTCTTTTTGGTTCCTATTGTGCTAAGGGCCACAGAGCACTGGATCCTTCTTTCCAGAGATTTACTGATTATAACCCCAAAACTGTGGGTAGGACATAGCCAGGCAGGCCGCGGGGTTAGGGATCGGGGAAGCAGAGGTCCTTAGCCTTCTTTTTAGAGTCACTAAAGTTAGTTGTGAACACTCCCCAGGTAAACTGGTGTAACTCTTGGGGCAAAGCATGGAGTCTACCCAAAAATGTAGAATTCTGCAGAGACAGCTGTTTCTTGGTTGGGTTTCTAGACCAGAAAATAGAAGATTATAATTATGGGTGGGAAATATATGTGCAAAAAAGTATAAAAGAAGAGGAACAGAATAAAGGGAAATGGAAATGTTTGTAATTGATAGGGATGTGGATGTAAATGCCTGGCAGAGAGGAGGCAAGAATCTTTATTCCTTTCTTTAAACTTACATGCTTGTATCCCATGTGAGGAATGGACGGTATAGATGTTAAATAGTAAACGTGTTGATCTGCGCTGCAGTGGGCGATGTCAACAGTGCTACGCAGGAAGTATCCTGTCACCCACCTTTCCATGTGCAACAGGAGATATTTTTCCAACTCAAATTCAATCAGGAAGCAATATGTCCCACAAAAAAAGGAATTTTGATTTAGTCTAGGATTGCTAGATGTTTGGCATTTTGAAAGATTAGAAAAGAAATTAAAAGAAAATATAGGTGTACATTAATTATTAAAAACATCTCTGGTGTGCTTAGTAGGATACTCTGTACCTGCTTCTTGGCAGTCTTTGATGGCTAGAATCACAGCCCAAACAGCAACTTTAAAACCTCTAAAAATCAGGGGTGCCTGGGTAGTGCAGTCGTTAAGCGTCTGCCT
>NW_024424073.1:0-1823 GCF_017311325.1 Ursus maritimus
TGACAATCAAAAATGTCTGCAGACATTGCCAAATGTCCCCAGTTGAGAAGCCCTAGGCTAGACATTACCCACATGAAACATGACATTGTTTCATTACATTTGCAACCTGATGGATACTGAACTCTCAGCCTGTGAATAGTTCTGTCTGAAAATATTTAATAAGATTTAATTAAGTATCTTAAAAATTAAATTTAAAATGTCAGCACTACTAAATAACATTTTAAATTTTGATATCTATTCATTATAATTTGTATTTTGCCTTTTAATTTTAATAGATTTTTAATATTTTAGGAGAATATAACTTTTTGCAAGCATATATGAAAAAGTTTTAATTTTTTGTTTTATACATTCACTGGAATTTACATTTTTTGATAAAAATATATTGCAATGTATTTTATGTGGATTACATTTTATTTTTCATCTTTTAAATTAATTAAAGAATGATAGAAAATACCAAAGCAAATCTCAGAAAACAAAACAAAAAGCCTAAAAACACAGAGAATCTTTAAAAAGTGGACTGCTAAAATTTTTAAAAACCAGGAACAATGAAAATGAAGAGGCATCTGTTAAGTATTGCTCACTGGTTTAACCTTATTACCTTGAGTGAGATATGCTAAGACCAGATGCAGATCAAGAGAGAGAAACCAAACAGAGTTTACAGCTTTGTTGCACAGTTCCCTGGGGAGAACACAGCATGCCACAAAGGACCACACAGGGGAAGCGACCAGTCAATCATTAGGCAGAAGGGGGATGTGGGGAACAAGCACCTTTATAGTGGTTTCTGTGGGAAGGAAAGCATGAGGCAGGGCAAGCAGGTTTGGGATTCACTAACTGGAATAAATTCTTCAGGCTCTGGGGCTGATAGGTTGTCTCTGGTTGTCTGGCATCTGGCCCTGGGGCAATTAAAGCAGGTATATGGTGTCCTGGAGTATGACCACGCCATATAATGCAGGTGGTTGTGGGTGTGAACTTAGCTGCTCAAGAGGGGGGAACTACCAGCCTCTAGACAGAGTCTCAAAACTAAGTCAAGACAGAATTTTTAAAAACTATATTACACCACACATAGAATTCAGAAACAGGATCTTACAAGTTCTTTATTTGGTAAAGATGTAATTATTGATCATAACAAGTAAATGAGCAAGAAATGTTTGTTTGTTTTTTTCTTCAAAAGACAGTAAATGGAACAGACCATATGAAATCCTTGCAACTTTATTTTCTTTAATAAGTGACAATTTCATTACTGGATCAAACAATGTGAAGGAATGTAGGCCTCCTTATGAACTCTTGTTCTGGCTTGGAAAATGTTAGGTATGGATCTAATTTAACTAGATTCAAAAAGGATTTGAAATGACTGACAGCAATGTGTATATACTAAGGAATAAATGATAAATGAGGAAATCATGATGAAGGGAAAACGAAGACAGAAACATCTAGAGATAGATCCCTGTTCTCCAGATAACTAACTACATTAAAGTTCGTTTCTTTAGAGCTTAGGTAGCGTAGGATTTGTAGAGATGGACCACAAACGTGACTTCCTAGTGACCAAAACAAAGAGTGAATCACTGTTTGTGTAGGGGCCCAGGGAAGGCTGCTCCAAGATGGGCCACCGTGGCTTGAACATTATTTTGAGTTAAAAGTAATCAAAACCCAGCAGTTGCAGGAGAAGCTCTCTTCTAGGTCCTCAGCTGTTTAAATTTACGTTGGAAAGGAGAGACTGTACCAAGAAGAGAAGTATTAACAGAGACATCCCCCCCTTTACCTAAGGAACTTATCTGTTTTTCCAAACATCTCCTTTCACCTTCCTGCTAATGGTCTTCCTCCCC
>NW_024424074.1:0-1823 GCF_017311325.1 Ursus maritimus
GCCCCTGAAAGGTTTGGAAACAACACGCAGAAAGCAAAGCATGGGGGGTGGGGAGAAAGCAGGTTGTATAGAAGCAGGTGTTCTGGTAGTAACGGGACAGTCGAAGCACATCTGGGGCCTCCAAGAGGCCCCCTTGACTCATTAGGAAAGAGACCTAAGATTGGTGTGTCATGGAGTCAGGGTCTGGCACGTGCTCTAAGGCCAAGTTTGAGGCTACTAGATGTGAGTCTGGTGGTGTGATCTGGTTTGCTCTAGAAAATTCGGATACATTCTAAGTTTAGAGATCATCAGGGTTAGGGGAGCCAAGGGTATGAAAAACCCAGTATATGACAAGAGAGAACAGAATGGCCCGCTGTCCCATCAGGGAGTCCTCTTTGGGGAATGCTGGCCACGTGGTGCAATGAAGTCTAGTACTTCTTCGGCTAGATGGGAGTTCAAGTCAGCCAGGAGGTGTGCCCTAAAACCTTGATTTTTTATTCCATTTTTCAAATCTGAAGTTTGTATTGTATGTTTTACATATGTCCAGGACGCTCAGCTTGTTAGAAAATGCCTGTCCGGAGAAGAGAATCCTAAGGTGGAAGAACTGTCAGCAAAAGGTAGGCGAGCGCGGCCCCGGGGAGGCAAGGAGAGCAAGCGGTGCACGGGGTGCCCGCAGGGAGAACAAGGACCCATTTCTGTAGGTCGGAGTCTACTTTCCAAAGATACTCATGTCACAAGAGAAAAAACTCATCCCCGAGTTACAACAGAATCACTCTGCGGAATGTCATGCATTATGAAGCTCACACATTTTAACCCCGCCATGCCACGGTAAAAGAGTCAACAATTCCTGTCCTTTAAAAATTTGGCACGGTGGCCGTAAATTCAAAGGGGAAAAAGAATGGCTTTAGTGGCTTAAATGAATGAAAGCCCTTTTCTGTTCTGCCCCATCTCCTTCTGTGTCCTGAGAGTGGCCAGGCAGCCTTCTGATGGCTGTCTCCTCGTCTCCTGTCACTTGAGGGACTCTGGAAGAGCAGAGAAGGCTGGACTTTGGTGACAGAGGCTGGGACTCAACTATTAAATATGCTTTTTATTAGCTGTGTGATCTCGCTCATTTATCTTTTGTGACTGGCAATTTTGTCATCTGGGAAAGGGAGGTAATAATTCATGGCTCTTAGGATTAAGAATTAAGCAGAATAATGAATCCAGCTCATAGAGTGTCTGGCATGAAGTACGTACTCAGAGATACCAGCTCCCTTCTACCTTCCCTCCTTTTTAAAAGTAAGCACTTTGATCTGGGTGAAGAAAGGAATGAAACACAGGAAAACAAGGAATGGAAAAGCAGATCTTCCTGCAACACTGAGGCCATGAAGGAGGAGACCCGGATATCACAAACTTACGCCTTAAGATGATAACAGCGGCATAGTTAACATTTATTGACTATTTGCTATGTGCCAGACCCTGTTCGAAGTGCTTTACCTGTATTAACTCTTCTCGTTTTATCTGTATGACAAGCCCGTGAGGTAGGTATGACCGTTATTCCCATTTTGCATATGAGAAAACAGGGGGCCAAAAGGAGTTGTTGAGTTAATAGGTGGCAGAGCCAAAGCTGGCCGTAGGCAGGATCATTTCCTGGGAAGGAGACCCCGAGACTGACAATTGAGAAGCTCGGGGGATCCGCCTGGAGGCAGGAGGCATGAGGGGCGGAGGGAGAATCGGGGCCATGCTGTAGAGGCAACGCGGTCTCAGCGCATTCCTGGGAGCCAGGAAGCTGGCCTGGCCCTTCAGGGATGTCCCACCTGAGGCAAGGAGGGTGGAGTCTTTGCACCCCTCGACCAGTTACTGGA
>NW_024424075.1:0-7469 GCF_017311325.1 Ursus maritimus
CTGCATAGCTCATAATACTCTATTTTCAGGCTTATATCTTCCTTTGATGCATATTTTTCAACCACTGCAAATGTCCCTTCCCATCCAAGCAACTGTGTCATTGGCTAAATGCTTCTCTTGTTGGTCTGAGTCCAAACTTTCTGTTCTTCTCATTAAAAAGGTAAAAAATATACAAGATTCTATGGCAGAAAAAGAAAATCCAGTAAGTAATCCTCAATTTATACAACTCTAAATTGGCTTTTAGTCCTTGCTTCTGAGTGTGAGGATGTAATTACTGATGGAGTTGTAATCAGCATAGGCCAACTACGGGGTGTTCTTCTTGTTTCCATTTAACATTATTTCACATACTCATTTCCATATATTGACACAATCCACACACTTATCATTTTTTATGGCAACGTAATACTCCATCATGTTGACAAATGCTAGTTTTATATCCTGTTATCCAAAGGCAAAATGTCCCAGCTTCACTCAAACTGGTGGTTGTGACGGCCTACCGGTAGGGAGAGCTCTGGCGGGCTCCCACTTCGGGGCGAGCAGGGAGCTTTGGGCAGGGAATCAAAGTTTATCAGTAATAGGTTTTTTTTAAAATTTATTTACTTAGCTGATGTGGGGGAGGGGCAGAGGGAGAGAGAGAATCCCAAGTAGACTCCCTTCTAAGCACAGAGCCTGACATGGGGCTCAGTCTAACGATCCTGAGATCGTGACCTGAGCCGAAATCAAGAGTCAGATGCCCAACTGATTGAGCCACCCAGGCATCCCTGGTGCTTTCAGTTTTAGAACTGAATCTCTAGCTGGTCACTGTGATGTGTGCAGAGTTGGGGGGTGGGGCGGAGACACCGAGACAATGACACAAAGTTTTGTATGGTAAGTTCAATGTTAACCCTTGTCTGCCTTCTGCTCTTGTAGCCTCAGCTCCTCTAAGGCCCAGACACCAAAAGAGGCCACACATCAGTAAGCACATTTAACAAAGAGGCAGCTAACGTAAATAGGCATTGGGTGACTTCTAAGTCATGCCTAAGAATACAGGCATTTTAATTATGCAATAGTTGGATAAAGTCTGTTCAACTCCTCTGGGGTTTCTGAGGGTCATGGAGCTGCCCAGCGGCTCCTCCAAGGCCACAGCAGCTGACAGTAGAGAATTCAGCCCTGAAGGTGCAAGCCCTTGGAGTGAGGTCTTGGCCTAGGGTCCTGAGTCATAGGATTCCCCTCCTCTGTATTCAGAATCCAGGCCCAGATTGGGCTATTGCTCTGAATGAGTGTTGCTTTGGATCTTAGGGAAGATCAAATCCTCTCGTTATTCCAGCCTCTCTTTTTATATTCCCTTCATGGATTGTGGGTGGAACGTGGATTGAGTGCAAATGGCCGGGAGCCACTGAAATTCTCAAAGTGGGAAGAGTCCTGTGCCGGAGTGCAGGTCACAACCCCGTGTGTGACCTTAGGCAGCTCACATGGCCTTCCTGTTTCCTTGTCTTCCTGAAATGCCCCCTGTGGCTCCACACCAAAGATGGACACTATCTCAAGAAAGCTACCACGGAAGTCCTCCTTTGTGACCTGGAAGTGTTAGGTGAGCCCTCACTCTCCCTCAGGAGCATGCGTTGATTTCTTAAGTTGGGATCCCAGCATCAAAGAGATGAGGTCATTGAAACCAAAGGTTGGATTTGAATGGTGGAGTTTTAAACTCAAGACTCTAATGATTGGGTTTGAATGGCTAGACATGCCCCTTGTGAGGCCTGAGGATGGAAGCCTAGTGGGGTAGCTGGTGGGATCAGGAAACACCTGAGACTGAACTGGGGAAGGAGGCACTGAATGGCCAGAAGATTTGGTACTTCTCCCTCCTCCCTCATGGTTCCCATGGAGGATCCCACCTGCGAGAGACACTGTCTACCCCATAAAATGCATTGATTCAGAAATTTTATGTTCCTTGTTTGTATTAGTCAGCACACAAAATTGATAACTGAGCGTCTAGACAACCACACAGAGTGGATGAATAATTCCAGGAAAAATTGAAATATATATACATATGTTTGGTCAGCCTGTATAGCTTATTACGGATAAATGCATAATCCCCCCGCCACCACCTTTTCAAAGATTGGAAAGAGGCCATGGACTCTGACCCTTGAGCCCTTCCAGGGACTCGGAGGCTCAGGTTGGGAGGATGAATTTCTAGGTTAGAAGTAAGGAGAGGGCCCCAGAGCAGTGGGTGAGACTCCCATCTGGGCTGCACAGCGCCGGGATTCCCACACCCTGGGCTCACCTGGGAGCTTCCCACCCCATTGTCAGTGCAGGGCTGGGTGGTCTGTGCGGGACCAATGCTCCAGGACCCTCTTGGCAGCCAGCTTGTAGGCAGTCCTCCAGACTCATGCTTTTTCTACCTCGGCCTGTGTCTTGGCACGAGCTCATCTCCCCAGATCCCTGACACAGGCTAATTGCTTGTAACAAACCTTGGCCTTAGAAATGTCAGGCATAATGGGAAGGGGAGGAGGAGGGAAAAGGGAATCAAAAACAAAAAGAGGAATTTGGCAGAAGCCACCACAGAGGGTGCAGCCTCTAGGACCCCCGGGCCAGCCAGGTTCATTAACTGATCCGGATTTAGAAGGTCACCAACTTTCATAGCAGTGGCTTCAGCCCGTGGCCCCCAGGTAGCAGGTGTCTTGAGAACACCTTGGAAAGGTCAGGGAAGTGTCAGTGGGCCCCACTGCACTTTGGAGGGATCTGAGGCCTGGCCGGGGTCTGCCCTCCTCCAAATGCCAAAGTAGAAACATTTATTAAGCCAGTTCCTTCCAGTCCACTGGGTCCCCGCTGACAGGAGGCAGGCTCCTTCGGAGGCCTGGCCTTGACTCTAGGAGGCCACAGGGCCCCCTCCTGACCACTCATCCCCTGCGGCAGCTGCTCAAATAGGCAGAGCCAGAAGCTAAGAAATGCGAAGCATGACCTTAGATTTGGCCCCCAGAAACCCTGTTTTTATACTTTGCTGATTGCTGTTTTTAGATCTCTTGTTTTCAGTCATTTAACAATGGGGTTTTGGCTTCTAGAGTGTTTGCACTTCCTGGCTGAAAATCTGGCTGAGGGCACTGCCCCAGGCAAAGTGATGCTGGGCTTCCTGCCGAGCTGTGGGACCTCCATTGGCCTTTCTGCCCCTCTTGCAGCGGGCCCACTCCCCCACCTCCTCCACCCCAGCCCAATGCCCCCCTTGGGCTCTGTGAGGCCCCATGCTGGGCCAGTGTGTGTGCATTTTCTGGTCCTGCCCATCCAAACATCATAGTCAGCTCCTTGCCTCTCTGTCGAGGTCCCCTTGTGTGTTGCCCACAACTAAACCCACAGAGCTTGTGTTCTGGGGTCCCAAGCACACGGTGCAGAGGGAAAAAGCCAGATGGCCTGGGTTCTCTCCCTGCCTCTGTACCTTCTAGCTGTGCGACCTTGCACAAGTCCTTTCACCAGCCTATACCTCCGAGTCCTCCTCTACGGCGCGGAGAGTATGGTACCTACTCTTATAGGGTTACTGTGAAGAATAAGTGAGTGAATACATGAAAACCATGCCTGACCCAAGTATATTGGTGTTACAATTCCTTCATTTGCTGTTTGAAATCTTTGCACCCATGCTCTAACTGCCAGCTAGCTCTTCTTTCCCTAAAAACCCACTGTTATGAAAGGATCTGAACGAACAGGTTCATCCAGTGGGGTTACTGATGGCCTACTGCATAGTGTCAGGTGCGTGCACACAGAAACAAAGAGCTCGGATGCCAGCCACTGCACCTCCCGGATGGAAGTGGATTTCAAACTAAAGATGTTGGCAAGCACGTATTCAGAGTGCTCCGTGGGTGGCGGATGGTGCCAAGGGCCACAGGGCAGGGATGGTGAAGGGCTCAGTCCTGCTGCTGCCATGGGCTGGAGCCAGGCCCTCCTGACCACAAATGTGGTTTTTTGGTTGCTTTTTTATAAAAGTGAAAGAGACTTCAGAGCCATATCAATCTAATATCTGGACTTGGTTTAGATCATGTTTGAACAAAACAACTATAAAACCACATTTTTGAGACGATTGGGAAAATCTGATCACAGACTGGTTGTTAGGGGTGATAATGGTATTGTGGTTATATTTCAAAAAGTCTTTCTTAATTAGAAATATACACTAGATGTTTATAGAGGAGATGATATACTGTCTGGAATTTGTTTTTTTTTCCAGTTTTCTTGAAGTATGATTGACAAATACATCGTATATAGTTAGGTTGTATGATGTGATTTTTTAAGGTGTATAATGTGATGACTTGATATACATAATCACTGTGAAATGGTCACCACAATCAAGTTAATTAACACATCCATCATCTTACAGTTATCTTTTGTGTGTGTGTGGACGTTTTCAGTGTGAGAACATTTAAAATCTATTCTCGTAACAATTTTCAAGTATACAGTAGAGTATTACTAACTCTAACCACTATGCTGTACATTACATCCCCAGAACGCATTCATCCTATAACTGAAAATTTGTACCCTTTGACCAACGTCTCCCCATCTCCCCCAGCCCCCAGCTCCTGGTAACTACCATTCTAGTCCTGCTTCTTTGAGTTCAACTGTTTTAGATTCCACGTGTGAGATCATGCAGTATTCATCTTTCTGCATCTGGCTTATTTCATTCAGCATAATGTCCTTCTGGTTCGTTGACCCATGTTGTCATGAGTGGCAGGATTTCCATCTTTTTGATGGTTGAATAATATTCCATCATGTATCTATCCCACATCTCCTTTATCCATTCATCCTTTGACAGACCCTTAGGTCTGTTTCCCTATCTTGGCTATTGTGAATAACACTGGAATGAACAACACACATTGGAGTGTAGATATCTCTTCGAGATACCGATCTCATTTCCTTTGGATATATACCCAGAAGTGGGATTTCTGTGTCATATGGTAGTTCCATGTTTAATTTTGGGGGGGAAGCTCCATACTGTTTTCTCCAGCAGCTACCCCATTTTTGCATTCCCACCAAGAGTGTTCAGGGTGCGTTTCTCCACTTCCTCGACAACACTTGTCATCTTTGGTTGTTATTGCTGATGTTTTGATAATAGCCATCCCAGAAGTTGTAAGATGATCTCTCATTCTGGTTTTAATTTGCATTTCTCTGATAATTAGTAATGTTGAACACGTTTTCATGTACTTGTTGGCTATTTGTTTGTCTTTTTTGGAGAAATACCTATTCGGGTCCTTTGTCCATATTTTAATCAGGTTATTTGGTTTTTTGTTATTGAGTTGTAGGGCTCCATCTGGAACTTGCTTTTTGAAACTTCCATGAGGTGACAGGGAAGAATGTAGATAAAAAGACAGACCAAACATGGATAATTATTGAAGCTGGGTGACAGCTACAGGGGGACTGATTTTCATTTTCTCTCCTTTTGTATGAGTTTGAGAATTTTAGTAAAAGTTAACACAAAAACACAGTGAACCTCCTTAAATATACTCAACTGATCTTTGACAAAGGAGCAAAGGCATTACGATGGAGCAAAGCTGGTCTCTTCAACAAATGGGCTGAAGCATCTGGATATCCACATGCAAAAAAAATGAATCCAGACATAGACCTAACACCCTCCGCAAAAATTAACTCAAAATGAATCAGAGACCTAGATGTAAATGCAAAACTGTAAAACTAGAAGATAAGAAAGGAGAAAACCTGGATGACCTTGGGTGTGGTGACACTTTTTTGAGACAATACCAAAGACATGATCCATGAAAGAAATAATTGGTAAGCTGGACTTCATTAAAATTGAAAACTTCTGCTCTGCAAAAGATAATGTCAAGAGAATGAGAAGACAAGCCACAGACAGGGAGAGAACATTTGCAAAAGACACATCTGATAAGGACTGCTATCCAAAATGTTCAAAAAACACTTAAAACAGAACAATAAAAAGAAAACAAAAAAAAATTGGTCAAAGATCATAATAGATACCTCACCAACAAAGGTATACAGATGGCAAGTAAGTGTACAAAAAGATGCTCCACTGTATAGATCATTAGGGAAACACAAACTAAAACAACAAGATATCACTACACACCCATTAGAATGGCCAGAATCCAAAACCCTGACAGCAACGAAATACTGGTGAGAATGTGGAGAAACAGAAACTCTCATACACTGCTGGGGGGAGTACAAAATGGTACAATCACTTCGGAGGACAGTTTGGTTGATTCTTACAAAACTAAACATACTCTTACCACATGATCCAGCAATCATGTTCCTTGGTTTTTACCCAAAGGAGTTGAAAACTTATGTCTACATAGAAACCTATACCCCTTCATCTATATAAAAAGCTTCCATGTAGCGAAGGAAACAATCAACAAAACTAAAAGGCAGCCTACAGAATGGGAGACGGTATTTGCAAATGGCATATCTGCTAAAGGGTTAGAATCCAAAATCTATAAGGAACTTATCAAACTCAACACCCAAAAAGCAAATAATCCAGTTAAGAAATGGACAGAAGACATGAACAGACACTTTTCCAAAGAAGACATCCAGATGGCTAACAGACGAATGAGAAGATACTCCACATCACTCAGCATCAGGGAAATACAAATCAAAACCACGATGAGACACCACCTCATACTTGTCAGAACGGCTAAAATGAACAACACAGGAAGCAACGGATGTTGGCAAGGATGTGGAGAAAGGGGAACCTTCTTACACTGTTGGTGGGAAAGCAAACTGGTGCAGCCACTCTGGAAAACAGTATGGAGGTTCCTCAAAAAGTTGAAAATAGAGCTACCCTATGACCCAGCAATTGCACTACTAGGTATTTATCCAAAGGATACAAAAATACAGATTTGAAGGGATAAATGCACCCGATACTTACAGCAACATTATCAACAATAGCCAAACTATGGAAAGAGCCCAAATGTCCATGGACTGATGAATGGATAAAGAAGATGTGGCATATACGCCTCTGGCGGCTGGGGCAGGGAGGAGCCATGGCGTGGGGGTGGGGGAAGTGCGACCATCACCTGCTTTCCTAGCTCACAAACAGGGAAGAAGCCTATGTCCGGATTTAGCCAGTACCCGGGAAGCAGCTCAGGCCTCCTTTGTGCTCTTTGAGGGCCCCCTGCACCTCTCCTTGGCCGGCAGTCCTGGGGCTGAGTTAAGGGAAGGTCAGCTTTTTCTGCTGACCTCGGGTTCCTCACCTAGCTGCTGCCCTAGACTGTCTCCCCGTGAGAGTAACCCAGGAGGCAAACCCAGTTTGGCCTAGAGGTGAATTCATTCCCTTGAAAGCCTCATATTTTGAGTGCTTACTGTGTACTCCCCCCTTGGCCAGGTGCTGGGGGACCCCAGACTGTGAAAGACAGAGGCTCAGTCTCCTCCTGGCCTCCATGCTCCTTCCAATTTCTTGGCTAGCCCCCACCACTCCAGGTATATGCCAGGCACCCTCTTGGCCCAGGACCTTCACCTTGCTGTCTCTTAGCTTAACCTCCTCTCGGATAACACAT
>NW_024424075.1:37799-41337 GCF_017311325.1 Ursus maritimus
TAAATAGTATAAGGAAGAGGGTAATACTTAAGTACAACCTTCAGCCTTGAACCTAAGGCTAGTTAATTAAATTTGATTATCTTCTTTGGGGTTAAATTCTCATCTTTTGTGTAGTGAGCTTGCTTTTATCAAGCATGTCTAGGCAGGAGGTTTGACTTATCCCCGCGCCCAGCCATGTGCTGGCCTCTGCTTTAAGCATTTTATGCATATTAACTCACTAAATCCTCACAACTGTATGAGGTATGTACTATTATTATCCCCCATTTTATCAATGGGGAAACTGAGGCACAGAGAGGTTAAGTCACTTGCTCAAGTTACAAAGTTAGTGTGTGGCAGATCTGAGTTTTGAACCCAAGAGGTTGGGCGTCAGGATCTATGCCTTGAACTGTCACATTCTTCTAATGAAATTCCAGTCTTTTCATCCAAAAGTGGGCCTGGCCTTCCTCTCCCTTTGGCCCCTTTCTGCCCCAGGCCAGACCAGGCCATCTTCAGCCTCAAAGGAAGAACCCTAGACAGGATGGGCTGATTTCATTCATCTGAGCCTCGTGGGCTGAACAGTAGAAAACAGCTAAAATGATTAACCCCAATTTTGCCTCTAATTTCCTTCCTAAATGGATTTTTCCTCTGCTGATGAAATCTGTCTCAATTTGGGGGTGGGTGGGTAGGTAGGGGAGTCTGGACTGATTTTGTATCAGAAGGTCTCACATGTCTGCAGGGAAAAATATAGGGAGGGATTATACTTTTCAAATATGGTGGAGAAGCCACAGCTTCTATTATGGTTTATCCATCCATCCATCCATCCATCCATCCATCCATCCATCCATCCATTTGACCATCTATCATCTCTCTCTCTCTCATCTATCTTCTACCTACCTATCGTCTATTTCTCTATCTATCATCTATCCACCTATTTATCTATCTACCCATCATTTTTGCAGGAGGTTGATAATAGCAGTATTGAGGCCACCAATCAGGATGCTGCCTGGCGTGTCACCCCGCCACAGCCCTGTTTATGGCCATCATAAAATGTCTGTGGATAGCCCAACAGCTGATTTTCCAGGGTCTTTTTCTACTGTCTGAGTGATCAGAAAAAAAAAATCTATCAGCTGGAGAAATTAAGCCATTTTTCTTCAGGGGAGAGAAATGGAGTAGCAGGCTTTCCACATTAAAATGCTACAGTGGATTCCAGATGAATGAAAAATTGGTCTGCATAGTAATGAGACTCAAGAGAGATTTGGGAGGTTGGTCACTGGCTCCTGGTGGAGACACAGGGTGGGACAGTACATGAAGCCTGGTAGAGTCAGGCCAGTGGGGCTTTGGGGGCTTCCATTCAGGAGAGCGGTGCCAAGCTATCGCCCTCTTTATTTTCCCGGCCATTTATTTTTCCAAAAGGCTAGTTGTCCGGGCAGGTGTTTAGAAAGGGCGATTGCTGACTGCTCTTCCATACCACCTTGTTCCTCCGGTGCCATGAACCAGGCTGCCCCTCACAACTCACACGGGCCGAGCGCGCCAGAAAGAGGGCTCTGGCCTTTGGAGGGTGCACCTGTCCCAGAGGAAGCACACTCACCCAGCTTTAGGCGACTGACCCAAAATGATCCAGGTATAATGTGATGATTGGCCGGAAACCTAATCATGGCCCAAAGCCTCTTTCCCTGGCTTCTTGCATGTCCATGTTCCAATGTCACCTCCTCAGGAAAGCCTTCTCTGATCTCACTGTTTAAATCAACCCAATACTCTCTGTGCTTTCGCCTGCTTTTTGGTCTTCACTGAACAGGATCTCAGCCTCTCCCGGCTTTGCAAAATCACCTCAAAGCTAATAACCACTAAGTCAGTATCTCCAGGACCAACTTTTCTTCGACTCTCCAAATCTCCACGTCCTCCTGCCCACTGGACACATTGAAGTTCTTCAACCCCTCTGTGCCAGTGTAAGGGCCACCTCCGTGAGGACGTTCCTGGCCCTTCCCAGGTAGATCTGCCCCCTCACCCTCAGTGTCTCCACTGTTTTCTTTATACGACTTACCACCACCCCCTAATACTGTTACCCAATTTATTTACATGCTGGCTTCTCCTTACCATTCTGACAGCTCCCTGAGGACAGGGACGCTTTCTACTTCGTCTCTAAATCCTAGGACTTAGAGCAATGTCTGACACAGCAGGTGCACTATGGATGCTTACTGAATGGGTAAACTGATGAATGAATAAATAAGAGAATGATTTATATGCAAGAACCTACTTAACACTTTGGCTACTGCGTTTCTTATTATTCACATACGACCAAGAGTCTAGTACCATTACATGACCCAAGGGAAATGGATTCTGAAAACGCAAGGAAAGGATAGAGTCCTTCTTTATTTCCAAGCTGGAAGTCAGTGTTGGCAGTAAAAATACATAGAACTAGATCACAACAGGGTACGATAGCTATTTGTTTCAGTTCCTCAAATCAATTCAAACCCCGTTAATACTTAATTTAATTCCTTGGCTTTTTTCCCCCCTAGAACATTAACAGATGTGTTATTAAGCTGTGGGGTCATCCATAATTGGTCGTCTCTCTGTGAATTAAATTTTAAAAAGGAAAAGTAAGATCAAAGAATAATCAGATTTCCTATTTATGCAGGGCAACCATGTTAAATTATATTTACTTTCTAAAAATAGATTATTTTCTTAAGAATCAAACATTTATTTTTATCTCAAGCAATCTTAATACATCTTATGCAGAGTTAACAAATAAATTCCAAGTAATCGTATTACATATTTAATAAATGTAGCTTGTATTGAATGATGGTTGAGTGCAAAGCACCGAGCAAATTCTGGAGGCAAACAAAGATGGATTGAACCCAGCCTCTTCCTTAAAAAGGAGTTTGTGAACAATAGAAGGGTGTGAGCCTTGAGGGAAGGGCTGAGCAGAGATGACCATGGAACTTATACTTCAAAATACCAGATGGAAGCTTTGAGGCATTTTGAAGTCTGGCCTAGTGACATGGTTAATGGTGAAGGCGACTGTTGGGTCTGAAGATAAAGGAGCATATGAGATAAAAGGCTACGTTAAACTATTCTTCCTTTATTAATTCCCCACAGTAATGGGCACCTAGATTGTGTCCCCAATACCAGTTGCCACAAACAATATTCTGTTGAGCATTCTTGTACATGTTGCTCTATAGGACATCTTTGGCATAGGTCTCCAGGATTGCTAGGTCGCCAGAATGGCTCTGTCTGTCCTGATAGCACATAAGGTTTGAGTATAGACCAATGGTTCTCAACTGGGGATGATTTTTCTCCCCAGGGATACTGACATCTAGTGGGTAGAGGCCAAGGGTGCTGCTGAACATCCTCCAATGTGCAAGATAGCCCCCATGACAAAGAATTACCTGACCCCAAATGTCAGTATGGTGAGGTTGAGAGACCCAGGCATCTAGCTGAGGCATGTTAATCTGTAGTCCGTATTATTCCTTTCCAATGATCCATTGACGGAACTGAGTGATTCCATGAACCTCCTGAAAATGTATGCCAAACTTTGTGTGTGTGTGTGTGTGTGTGTGTG
>NW_024424076.1:0-1822 GCF_017311325.1 Ursus maritimus
GGCAAGGGAATAGGACTAGGAAATCCCCAAACTCAAGTGCCCTATTTTTGAATACCCCACAGAAGCAATAGAAGAAGGAGCCCTGTGAAGTTAGAGAAGCTTTCCTGAACCTTAACAAAGATTTCCTGAGTTAGGAAAATTAATTTCACAACAATGACAAAATTGAGCAGCAGAAAGTATCAAGATCAAATCTCCTATAAAGCAATTATAAGAAAAATATATAAGAACCAAATAATATAAGTATAGTAAAGCATACCAGAAATAGGTACTCCTTGAACAGATCAAAAATGTAAACTACTAATTTAAAATAAGCTCAAGAAAATGATCCAACACATGAAAGAAAACGTAAATCAGATCTGGAAAATCTTGGAAAGGGTGAGGTGACAGAAGTCAGGAAAGAATTAGAAATAAAAGAAAAAACTCATTTCAAAAGTTAAGACTAATTAATTTTAGTCTTAATAAACAGAACAGGTAAATATCTTGAGAAAAATAGACGGTGGATAGGAGACAAACTTTAAAAGTGAAAAAGAAATGAAGAAAGTAATATAAAAAGAGAAAATGACAAATGTTGAAGATAGGGGAAGAAATTGAAAGTATGACTAATGGGAATGCAGAATAGGAAACCCAGAGTAAGACAGAATAAACACTACAAATGAAAATTCAAGGAAAACCTTCCTCCCCACCAAAAAAGAGAAGGGGAAACTATATCCTGAGAGTATGTCACATGCCTCAGAACACTGACTCAGAGTGACCAATACTATAATATGTTCTGATAAAATTACTATACCTTAAAGTCAAAGAAAAAAATCTTCCAGTCATTTAAACAAAAGGAACAACATGACTTAAAAAGGAAAGAAAATTAAATAATCAACAACAAAGCTTTATACCAAAAGAAAATGGAAGGACATTTTTAAGAAACTCAGGGGGGGAAAGCATGTGAGCCAAGGATTTTATATTGAGAAAAACCAGCCTTCTACTATCTAGTAAGGACCCAGGAAAATTATCACCAACATAAAAGAACTTAGGTAAGATTGGTCCTATGAGCACTTCTTGAAGATTTGCTAGAGACCAGGCTTCAGACAACCAAAATAACTAGAGAAATAACATCCTAAGGACAGGTGGAGTCCTATAATATATATTGTTGAATATATTGTTAAATATATCGTTACCTGTAGAACTAAACTAAGTGGGGTTAACTGGAAGGGGCTCCTATTGGCCAAATGTAGGACAATTTGATCTTCAATAATGATAATAATTGCAATAGACCAAAAACCCATCAAGTATGTTAAAAATCTACAAGTTCATAATGATACACGAAAAAAAATTTTAAAATTGATCTTCTTTGGAGGATGATAGGAAACCACTGTGTTACTGGGGAAATCGGTCAATAAAAGGGAAAAATCAAACATGTAATCCTGTCTTTCCTTTTTTTTTTTTTAAGATTTTATTTATTTATCTGACAGAGAGAGAAACAGCCAGCGAGAGAGGGAATACAGACAGGGAGAGTGAGAGAGGAAGAAGCAGGCTCCCAGTGGAGGAGCCTGATGTAAGGCTTGATCCCAGAACGCTGGGATCACGCCCTGAGCCGAAGGCAGACGCTTAACGACTGAGCCACCCAGGCGCCCCAATCCTACCTTTCCTGAATGAACTGCATTACTGCGTGGCCAAAGAGTAAACAAAGAGACATGGCTTCATATAATTATTTCAACTAATAAATGAAAACGAATGATAGAATTAGAATGCCACCATTTCGTTAATAAGGAGGGCACATATTGCATGGCACACTTGGTGTTATACGCAAGTAATGAATCATGGAACTTTA
>NW_024424077.1:0-1822 GCF_017311325.1 Ursus maritimus
GATTCATATTTTACCATAAAGTATGATCATATTCCCTTTTTTACTACGTACAAACTTTATAGGTTTTATCTAATTTTTTGGCCATTATAAAAATGTTTCCATTAATATCCTTAGTCATACATGTCTTTGTATATTTATGCAAGTATTTCTGTACGACAGATGCATAGAATAGAAATTGAAGATTTCTTCAGTAGAAAAAAGGAAAGTGCTAAGTCAAAGGAAATGACTGGTGTAATATTTTAAGAAACAACCACAATAATAGGAAATCTTCTATATGCCATATACATTTGTTAAGTCCCTTACAGGTGATGATGCATTTAATCTTTGTAACATTTGAATGGGGCAAGTACTACTATTATTTCTGTTTTAAAAATGAGGTAATTAAAGCACAGAGAGACGAAGTAACTTGCCCAAGGTCTCCCAGCTAACACGCGGTGGATCCTGCATTTAAATGAAGGTGATATGGTCTAGAGACTGAGCTCTTACCTTCTGTGCGCACTGCCTCACAACAGTGTGGCATCTCCAAAACTTACTTTCCAATTGACTTTTTTTTTTTTTACATCAAAAATCCTACCTGCTTTGCCAGTAGCAGATATTGTCAAACATTCTAGACAATTACAGGGTTTTTTTTAAATTTAACATTGAAACTATTTTAATATTGTTGTAACTTCATGATGCAATAAAGTTTGGTAGGAGAGAAAACAGGAATACACGATAAGGCAGAATATTTTCAATTGCCAAAATGGGTGGTGTGAGTAAGAATGCAGAAGTGGCTCCAAGTGACAGTGAGTAACAGACTGGAATGACTAGGAAAGCCATGGAGGGCTGGCAGAGTTTGGAGGGGGGCAAGATTTGAATATACGGAATAAAGCCTTGTGAAAAGAGATATTGCTGAGCGTAGTGAGAGAGGAATTTGATTATAATTAATGGAGGTAGAATTTCTAAAGCCAAGAGTTACTTAGGGAATTTGTGATTTCCTGTCAAAGCAACAGGAGCCCTTGGTTTTCAGAGAAGAGTCACAGGATGGAATTTGTAGCTTGAGAAGCTTCGTCCTGCTAAGTTATATAAAATACATGAAAGCAAGGTGATTCTTAGATGCGGTGAGAAGGTCCTAAACTAACAGAGTAGCGTGGTGAAGCAGAGATTGAATCAAGCAAACTATGTGAAGAGTAGCAGATGAGATTTAGTTATTAGGATCAGCGAACAAAGCAGAGGGAGAGTCCCATGGGGTTTTCAAGGATTTGAGCTTGGATGGCAGGAAGAATGGTGTTACCAAGGTTGGGAAAGGAGAAGCTACCAACTGGAGGAGGTGTGAGAACACCGTAAGTTAACTCTGGAGGAACGTGTAGGAATCCTGAGAGATTCAGCTATTTATAATCTCTATCAAACTCTTCTGTAAAAATATGTGGAGGTATTATTTCGAACATCTATAATCGGGAGTTTAAAATTCCTATTTATTGACAAACTTTGTGTTTAACCAGTATTAAATCAAACTCCCTTGATATGAGTTTTAAAACCTTGTTTTAACTAGCTTTATTTTATTTTGACTATAAAGGTAACATATGCCTGTTAGAAAACAATAGACAATGCAGAACAGTATAAAAAAGGGAAATGATTACTTAGACACTATCAAACTTTTGATAGTCCTCTTATATTTGTTAGAAATACTTCAGGGGCTTTATATGCACTTACGTATCCTTTCCATATAGTATTTCAAGCTAAGTATTTTACATGATATTATCAGCTCTTGCTTTCATTTTATCAAATAAAAATTTGTCTATATTGTATTCTTCTTTTAGTTTATCAATTTTAAGTTTTTAAT
>NW_024424078.1:0-1820 GCF_017311325.1 Ursus maritimus
TCTCCTTCTACCACACTCCTTATCCAACGGCAAGAAATATGTCAGGCTCCACTTGGACCTATATGTAAATCCTATCACTTCTCCCCACCACCAGGGCCACAACTCTTCCTTGAATTACTGAGTACTTCCTTGAATTACTCACCTCGCCTCTATATTTTTGTCCTGGCACCCTCGTGCTTACTTTCAACACAAAGGTCAGATAATTCTTTTAAAACATTAAGTCACATCACGTGATAAGAAGTCCCATTATCCTCAGAGCAATTCCCTATGTCATGAAAATGAAAGAGAGAGTCCTTTTAACGACCAACAAGGTCCTCCTGTCACCCCTCTACCATGTCTTTTATGACTCTTCCAGATCATGCCACTCTAGGCACAATAGCCTCTTTGAAGTTTGTCAAGCACATCAAGAATACTCTTGTGTTCCCTCTACCTGAGGGAACTTCCAGGCATCTTCACTGCAAACTCCCTCATGTCCTCAAGACTGGGCTCAGAGGGCGCCTTCTCAGTGAGCCCTCACTTGACCACTGGAACCTGTCTCTCACCCCTAACCCCCAGCTTCGCTACCACCTCCAAACCAGCAGCAACAGCACCTCCTGAAAAGTTGTTCTGCAGTAGAAATGATCTACACCCAGCCCACATTTATTGAATCAGAAACTCTGGGGGTGGAGGATCTGTGTTTTTATAAGGCTTAGAGGTGTTTCTACTGCACCCTAAGGTTTGAGATTCACTGTCCTATAGTGAGAATATAATAATATATTTTCCAATATTACTTCATGGGAAAAAGAAGCTTTCCCTTTCAAGTCACATATAACAAGGATGCCTGGACTCAACACTTCAATTAGTTTCCTGGTGGTTTTAGCCAGCAAAATAAAAATAGAAAAATAAATACAGTTTAATAAAATACACCAATTTATTTTTCCAAGACATTATAATCTCTATTAAGATATCAAACTCTTAAAATTAATAATGATTGTTATTAATCTTGCTTGACAAAACACAACATATAAAATACTTGCTTTTCTATATCCCACTAACAAATATTTAGAAAAAGGATTAAAAAAAAAAAAGATATCCCATTCAAAATGGCAACTAAAATTATGAATTACCATCAGATAATCTAACCAATAGTGCATAAGATCCTTTTGGAGAAAATCATAAAATTTCATGAAGGATCTAAAAAAATATTTATCTAAATAGAATAAACGAAAGTATTTCATTTTCCTGAATGGAAAAAGCAACATCATCAACTGGCAATTCTTCCAATTTTATGTACAAGTTAAATGCAATTTCCCCATATGAATGTGTATATGTGTGCTTGTATGTGTCCATGTATGTAAGATGCAAAAAATAGAATATTAAAGTTTGAAAGTAGTAAGTTAGTTGATGGATAGATAAATAAAAATTTGAGGACACACAAGGTGAGGGAGATTTGCTTTATAAGGTACAAAGACTGGTTATGAAGACAGTGTGAAATTGGATCATGTGATAAATAGATCGATGGTAAAGAACAGAGAATAGAAATAGACCTACATATACGTGTATATTAGTATGACACTCATGGAACATTAGAAGTCAGAGAGGAAAGGAAAATCCATACACAAAGGGCTATAGAACCAATGATTATACATATAGGACAAATTAAATTATGGGCTTACTATACACACACACACACATACAAAGATATATCCAGAGGAATTTTATTTTTAAGTATGTCAACAGATCTTAAAATGTTTAGAAGAAAATACAGCAGCAAGATATCTTTATGAACTTCGGCTAGGGAATAATTTATTGACTAAGACACACAAGACAAAAAAAAAAAA
>NW_024424079.1:0-1818 GCF_017311325.1 Ursus maritimus
GGAAAAATCGTACATCCCAGTGACCTCGTCTGTATGGTTTTCCCTGTGGTACGGTGGTTTGAATCTAATGAGTTGGCCGTGTCATATTTTCTACGAAGTTCTAGAAACACACACATGTCACATAAACACATGACAGTCTCCATACATTGTGTATCCAGGAAATTCTCTGTGGGTAACTGCTCAGACCTTCTCCCCTCCCAGGGAGAGCCCTCCATCGGGGGTGGGACCGGGGCTTGGAGATGTGTTGACGGGTCTACCCGCCATGGAAGCCCTTCAGCCCTGGGACAGCCGAGCCTCCATCCACATCAGGCTACAAGCTTCCCATCACGGGCAGACTGCAGTGTGACGGCCAAACGCTGTGACTTCCCACACGTGCCGGGACCGAACATGCCTCACGACAGCATTTGGGCTGCGCTTTCTGTATTGTGCTTAGTACTTCAGCAGTATCACCGCCTACGGTCCTCAGACTGTCTACCTGGGTGTCACCATCGTGGTTTACCAGGCATAGGGAGGGGAAGAGACTTGCTCAGAAGAATACCTCTAGCAAATGACTGACCCTGGGTCTCACAGACAGGATGCAGGAAGGAATGGGAGCAGCTTATCTCAGCTACACCTGCAGATTGTTGGCGTCAAATAAGAGCCAGGGATACTCCTACTCTTAGCAAAGGAGACAAGATCCTCCCTCAAGATCAGGTGCTTGAACTCACTTGTGAATCCCTGGTGTCCAGCGAGAGAGCTCACACACGTGCCCACCTCACAGAACTGCTCTAAGGACCCCGAGGACGGACGCAGAGCCAAACGATCTCTCAGGTGCCTAAGACTAAAATATTACGTGACAAAGTTTGATCTTCAAAGCTCTCTTTCTGCAAAGATAACCGACCCCCAGCGTGCAAGGTACAGTCACAGCCCTCCGCCACTTGCACACGTCCCCGTAGTGAGCCACGCATATCCCTCCGCCCACCCTGGAGTAGGACGAAATGGCACATTCCTTTTCCAAAGCGGGCTGCTTGCACACATCAGCGGCATCAAGAATTTGGAGAAGGGTAACGAGGAGCCCGTAGCCGCTTGCTGGCAGAACTTACCGACCGGGGTGATCCAGCTGAGATTGGAAAGAGTCACACAGATCCTAAAGGCCATTTCAAAGCCAACCAGGGGCAGAACAAGCCCTGATTTGTGTTTATGATAATGACATTTAAAAGTCTAAAAATTATAGGGTTGCTTGCAGAGATGGGCCTATTATAAAATAATTGCATCCAACTTCGTGTAAACAAAAAAAGAAAGTCACCGTGTTGTGGATGGTCGAAAGAAAAGGTTTCCTTAAAAGAGTGGAGAAAAAAAGACTCCATTTCAGACAAAAAGAGCTTCAAAGGCTATCAGGACATCCGTGGAATTTTAAAATGAGAATCTCACTCAGAGAATTCTCTAAAATTCCCTAAACTTAAAAGCGTTATTTTTCCTCAGACATCTAATCAAGATCACATACCGAACCCTACAATAGACCCTCCCCTCAAGAAATAAGAGCCGATGGTTTGCACTGGAGATGTTCCGTGCTTGCTGCATTTAAATACAATTATTGACCTTCTCCCCACGGTCAGGATGCCAGTGTTCCATGGCAACCGCGAAAGAAAGGTCACAATACTGTTTTCCAAGGCAATTTTTGGCCCTTCAGGGGGATCCGCTATTCTGTTTGGAGGCTGTGTCACCCGAGAAGCCGTGGGCAACCATCAGCTTTCTTCTTGAGCGTGCTTTTGCTTTCTTCCTAGTCACAAGTGGCTTGCACCTGAGCAGCCCAGCCGCTCCTGCACGAGGCATTCGGCC
>NW_024424080.1:0-1815 GCF_017311325.1 Ursus maritimus
CTGGTACCTACCCGTTGAACGTTTGTTTTAAGCGTATTTTTAACTAAACTAAATTCTATGGGAACACAATGCTCACAGATGTGTTTCCATTTCTCAGGCCTCAGTCATTTTTTCTTTCCCCTTCCCCACTCCTCCACTTTCCTCTCCTTCTTTTCTTTAGGTAAGAGTTGCTCTGTGAAACTTCCTTTTGTATGCCCGTAAGGAATGCGCAGAGGAACGTCCCAAGGACACATCCCCCTTCTGTCCTGACTTCATCTTGCTCATGGGTCCTCACACCAGGCTTTACATCGAGAACTTAGGCCAACATTAAGCACTTCTAAATCACACATTCGTCCAGAACTTTTAGAGGAGATATTTGGTGGTTTCCAATCCTTGCAAGACCTTGTTACTTATTAAGGCAACTTTGTTGAGAAATCTGATGAAGAAGATACTGCAAAGCTAGACTCCTTCTGGGTCATTTCCCAAGTGAAATAGTAAAGGTGGGGTATCTTATACTAATGATGTGATTCAGCCTGTCCTCTGGTGATTACAACGAAAAAGAGAGCTCTTAGCGCTTGATCCTTCGTCTCACTTGATAGGGAGGCCAGTCTGGCCCCTGAGGAATGACACAGCCACCAACTCCAGTCAGGCGAGTCTGCTTGTCTCAGCATTCTTCATTCTTCTAGCCTTCATGCAGTTCGGAAGAGACCGATTATTTAGAAACGTGCTCCTGCTTTTGTAAAATATTGCCAAAGGAGAGTAAAGTGCCCTTAATTCATAGCCATGCATCAGTGGGACTGCTCACAGTCAAGCCTGGGGCGTGAAGAGCTGAGGGACCCTGCAGAGTGGAGGCCGCCCTTGATTTGATCTTTTCCTGTATCTGCTGGGATAGCCTGGGTAGGAACTAGGGAAATGCCTCACACTCGCTTATCTTTAGAGGGAAATTCTTTATCAGCAGCTCAACAAACACCTGCTACTCACAGCCTCTTGGATGCATTGAATTCTGGGTGTGCAACTTTAGTTTAAGGCCGTGTGTTTTTCATCTGTATTCCAGGAAGTAAGATAAACTATAGAATAATATAGATGAGCCAATTAGGCCTACAGCCTGCCCCTTTCGGATTCATCCCCAGAGCAGCAGTGAGGGTAATATCTCTGAGACAGTCCGTTTATATCTGTCTTTGCACAGTGTAAGCCCCAGCACTCTGTGTTGCATAAAGCCGGAGTGAACACAGTCCCCTTTCTGAAACAGTAGGGCTCATCAGGCACCATGGGTAAGTGGTCTGGGAATTAGGCACACCACCGTCTTCTGAGCTGGTTCACTCTTTCTACCACACTCGTCCAGATGTGAACAACCCTCGATAAGGATGTGGTGTATTTCTAAGTTTTTGGAAAAGCCAGTAATTCAGTTTATAAACAATTATTCAAAGCTAAACTATTGGGAGGTCAATTAGCATTTCTAGAGTAGTTAGGGGACTAGTATTTTGCTTAATCATTTCTATGATTCATCCTAAACAAAGGTCAGTCTATGTATTAATCGTGGTCATAGGTATGTTAGAGTTAGTTTGAAATTTCTGATCATCCTCTTTTCTATTATGATACCAACCAGCCCATCAGCCGGCTATGGGAATGGACCTTCAGCATTCTCCTTCCCAGAGATGACCTCTGCTGGCAAAGCCCCACCTCCCTGCCGGTCTTCTGCATGACCTCCCCCCCCACCCCATGATGGCCATGTTTCTATGGACAAAGTAGGGAGGCCGTGCATGATTACTGATGACTCCTGGAAACAATGGGGAGGATTTCAGTGAACAAAAACCATACACACACACACACACACAC
>NW_024424081.1:0-1814 GCF_017311325.1 Ursus maritimus
GACAGATGGTAACTCAGAGAGTTGATTTTCTCAGTTATTGTTCTACTGCTAGATTGTTTTGAAATCCCATAGCTGGTAAAAGAACACAGTACAGCCAACCCTTCTAGGATATCTACATGTAGTCATAGAATTTTGAACAATTTCTTTGTCATAGGTTTCAGGAGAAACTTTTTAAAAAAATCATGGGTACTCTTGGAAGTTTTGGATGCTGGCAAAAATAAAGAGAAAAATGTTCTTATTGAAGGGAAAATATAGCACTGAGCTCAATGAGAAAAATACTGAGTGATCTAATGAAATATATGCCTGTAAGATATGAACTATAAAATTATGTTTTGATTCTTTAAAATTGTGGACTTTTATATCTTAATTATATCGTATAATAGATGAGGCTGCTGGGCTCAGCTTGCCTTCTGCTAGCTCATTTTTCCTCCTTTTTTTAAAAAAATTAATACTCACTAAAACTTCCTTTATGTTTTGTTTTTATTTTCTAATACCAATTTATAGTTTTGCTTTTAAGCAGTAAAAGTAATTTTCTTTAACTTCTTTTTCTTTCTATTTTGTTGAAAAACTCACATTACAGTGGGTCACTGTCTTCAACAGCTGTTGAAAAAGTGTAATAGCAAAATGAAACAGATAATGCATGTCTATTCTCAGGGAAGCCCAGCTGTGACCCTTCCAGCAGACAGAGCAAGGAGAGGCGACTGGAGACATTGTATCCAAACATTCTTGTCTCTGTTGTCAAATGTGTTTTGCAGAATAAACTTTATTTTGTAAATTTCATATCCTATCCTATTTGAACATACTTTATTAGGGTAAAATTTAAAATGACCCTACTGTATACTAGGTAGAGTATTGTAAATGTTGCAAATGTGCTTTTGTTACAATTTTGGTGAGCTTTCTCCCCAGGCGCTATTATAAAATGAAAGTTGTTAATAAGCATCTAGCAGCTGTGAGTACTTCTCGGCACAGAGGGACACAGGGATTCCCATAGGCCTGGCCTGGCTTTGTTAAATCCTGCCCTCTGGTTGTTTTAAAAGTCCTAAGGAGAAAAGAGGGACTCATAAAGATATTAAAACACACAGGCATCAGCAACACGAATGGGGTCACTAAGGATGGAAACCAGGTGCAATTCAGAGATAGAAGAGGAGAAAGTGCTGGTTTCTTTGCTCATATCTTCATAAGCATTCACAATTGTGCAAATTTCCTGAATTTAACATGCACGTGTGTTTCCTCAAATCCTCTGTTTAATAAGTATTTCCCAACATACTACAATAAGCTTCCATAAAATGCCAGGGTCTGTCTCAGAGAACACTCTATTAACAAAGGCTAAAAGATAGACAAGTAATAGTCTTATTCATTAGCCCACATCTCTCAGAAAGGAGATTACAGGTCCCTGTGGGTTCTCCCTCCAGTGCCAACAGAGTCTCCGATCTGAACAGTCTTTGTCTAAACCTAATCCCCATGTCTACCCTGCCTCCATGAAAGGAACAGCTGGTCACCATCTGTACAATAAGACTTTTCCTATTGGAAAATGTCATCCGATCACCCATCAGCCTTTTTTTCTCAAGGCTAAATGACCCTGGTGCCTTGACCTCCCGCCTAGGTCCAATTTTTAAACTGTCTAAGGATCTACATTCAATTTACAGAGCAAGGAAATCCTGACATGGGCAGAAAACAGGAGCCAGCAGCAGACTCTCAAACCTCAATCCTGTCTGTATGAACTGTGCTAGCAGCATGACTGACAAACATGATTAGGGCCCCAAGACCACCTCCCCTACCTCTGCCCCCCACCCCCCCCACCCCTGTCTCTCCAG
>NW_024424082.1:0-1814 GCF_017311325.1 Ursus maritimus
TACACAGAGCAATTCATATGAAGCAAGATGTAACAGATACACCTTAAAGTAAATGCTGTAAAACCTTTAAAATGCTGCTAATTTCTTCAACTTCCAAGAATTCCATGTCTTGAACTTTATCCTAAGGAAATAATGATGCCAGAGACACAAGTTCAAAAATGTTGTTTTAAGCATTGCTTACAATGCCTAAATATTAGTGAAACAGAAATTTCCAGGGACAGAGAATTAAGTAAATTTTGGTAGATCCACGAAGTGCGAGGTTACGCAGTCTTCACAGTACAGACCTGTATGGGCACCACATAAGATATGGCTCTAAATTGACCCCAAGATACCATTACGAATGGTAGTCATAGTATGATCATATTTTCATAAGAATATTTATACATATATATGTGCATGGAAAAAATCTGGAAAGATATGCACTGGGCGTGAACTGGTTACCTACAAGTGGTGGACCCAAGTGAAATGATCTTTTCACTTATATGTATGTCTTTCCAGAATAAAAACACATACTTTGTCTCATAAAGGAAAAAGAAGTCTTTGTTTTGTTTTGTCGTTGGGGTGTGTGTGTGCCCGTGATTTTTGAATGGGGGTTGTGATTTCAAGAGAGGAGCAAGGAAATTAAATATTTTCCAAAACCCTTTCCCCGTAGAAAGGAAGAATGGATTTTTAGCACTCCAAAGACGTAAAATGAAATGGTTTACAAAACTGTCAAATTAGGAAAGATTAGCCATGCCAAACATGAGGTGAAGCAAGATAGAACCAGTTTTAGAAGGAGCCAAACATTTGAATTCCTTTTTCATAGCATCGTATCCAAGGTTGAGAAATTTCCAGGGTAGGATCAGATCTAAAATTCCTGACCCACTCTGTCTCTAAGTGCTTGGCATTAGATAGACATCAGCTCCCTACCCTCCTGTCCTTTGCTTGCCTATTTCGTATTCTCCTCACCCTGCACTGACAGGGTTTTTATTGATTCTGTCCCGACAGCTGGGCTGTAAAATGTCACATAGCACGGATGACGCACGTTCACCCTGGAACATTTTTCATTCCTCGGCAGTCTGTCGCCCAGCCCTTCACCAGCTGCTGTGAGGCCAAAACTAATGACTTGGAAGCAGGTCAAAGTCCATGGGCATCTCAGATGGGAAGACCTGCCAGCAAGGAGTTCTGCAGGACTCATAGCACTTATACCAAAATGCAGTTCAGCAAAAGTGGCCGATGGGGAAATGGTTGAGAAATTTCTCTACACTTAAGAAGCTTGAAGTTTAGCAGAGAGAGAATTGGAATTTCAACGTAAAATTGTCAGAACTGAGGGGGCGCAGGAAATCCAGCTGGGTGTTCAGGAAAGAATTCCGGAGAGGAGTGCTGGGGAGCCACATCTGGAAGCCGGTGAGTGAGCCACGCATGTCTGTATTAGAGTAGGCTCTATAGGTTGTCTATAGGGAGGGAGGGAATCTCAGAGCTGCTCAGCAGGAGACTGTGGGAACACGTTTCTAGAACTGGGCAGGGCTTGAGGTAGGGTAAACTGACTTTCAGCAGGTATCAGAAGGGCCATATTAGGGCACCTGCACTTTATATTTGCAGAAACAGAATTGTAAGATGAGAAATCACAGGGTCAGTTTTCATTTCCAATAATTACTCTCGTCACAGTATGAGGCATAGGTTGGAATTTTTCTTTGTTCCACGGTGCCTCGGACATGGTAGGTGCTCAGGAAATATCTGTTGAATGAAAGATCAGCAAAGAAAGGAAAGAAAAAAATCCTTTTTTATAGGCTTAGTGGGTTTGCGGCAAAAAAAAAAAAAAAAAAAAAAAAAAG
>NW_024424083.1:0-1813 GCF_017311325.1 Ursus maritimus
TTCCCTTGAGTATTCTCCTGAGCTAGGAATGGTGGCATTTAAATGCTTTTATGTCTAAAATTGTCTTTTGCTCTGACAGAAGAATAGTATCAAACTAGGATGGGTTTTAAATTCTTGAATCTCAGCCCTTTTCTGTCAGTAATTTGTAGATATTTTCTTCTAATATGATTCCTGTCATTGCAAACAAAAAGTCTAGTGCCATTGTGAGCCCTTTCCATTGTAAATAACATGTTATTTCTGCCCGGAAGTGTTGTAGATTTTCTTTTTATCCTTTACATTCAAGGCCAAATCAGATTGGGGGTTGATTTGTTTCCTCTGGGAGTCAAGAATTGGGGGGATTTCTGTGGGGAAGGATCAATGAGGTAGGGGCCAGTAGAATTAGATAATCTAAAGCCTATAAATGTGGTTCACAATGGGGCAGTGAGTGACAGTCTCGGGAAATTCTTGAGGTTTTAGAAGAGTTGGAGATGTAAGTATCTGAAGTCATTGATTAGCCCACGAGAGTTATTGATTGGAATACTGAGGTGGCGAATGATTGCTTGCAAGCCTGGGATTACAAGTTTTGGGGAGTCAATTTTGGTGGCCCTATGCGAGTCATTGATTGAGACCCGTGGATATCGGTAAATGCGGGACTGTGTGATTTAGTATATTATTGAAGGTTCCATGGGAGTCACTAATTCTATATATGGGCTGTGAGTTATGGGGTCCTATAGGAGGTCAGTTTGACCCCCGAAGGGCATTGAGTGGATCAGTGGTTGGTTTTCTACTGAGGGTGTATTGCCTGTGTTGGTGATTATTTGGGGAGCCTGTGGAAACCAGTTGATGGTACCATCTGGGACACGGTTTTGTCAAGCAGTGTGGGTTACTGATTTAGGAGCCTGTACAGACATGCTGGTTTTCAGTGCCCAGATGGGAGCTGGGGGAGGGAGGCAATGAGTTTATGTTTTCGTCTATGGCAGAAGAGGGTGGGCTCTCTAAGTTGCCCACAACATACACGGAATTATACAGAAGCTCAGTTTATGCACATGTGACATGATCACCCCTAGCCAGACCACTTTAAGGGCAGCAGGAAATGGAAATAATGTTTTTTGTGACCTGCCATGTACAGAATACCATATGGCATAGTAGTTAGGAAATGTACCTTGGAGCTAAAACCAGGCATACCTGGGTTTGAGTCCTTGTCCTTCCCCCTAATCTGAATGATATTGGGGCAGATTTCTTAATATCTCCAAACATCTCTATCTGATGATAAATGGGAATAATAATAATAATGGAATACCTAGTTCACAGGATGAGTTTGAAAACTAAATGAGGTACCTGCCTTGCATCTTGTAATAATAGCAATATTTAATATCAATGGAATATGTTCCAGGTAGCATCATATCATTTAATTCTAACAACCCTATGAGACAGGTGTTTTCATCCTCAGTTTTAACATGAAGAAACTCAGACTAAGGCGATTTCCCCAGACTCTAGCTAGAACGTAGACGATCTGGAATTCAAGCCCTCATTTGTTTTATACCAAGTCTTATGAGTATTTTTTTCATATTACATGCTAACACTTGGTGTTGGTTTTACTGAATTTCTCTTTTTCACAGTATCCAGCACAGAGAGCTGCCCCCTTGGTGCTCCCCAGGAAGCATTTGTGGGGTGAATGGTGAATGACTGACCGCATGGACACTGGCTTTCCAGAGTTTTTTGGAGTCTCTGCGGAGCCCCTGGGTCAGACCCCGTAGCAGAGGCTGCAGGAACTACCTCCCGGCCCCAGCGGCTCTGACTGAGTCCCCAGGTGCCCGCCTGGCTTCAAGCTCCT
>NW_024424084.1:0-502 GCF_017311325.1 Ursus maritimus
AGACTTTACTGGCAATATGGCATCATTAAAATCATATCTCTTAAAAATCAGTCTCAATGTGAATGGCCTAAATGCTCCCATAAATGCCACAGGGCTGGAGATTGGATAAAAAGACATGACCCATCGATTTGCTGTCTACAAGAGACTCATTTTGAACCTAAAGATACATCCAGACTGAAATTAAAGGGATGGAATACCATATTTCACGCCAATGGGCCTCAAAAGAAAGCTGGGCTAGCAATTCTCATAGCAGACAGATTGGATTTTAAACTAAAGATTAAGGTTAGAGACACAGAAGGGCACCGTATTATTCTTAAAGGATGTATCCAACAAGTGGATATGACAATTATAAATATCTATGCCGCCAACAGGGGAGCAGAAAGATACACAAGCCAACTCTTAATCATAATAAAGAGACATATAGATAAAAATTCTTTAATAGTAGGGGACCTCAACACTCCACTATCAGCAATAGACAGATCACCTAAGCAAGAAATCAACA
>NW_024424084.1:512-1811 GCF_017311325.1 Ursus maritimus
GGAACAGCAAGATACACAAGCCAACACTTAACCACAATAAAGAGACATATAGATAAAAATTCTTTAATAGTAGGGGACCTCAACACTCCACTATCAGCAAAAGACAGATCACCTACGCAAGAAATCAGCAAAGAAACAAGAGCTTTGAATGCCATACTTGACGAGCTGGACCTCACAGATATATATAGAACTCTACACCCCAGAACCAAAGAATACTCATTCTATTCTAATGTCCATGGAACATTCTCAAGAATAGACCATGTTCTGGGACACAAAACAGGTCTCAAACGACACCAAAAGATTGAAATTATCCCCTGCATATTCTCAGAACACAACGCTCTGAAATTAAAACTCAAACACAAGGAAAAATTTGGAAGAAATTCAAACACTTGGAGATTAAGAACCATCCTGCTCAGGAATGATTCGATAAACCAGGAAATCAAAAATCAATTTAAACAATTTATGGAGACCAACGAGAATGAAAACACAACGGTCCAAAACCTATGGGATACTGCAAGGCAGTCCTAAGGGGGATATGCA
Source organism: Ursus maritimus (assembly GCF_017311325.1). Taxonomy (NCBI): domain Eukaryota; kingdom Metazoa; phylum Chordata; class Mammalia; order Carnivora; family Ursidae; genus Ursus; species Ursus maritimus. The sequence goes on from NW_024424084.1 coordinate 1,053, forward strand.
TAGCCATCCAAGCCTCACTCAAAAGAATAGAAAAATCTAAACTGCAGTTTTTATATTCTCACCTCAAGAAGCTGAAACAACAACAGAGGGACAGGCCTAATCCATGCACGAGGAAGCAGTTGACCAAGATTAAAGCAGAAAACAATGAATTAGCAACCAGGAGTACAGGAGAGCACATCAACAGTACTAGAAGCTGGTTCTTTGAGAGAATCAATAAAACTGACAGACCGCTGGCAAGACTTATCCAAAAGAATAGAGAAAGGACCCAAATTAATAAAATTATGAATGAAAAGGGAGAGGTCACAACCAACACCAATGAAATAGGAAGGATTATTAGAAACTTTTATCAACAGCTTTATGCCAATAAATTAAGCAATCTGGAAGAGATGGAGGCCTTCCTGGAAACCTATAAACTACCAAGACTGAAACAGGAAGAAACTTATTTTTTAAACAGGCCAATTAATTATGAAGAGATTGAGTCAGTGATAAACAACCTTCCAAATAACAAAACTCCAGGCCCGGACGGTTTTCCTGGGGAATTCTACCAAACATTCAAAGAAGAAATAATACCTATTCTCCTAAAGCTATTTCAAAAAATAGAAACAGAAGGAAAGCTACCAAACTCATTCTATGAGGCCAATATTACCTTGATCCCCAAACCAGGCAAAGACCCCATCAAAAAGGAGAATTACAGACCGATTAGCAGATTTACAGACCAATTTCCCTAATGAATATGGACGCCAGTACATTAAAAGAATT
>NW_024424085.1:0-1809 GCF_017311325.1 Ursus maritimus
CATCCAATGAACCAACACTCTAGAATTGTGTACTGATTTTTAAAAACGTGATTAAAAGCCGAAAATACAATTATTTTATGTTAATGCCTGTCCCTTCCCTCTCTGCCTCCAGGAGTGGATCACGCCACCAGAATAGGGATGAGAATTCAAGAAACAACTGCTCGGACACTTGCATATACAAATAAATGCTTCCACTTCCACACTCTCACAACCCCTCCAGATATCGATCACAAGTCAAATAAAATGCAATATTAATTGCGAAATACATCTCGACATCCTGTTTTCAAATCAGATTAAAAATTCATGGTTAGCTTCTAGTTTGTGGATGCATTAACTTTTCGTAATTAAAGAAAATTGTTTGCAATTGACTTGCTTTTTTGCGTGTAGGGGATTGAGCGGAGAGCTCGTTGCGAGGACGTGGCAAACCGTTAGTGTGTTGCCTGCTTACGGGACCCTGCCTTCGTGACGCGGCAGGTGAGGAGCAGTCAGGAACAGATGTCCGCGCAGGTGTGAGGCCATCAGGAACAGGTGTCTGCGCAGGTGTGGGAGGGCGCGCCTGCTGCCTTACCTCTGCGGCCTCCACTCCCGTGCGCGTCTGTACGTTAAGCACGGTCTTGGGAATGTCAGCTTATTTTATGCTTCTCGGAAGAGTTTCAGGCAATAATTATTTCAGAAGTTAATTGGAGTTAATGGAGATGTTCTCTTAATGGATTATCATTTAACCCAGATAGACGCTTTTACTTATTCATTTTATTTTATTTATTTTTTTCTCTTTCTTAGACATTTTGACATCAGCCCATGACCTAGGGCCGCTTCTGGCTTAGCTGAATGCTCTCTACTTTCTAGGTTGTAGAATTTCCGCTTCCTGTGGTTAATTGTATGCTTCCCAAGGAATGGTTTTGTTTCTTCACAATTCTGTGTATAGTGGCTGAGCTTATTATTTTAACTGCAGCATAAAAATCAACGGTCATCTAAAGGGATGAATGGTGAAAGCACATGGAGAGATTTTTTTACTGTAAAAATTATATTGAATGGTTTTGAAAAACTTGATAGAAACAAGTGAAAAAAAGTGCTGTTTACGTATGAGTAAGAGATTAAAAAGATTGACGAAAACATAAAAATTCATTCTGATTCTGAAACCAGATTGCTTCACAATTTTGCAGATTCCTCCTCTACATTAAAGAAAATGAAACTGAAATCATAAAAGATGCCGTATGGCTATTATTTACTCAAGATAGACTAGATCAGACTTTACTAAAGGGAACGCAGTGCAAGCAGACTCAGGGGTCGGTTCTAAAATGTGCATGGTATAAGTTAATAAATTTTCCTGTCTTTGTTTTTCCAAAGACAAAATTAGCTTCTTTGTCAGTCCCTGTCTGCTAGACTGCGGAAAACTTTTAAATGTGCTTTTCTGAGATTTGGTCGTCTGCTCCGATTTACACAGCCGTTTCATGATTGGAGGTCAATTAAATCAGTTTCAGCTTCCTGCCATGGTTTCCGTACCCCTCAGCTTCTTCTCTTTCATTCTCCTTCCATGAGGGGGCACCCGTGGCAGGTGGCGTCCTCCCAGGGGGTCCCCAACAGAGGAGGGCACGATCCTCACTGCTCTAGGGCTCTATGTGGATGTCATTTCTTCCTTGTGTTACCCACACCAACTCCCACCAAAGTCAGTGAGGCCACAAACAAGGACGTGCTCCTCTCAATGGCCCTGATTCCCTGGAAGCCATATTCCTCTGATTCACCTGCTCCACACCAGAAGGGCTTTTGTGTTAGGTGCTTTGCGAAAAGAAAAATGTACACTAAGGGGGG
>NW_024424086.1:0-19046 GCF_017311325.1 Ursus maritimus
CTGAGCAGCGACTAAGTGCCCTGGGAACGAAGCGTAAAGGGCTCTTAGGCTCCCCGTTCTTCTGCTTCCTAAAGAATCAATCCTAGAGCTCTGCCTGCGCGGGCGATGGTCCTGCTGTGAAGCACGCTCAAGGAATCAAGTTTTCTAAAATTCTATAAATCATTATTCTGGCCTTCTCCCACACCCTTCAAAATCATTTGCCTACTGAAATATTTAGTGTCTGTGTGTACACCGTCGGCGAGAGAGAGGAGGTACGGGGGGGGGGCAGTGGTGTCCGGCACCCACCTCTGCTCTTTCTACAGATGGCAGCTGTCATGTCACTGTGCTGCCTGCTGGGGCCCCAAGTGAGGGTCTGGGGAGAGCAGTGGTAGGTGGAGGGTAAGCTGGCCTGTCAGTCCTTTCCCCGGTGAGACTTTGGGCCTGGTTCCTCTGCCTTCCCCAGGGCTGGAAGCTCTGGCACCTTCCAGAATTTTCCATCCCCTCCTCTCACTCCCCTCTACACATACACCCTAACGCACGAAAGGGCAGACCAGAGCAGCCCGGCCGGAGTCCCAAGGCGAGGCCTGATTGATTTGCAGTTGTTGGTCTGTTTAATGTCCCTTCTCCCCAAGCGCCCATCTCCACAGCAGAGGCTGCATTACCTCGCAGGCCTGGCTGCTGGCTGCTGACACCCCGCGCCCAGAGGATGCTTGGGGAGGTTACAGGTGCAACAAGCAAAATGAAAATCCATAGTTTTTAAACCTTTGTGAATTGAGAATGTAAACCTGGAAAATGGATCTGGAGTTACTAATGGACAATTGGTTTGATCAGCCCATCCATCCTCCAGGCGCTTGGCTGAGGGCACTCCCATTACAGCCACTCCTGAGAATGGAGACCCCGTCCACCCCCAGCCATCCTTCCCTCCCCACCTCCCAGAGGCAGGGAAACAATGCAGGCATGAGAAGGGGACCCGCAGACAGCCCGTGAGGGGCCCGGGCCGGCCCCGTGTGCCCCGCCGAGAGGCAGGTGCTGGCCAGAGGAAGGGGTATTGGGTGTGCAGGAAGGATTCGGGCCTCGTGGGCTGGGCTAGGGCTTTGACCAACAAGCGGCCGTGGCTACGAGAAACAGAGCTGTATCCCAACCTCCGGCCCCGGCGAGGCCCAGACCAAGCTTGCAAATACCTCCTCTGGTAGGAAGACAGACAACACCCCAACCAAGGGCTTGCCCTCGATTCTGTAGCCATGTTAGGGAGGGGGGAGTCTGGCCCTGACGTCCTGACTGTCCTCGGATCTGTCCGTATGGGAGCACGCTGACCCCTCAGGGCTGGCACACCTGTCCCCTTCTGCCATCCCTATGAGTCACTCACCTTTCCTGACCATTCTGTGTCACGTTGCCCCCTGTCCCCCTCTGCCATCCCTATGAGTCACTCACCTTTCCTGACCATTCTGTGTCACGTTGCCCCCTGCCCCCAGCCCTGCGTTCCCCACCCCCTGCCGGCTTGCTTCTCTCTCTGCATGGTCACACTCAGACGGTGTGTTACTGTTTGTGGTGTAACACCTGTCTCCAGACTAGGATGTAAGCGCGAAGAGGACACGGATCTCCCAACCCCTCCCCCAGCACCTGGAAAAGCGCTTGGAACGTAGTAGATGAATAATAAATACTTGACAAGAGAATGAACGGCGATCTCCGAGGTGTGAGCTTTTTCTCCTGTCTCCCTCCAAGAAGGGCAGGGTCCCCCTTTCTATTGCTCCCTATAGCTGACTGAGGCTCCAAGACCCTCCTTCTTGGCTGCCTGGTGAGCTGTGCTTCTCCAGCTCAGCTCTGCCTCCTTCTCCTGCCCGGCCTGCGCACAGTTCACTGCTGTGCCCCACCGTTGCTCTCTCCCTTCTCCTGCAGGCCCAGGGCTGCTAATTAAATAAAGACACTTGACACCTGTTCCCCGCATGGCCCTATCCTTCAGCAAGCTCCCCCGAACATCCTCCCACAACTGCCGTTGAGCGGGGGTTCCCTAAAAGTCAGTAAGGACTTTCCCTCGGGGCAACAGCGTGAGCCCCTTCTCATCCCCCAAGAACATGGGAACAAGGGGACCAGGTCAAGCCTTTCATGATTAGGCTTATACAATCTACGCATGATTGATGAGAGCAGAAATAAACAGCTCTGAGAAATAGAAGGAAAGAGAAATCAATAAACATTAGTTTCCTTCCTCTTCCCCTTTGTTTTCTCCCTGCATTTGTGAATCCGGCGATGGGGCAGTCAGGATGAGCGAGGTCATGCTGCAGTAACACACAGGGGTTATTTCTAGACAATACTGCCCTAATGAGGGCGTATTTCTCCTTCATGCTGCATGTGGCCCATGGCTGGGGGCTTTTTGTACTTTTCTCTATGATGCAGGCTGATGGAAGAGTTGCCATGTTTAACATTGCCTGTTGTAGACAAAATGATGGACATTCTCTTCCATCTCCTACCTGGGAGTGACGGCTCAATACCCGCTCACTTTTCCTTGGCCGCAAGTCAATCACATGGTCACACTTACCTTCTATGGAACAAGAGGGCAATCCTGCCTCCCGTGTGCGTGCACATATGTGAGAGAGAGAGAGAGAAAGAGAGAGAAACGGGGAACAGGGGGCACCAGAAATACTTGCTAGATAGCACAATGACTCCCACAGATGACAGGTCTTCTTCTTGAAAGAGCAGATTCACCTGACCTCTGTCATCACTCGTGGGTGAAGCCCTTGGGAGCCTCTGTCCCGGTCATGAGGCCAGACCTGTTGGGAGACGCAGCTAATCCTCTGACAGGGTTGGGCTCCTGGGCACCGACCTGCTCGGAAGGGAGCCCGTCTTTGACAGCTGCCCTGTCAGCTCCAGGAGGCAGCCACGGGGCCTTGACGGCACCTGGATTGTTCGGTGTGGATGAAAGTGTCGCAGAGCCTCCCGCCCGCCCCCCGCCCCTGCCCTCTCACCTTCCGCCCAGAGCCCAGCAAGAGGTGCTGCTGCACTCCGAGCAAAGGGGGCAGGAGGCCAAGGCTGCAGACCTCGCGCCTGCTTCCTCTGACTCCCAGGCCGCGGAGGACTGGCGCTGACTCCGCTGTCACAGAGCCGGCTTCCAAGGCTCAGGCCACGGTGAAGGCAGACCAAGCGCCTTTGAGTGTCAGACTTGGCTTTGGGGCTTTACCTCTTTTCTCGTTGCTAAAAAGAAATGGCTGGCTCAGTACCTCATTTCAATAACACCCTGATCAATAGATGAAACTCGGATTTTTCGACTGGTTTTTTTATTGAGTTTTATTGAGATATAACGGATACATCCATTGTGTTAGTTTAAGGCACACAACATAACGATCTGATGAATTGCAAAATGATTACCACAGTGAGCTTAGCTGACATATCTCACCTAACATGCACATTTTTTCTGCTTTCTGTCTCTATGGATTTCTCTATTTTGTGGCATTTCATAGAAGCAGAATCGGTACGATCTGTGGTCCTTTGTGGCTGATGTCTTCCATGTAGCCTGATGTTTTCAAGGCTCATCCTCATTGTCACATGAGTCAGTGCCACAATTCTTTTTATTGATGCAAAATACTCCATTGTGTGGAGATAGGCCATTTTTAAATTAGTTCAACATTTTGAATATGTGACTTAGGAGCCAAGGTTGTCATAGCCGGTGAAGAAAAGAAGCCTACAGATATTTTTTAAAATTTAATTAAACTTTTATTTTTATTTGGAAGTAACTGGAGATGAAACCTACAGATTTTTTTTTTTTAAGTTATCTCCATGCTCAACACTGGGCTGGAACTCATGACCCCAAGGTCAAGAGTCACATGCTTTACCAACTGAGCCAGCCAGGCTCCCTGAAATCTGTAGATATTTTAATGCTAACCTGAAGTTCTCCAGTGGTAGGCTGCCCTGAAAGGATTATAGCCCCAAGAAGGGAATCATGTTAAATTTTTAAAAAGGGTTTGGATCAGTTTTATTGATATGATCAGGGATAAGATTATGTAAGAAGGAAGCACAGATTTTGTTGAATGCTAGGTTCTATAAATATCTTAATGTTGTTTATTTATTTGGAGAGGAAAGTAGGAAAAATACATTTGGTCAATGCTAGTAGAAAATTTTCCTAGGATCCCACGGTTGAGCGCCGCGTAACTCCACCAGCCCCCAGGGGATGAGACTCATACCCTTGTGTGGAAGGGCAAGGACTTCAGGGCTGCCAGACCATAAACCTGAAGCTATCAAGTGAGGGTAGACCCACACCGTCCACACGGACGCTACTGCTCCCGCTGTCCACACACGGCTGGCATACGCCAGTGATGCAAGGCCCTCCGGCCACATAGTAGGTCTGTGCCCATCAAAGCTGCATGTAAACCGTGTTCTCAGGCCAGCGCAGAGCCAGGAGATGAGACGGGCCGTGAAGCTGCCTGCTAGAACTTCTGCTAAGTAGGGTACTTGTGCTTGATTGCAACAGTGGTCCCGATCCTACAGCCTTCCCGGTAGCTGTGCCCTGTACCATGTGCATATGAGCACTGCGTGGCAGGCACAGTGACCCACCCCACTCTTTAACACTGGGCTCAGCCACGTGGTCTGCTTTGGCCAATGGGGTGTCAGCAGACATCGGAGCAAGCCCGCTGAACAGGACCTGGATGAGCCCAGCCGCGATCAGCCGACAGCAGCCAGCCCTGACGTGTGAGCCATCCGTGGTCAGCAGAGCCCCACAGCTGCCCGTAGCTGACTCCAGACATTCGGATGTGAGCCGGTATTACTGTTGCATGTTGCTGAGGCCTTGTGGTTGTTTGTTACTGGCACAGGGAGGTGATGGATAACTTACGCAAGACCTTCACAAAATCATTCTGAAAATCACTGATCAGCTCCTGTTTTTAATTAGTAAATATAACACCCACCTTCTTTTTGCCTCATGCATCTCATCCCTGGGTTTCCGATTTTCTCAGACCTCACCTAACATTCTAGCTCCTCACATGTACCCTCCCCGGATGGGTTTCCTGCTCTTACCTCCTGTGTTATACACCAGTGGTTCATTATACTAATTGTCTCTCATTCCTTCATTATACAGTGTGAACAAGAGAGCAAAAAAAAAATGAAGACGACAGAACTTTGGTGAATTGACTGTTCAGCTGCAAGATTGAGATATAGAATGAATGAATGAACTAGAAAATGGAAAGCATTGATTGCTTTACATTTTCATCCACTCCACGTTCATCATAGAATGCCCTCACATCGTGGCAGGACCATTATTAACCTGTCTTAACTACACCTGGAGAACTTTCCAGTGATTGCTTTCATTAAAGGGTATTAATATGAGCTGCACAAGCTGGAGAGGGGCATAGAGGAATAGAGGAGGAGAGGAGGGGGGAGCGTGGCTTCCTGCCACGGCCAGTCAGGGTTCAACTGGCTTTTCTTTTTTTTTTTTTTTTTCAAAAGAAGTCGTAAATACTGGGGATCCGCACTCAAATACCAAATGTCACTAAGCCGTGATGGCTGCCTCAAATGAGATCAGCTGTTTCTAGGGAACCTTGCCCTGTGTTCAGAAAAGGAAGACAGAAATAAGAAGCTGAATGCAATAAACAGAAAATTCAAGACAGGCAAGGAAGTGATCGTGATACGGGTGTGAGAAAGGAGAACTGTCAACTGCCCTCAGCCTTTGATTCTGAAAAAGAGGTGCATAGATAGACTTTTTGTGATCACATCAGCCTCATTCTGTCTCCCTGAGACGTCTCGCCTGGTCACGGCTGGTGGGAATCCATTCAATCAGGAAATTGAGAATTGGGGCTCAGAAGTGTGTTAGTCCCAATGCTGGGCACACAGGGTGTGCTAGCAGCTGGGGGGTTGCTGGTCTGTCCGATCCAGGCAGGGGAGCAGAGACAGCTGGGTGGGGGTGGGGATGAGGGAGATGTGAGGCAAGAGGCATAGGGAGCACGAGTGCTGGAAGGCTCCTGCCCGGGTTCTTGTTTTCTGAGGCTAGTCTCTCAAGGAAGGGCCACTTCCACCCTTGGGTACCCAAGGGTACCCTGTATTCTTTTAACTACCCCTCGCCCAGGCCCAGGCATTTGAGGTGTTTCCTATCACACCTAAAGGAGCCGTTACTAAGACAAACAATAGTCCAAGAATGGGACTAGGAAACAATCCATAGCCCAGTTCTCTGTTTCACTCTCTCCCTAGGCTCCTTTTCATTTGTCTCCAGCTCCATTGTGGAGATCCCTCTCTCCCGGTGTTAATTGCTGCGAGTTCTCTGTTATGCACAGGAGGCCCCAGGTCAGGTGACTAGTACAGATGACCGGTGCGCAGGAGGCCCCAGGTCAGGTGACTAGTAAAGATCCTCTGGTGTACAGGTGGTACCACTCTGCAGAACTACCCAGTGGCCTCGCCACCATGCCCCTGGCTCTATCAAAGTGAGGGATTCGGCCTGACTTGGTGGAGAAGAGCAGTGTAGCGTCTGGATTGTCTGTCCCCCTCATGCCCCCGTCAGTAAGTTACCCTGATACAACCGTAAATGGCATGGAGTGGCTTTGCTTTGTTTTTCAGTCTCAAAGTACCTTCTTGGTGTGAAGGACACTGTATGCTCCTCCCCCGCCCTGCAACAGTGAGACAGTTGACTTGGCAGGGAACATGGCGTTGCTGAGAGCGAATGCAGGCACGGGCGAGGTTGGCGTGTAGAATGTTCTGCGTTGTTGCAACTGAACACTGGCTAGTGGGAACGAGGACAGAGTTGGACCAGGAGAGCGCATTTTGAGCAAAGGCTACACTGCCCACGGGCCAACTGAGCCACCTCAGGGCCTGCGCAGTGGGGTTCCACTCACGGTAACGATGCGGATGAAGTCAAGGGCAATCAGGGCAGTCAGAGGCAGAGCAACAGGTGATGCCTCTCACTCTGTCTTGCCCCCCCCCGGAAAGCAGGGGGGAGCCAGTGCAGCAAAGACAAGGAGCGAAGATGGGGCGATGACATTCTGACTGGGTGGCCACGAAAGAGTAGGTGGGCAGGGTATCTGAATTAGTGCAATTCTAATAAAGCTAGGTTTTATTGACAATAAAAATTTTATTCTTCAGCTGTTCACTGCATCATCGGGAGCTCAGCCTCATGACCCAGTTGAAAACCAGTGGCAGGGACTTAAAGAAACACAAGATCGAATCCAGCAGCCACCCAGGGCACGGACAGCCTCCCAGTGGGGCATCGGAAAGCTTGTAGGAAGCGCTCACTGAACACGGCCAGCGTATTTTCCATAGATTTCTCTGAAGACTTCTCTGAGTGGTTTTTCCAAACCTCCGTCAACACACTGAACCCATAGAAATCCATCTTTGTTGGAACTAGCCTTTTGATTCTGTGAGGATAGTCGGGAGCCCTGCCAGTGGGCCCTAATTATCACCCGACCATCAAACCTCCCTCCCTCGGGGTTCAGACATTCTTTATCTTCTCTGAATCCGTCAAGCAAGCGGGCAGCGGCCTAGAGGAGACACTGGACACCCCCATTTGTATAATAGCTAACTCTAAATTCTGTAAGAAATGGAAAACGGCTCCTAGGCATCAGGCAATAGAAGAAATTCAGAATCATTTGGGAGGACTTGCAGTCTTTCACCTGATTCTTTGTAGATCTCCAACATTTTTCTCCCTTGGATTTTAAAAACCAAAGATGCCTTCTCTCCTCCAGAAAGGTTTCCTGGGTGAGGGAGAAGCAGCCTCCAGGGAATGAACTTCTCAGAAGATGATGCATCAGTCCAGGGCCCGAGTCCCTGGCCTGGGGGTGATGACAGCGAGGGGTGCAGTGTGAACCACACGTAGCATCGTTTCCCTTTACACAAGGTGAGCAGAAAAAGTCCAGCTTGGGGAGAGATGGCATGAGGGGATGGGCTGGAAGGGAAGCCTTAACTGGGCACAGGGAGGAAGTTATGTCCCCAATGAGCATCCTAGAGAAACAGGGCTGAACGCCTGAGGTCTCACTCATCCTGTTTTGCTGGGGTAGGGAGGGGGAGAGGGAGAGGGTCAAGTGGTGAGAGTAGCTGTGGGGCTATCCAGGGGTGATGGGAGGTTCTCCGCAGAGTTGAAACCACCCTGCTCCAAGGAGAACAGCCCCAAAGGGTCTCCAGGGGCCCTTGGCTCTGGTGCCCTGGGTCCTGGAGATTTGGAGCTCCGCTCCTCAGAGCGTGGCCTGGAACCAGCAGCATCAGCCTTACGTGGGAGCTTGAGACCAACACAGAACCTTATTGGATTCCACACACCCGCCCCTTCCCGCAGATGACTCAAGAGTCTGCATTTCAGCGAGACCCACAGGTGACTCACGTGCACACTCCTGCAGGTGTCTCTGCGAAATCCAACTGAAGAAACCTTGACTTTCTTAAAGCAATAAAAAGTCCTCTGGATTTTAACCACGGGTGTCTGTCCCGGGCGTGCAGGTGCACTGAGAAAGGGTACCGTTCTGTAGGGTAAATGACCCAAGGATCAGATGATGTTCCCAATGCGAAGGACAGGAAGTTTTACAGATAGTTTATCCCTCACAGCATGCATAGCATGCACGGCAGTGTCCATAATGCATTAGGGACCCACAGATCATCTGGTGTGCCTTCCCACCTGCCCCCACCAAGCCACTCTGGTTCCCAAAGCCCCAGCCCAGCCCACCGCCCACAGACTCCTATCCATGCGTGTTCCTTAGGCTTTCATGCACCACTACTCTTCTCCTATTTTGTCTTCCAATCATGGTGATTGCATTTGCCTTCCCAGAAATGCAGGTGTTTCTTACTTCTAATAGAATAAGGAAATGGAAGGGAGGGAGTGAAAGAAAAGAAGGTAGCCCAGACTGATGACACATCGTATGTCACCATTTGAACCACATTACCTTGGATCAGGTATGAAGCCACATGCAGAGCGAGCAAGAGACACTGGAAAGTTCTACAGTTTGTTCTTCCCAGCTCCCCAGGGAGCACACAGCATGCCATACAGGGCCACTCAGGGAAGCCCCAATAGGTTGCAAGGCAGAGATGGGGGTGCTGGGCAGGAGCCTTTACTGTGGCTTCTGAGAGAAGTTATGGGTGAGGCAGGGTAAGCAGGCTCAGTATCGGCTGTCTGAACAATTTCAAGGGTCCCCAGCATGAGGGCTGTCACATGGTGGTTTGGTGCCTGGCCCAGGATTGGAGAGAATGATTAGAACAGGTGCTCGGTTCTGAGTAAGAGGCCCCATGAGGGACGTGGGTGGGGCTGTGGATTTAACCGCTACTCATTTTTAAAACTACATTGCAATCAGTCTCCGAATGAAGTACATTCCCATAGTATCTCCTCCAATCTGAGCAAATAGGTAGGTTCCCGTATGTCCTGCTTACCTCGTGTTGCAACACCAAACACATCCAAACTTAGTGGCATGAAACAACCCATGTATAATGTTCCCAGACTGGGGAACAGGAGGCTGGCTGCACCATGACGTTGGGCTTTCATCTGGGGTGACTTCGCTGACTACAAGAGCCAGGGCTGGAGGGCCCATCTACAAGGTGGCCGAGCTGGTCTGGCTCAAGGACGGGCTTAGCTGGGACTAGGGAGCAGCGTGCTGATGGGTGGCCTTCCCAGCGTGCTGGTGTCTGCCCAGTCCAGCTTCTTGCGTGGAAGTCAAAGTTTCCAAGAATGAGTGTTCCTAGCAACCATGGTGGAAACCGTATGACCTTGTAATCTAGCCTCGGAGGTCACATAGCGTCCTTTCTGTCCCAGTGCTTTGGCCAAAGCAGTCACAGCCCCCTCCTCAGATCCCATGGGAGGGGACACAAACTCCAGCTCTTCAGGGAGGCATGTCAAAGACTTTGGGACCATGATTTGAAGCCGCCACAACATTTATAGAAAACAGATGCCCAATACAATGGAATAGTACTCAGCCATCAGAGAGGATGAATACTTAACGTTTACATCGACGTGGCTGGAACTGGAGGAGATTATGCTGAGCGAAATAGGTCAATCAGAGAAAGACAATTGTCATATGGTTTCACTCATACATGGAATATAAGAAACAGCGCAGAGGATCATAGAGTGAGGGAGGGAAAACTGCATGGGAAGAAATCAGAGAGGGAGACCAACCATGAGAGACTCTGGACTCTGGAAAACAAACTGAGGGCTGCTGGAAGGGAGGTGGGTGGGGAGATGGGATAGCTGGGGGATGGGCACGAAGGAGGGCATGGGATGTGATGAGCACTGGGTGTTACACCCCACTGATAAATTATTGAACACTACATCTGAAACTAATAATGTACTATATGTTGGTTAATTGAATTAAATTAAAAAAAAAGAAAGAAAAAGACAACGGATGCCCAAAGAGGTCAGGTAACCTGCCCAAGGTCAGAGTTGTGCAGTGAGTCTAAGAACATCAGACTGAAGGCACTTCGGGTACCATGCCTTTCTGTGACCCGCATTGAAAAGGCCTGAGGGAAATTTTCGATTAAGAAGATGCCTGTTCTGTTTTAGGCGACCAGCTTCCAGTTTCCCACTCCTGAACTCTCTCTCCTCCCAGTGTTCAGAATCTCCGGAGCAGTGAGAGGCCAGGGGACATCAGAGGATCGTGAACTTCTGCTATTACAATCTACTGGAAAGACCTCTCCTGTTAACTTTAATTCCACACACTTGCATCGAGTGTCTACAAACAGGTACAGTGGCCCGTGGTCAAGCTCCAGAACGCCCAAGTCCAAGCGCCTGCTCGAAATCCCATCTCTGCTCCTGCCCAGCCATGTGAGAGTCCCCGCCACGCCATTTCAGCTGCGGGGCCTCCGTTCCTCAACCGGGAGCGGAGAGACTACGATCGTCTTGCAAGACCACAGGGAGGACGACCTCTGCGTGAAGGACCTGAACAGGGGCTGGAGCGCGGGAGGTCCGTGCCAGGCTTTGCGGTCTGGGGTTCGCTGCTTCGGCCCCGGGCAGGCCCCGCGGCTGGACGCACGGACCTCGAGCAGCAGTCACGCCTCACGGGCTGTGAGGCCGAACGCAGACGTCAACCACGGGCGAGAGCAAAGCAGAGGGAGCTGGAAAATGGAATATTGACTAAATTGTAAAACTGCAAACCGCGTGTATTTGGGTTCCGGGGCTCTGCCTCGGCCTCCAGTTTTTCAGACCTCGTCCTAATAGCCATGACTCCCGAGTGGGAGTTTTATAGTCCTATTTGGGCTTCAGAGATTGCTGAATGTAGTCCTTTATGAAAAGGGAGATTCCCTGACAAACCCACCTGAGCACCGGAGGCTTCTTGACTCCCTTTCAAGACCTCAGGACCCATCACACAGGTTGACGCTTACTTGGACTTAATTTACAGCCTGACAAGGTGCAGCTTTGCCTGGCCCCCATCCCTGAGGTTTGTGGCTCCCTATTCCCTGCCCAACTGCAAGCGAGCTTCCTGAGGAAGGGGCGGTGGGTCCCACCCACTGTGCCTCCAGCTGAAGTTCCTGACTCTCATGGGGTTTTGGAGACCTTCAGGCAAATGTTCCATAGCCGTGTCCTATGGCTGGAGGAGTTCACAGATAGAACACACCTGCCCTGGATACATGGCACATGGTCTCTCCATGCCGTTTACGAAAGCAAGTTCTTGACTTGCTTTCTCTCCTGTTTCCACTGCCCACCACAGCGCTTGGCACATAATGATGATTTTTTTTTAAAGATTTTATTATTTATTTGACAAAGAGAGTGAGAGCGCACAAGCTGGGGGAGCAGGAGAGGGAGAAGCAGACTCCCCGCTGAGCAGAAAGCCCAATGCAGGGCTCAATCCCAGAACCCTGGGATCATGACCTGAGCAGAAAGCAGACATTTACCAACTGGGCCACCCGGGCGTCCCCATAATGAAGATTTCATCACGTTTTTTTGAGTGAATGAGGAAGGTGTGTGTGGTTGATGTCCCCACGTTGAAATTCATAACCCGAGGCCTAGATCTGTGAGAAGCAAGCTCGGCAAACAGGTGATGAGGCCAAGAACCAGAAGTGAGGCCGGCTCTCTATCCCGCTGGAGACACTCAGATATCTGAGCCAAAAAATGTAGGGGGAACATCCATGTTCAGAATCAGATGCAGGAGGGTGTTTTTGGTTGCACATAACAGAAACTCTGGTTGACGTTGGTATAAATAATAAGTGAACATGTGAGGTCCCATAGCAAAAACGCCAGAGGTGGGTGGACTTCAGGAGTGGTTGATCCAGCAGCTCAGTTGGACCCAGGGTCCTGTCATCAGGCACCTAGGTTCTTTTCTCCTCTTTCTCTGTCCCTGGGGGTTGATGCCTCTAAAGGCTGGCTTCTCACATAGTAGCCAGCAGCTCCTGGGGCAATCCATCTTTGTTGGGGTCCAGCCACTGGCTGTCTACAGCTGTCAACAAGAGGTCTGGGGTTTGGGCTGATGGGACCACCCTGAGCCAACCCCCCTGGCTGCAGTAATGTCAGCCACTGGATGGATTAAGCGGCATTAACGAAACCAGTCATTGTTGCAAGGGAAGGGCTGCCGGGTGGGCTTAATCCCCACTGAACCCCGAGGTTGCTACGCGGTGATGGTGCTGGGCCTGGACGCTGGGGAGGTGAGCACAACACCCAGCGAGGGAGAAGCGGCTTGTGGAGCAGTCCTCCTGAGGCTGCTTCCCAGCATCATTTGCATATAGCCTTGAACGGGCAGATCGGGCTGTATTGATTATGCTTCCTATACTAAAAATTCTATTTTCATTTTCTACAGCCCCACTCTATTCTTGCTAGTTGATTCAGTACTTCTGTGCCCCTATAATATGCTAGCCCTATGGAGGAGAGGGGTCTCAAGACACAGACAGGGGCACTGCATTGTGCAAGGGGCCATCTTCCTCAGAAGAGCTTGGGGAGTAGACATCTCCTTCTCGTTTTACATATGAGAAAATGGCGATTTGGGTCCTTAAGTGGGCAACGCTGAGATTAGACGCCAAGTCTGCCTCATTCCCGAATCCAAGCCCATCCTACTGCAGAACCCTGTTGCTTCTCTCTCACGTTGTAGAGCCGCCTGAACTCAGCGGGAGCCGGAGCCGCCAACGTTTGGCCACGACACACAGCGGAAGGAGGAAAGTGCTCAGGGTTATCACCGGCAAAAGAAGCAGCGATTCCTTTTGAAGGATGGTGGACACAGAGGCAAAAATATCCAAGTTTGGGAGAGCTGCAGGGCCAGGCTGGTGGTCCTAGACAAGATGAGAAAGTGTGCTGTTTCCTTAATACTTTCTCCCTGGCTCCACCTGTGCCATTAACCAAGCGCTCCCAGGGAACGCCTCCTCCCACCCTGTCCTCCAGCCGTTGTCCCTACATGTGCTGCTTCTCTCTTTCCAAGCCTAAGTCACATTCTTGCAAGACCTGGTTAGGGGCTGAGGCTAACAGTTTCATAAAGGCAAGCACTAAAAGGTTTTAATGACATTCCTAGCTCATGCGTTTGCAGTTTGCAAAGACGGTTCAAGGAGAGCGGATTGGTTGACTCCACAGATGTCTGTAGAGATACCGGGACACGAGCCGTGCAAGTGCCCTCATTTTCCAGCCTTGACTCTTCCCTACATGCTTTACCAACCCACGGTGCACTCGACCAGGCAGGGCAATGCCGTGGAGGGTGAAAGTGTCCCAGGAAAGGAATATTCCTTGCTAGAGCAGGACCAGGGCAGAGAAGGGACAGGAAACCCAAGCTTTCCCTGGGGCAAACCAATAACAATATTCAGGCCAGCCCCCCCCCCACACACACACAGACACACACTGCAAAATCCTACCAGGCAGAATCTAAAGTAGTCTTTTGCAGAAAGGTCCCACCAAGATTGTCCCCAGGAAAGAGGGGCTTCTTGTGCTCCTTGTATACCCGTGTCAGTGAGGACAACCACTTGCAAGGGGAGGAAATGCCGCTAAATGTTGATAATGAGAAAATTGGTGATGGCAAAATAACACCCAGCTGCTCCAGGGTGTAATCAGTAAGGGGGAGAGAGGTGTGGGGGAGGGGGAGGCAAAGCGAGAGGGAGAAGCCAGGGAGGGAGGGAGAGAGAGAGGGAGAAAGAAAGAGGGCATGCAGATGTTCAGCTGGAGAGGCGGCTGTCTTGCTCTCAGATGCCCTGAGGGAAAGGGCTGGGGGTGAGAAGCTAGCCATCTGCTTTCAGCTCTTGTGGCACTGAGCCTGCTTTCTCCCACTTCGCCTCCTTTCTTCTCCACCCGGTATTATGCTCTATTGATCGTTCTGGCCTTTGCAAAGCCTCAGGCTCTTCTCAGACTCCAGCCCCCCCGGGAGCCCTTGGCTTTGCTCCCCTTTGCTCTAGCAGGAATGTGGTCCCAGCAGCTCCACCCAGTCCGAGGAGGGGTTGGTGAGCTGACCTCCGAGCCCAGGCCGGGTCTGCTGCGCACTCTCTTCCTCAGCCAGAGGCTCCGGGGCCCAGGGCCATGGCAGGTGCATCAGGGAACCCTGAACTTGGTCCAGCACCCCTGCCCAGTGCCCTGCCTCAGTGCCCCTCTCATGTCAAAGACCATCCATCTCCCCCTGCCTGATCCAGCCTCCTCCCCCAGTCCCCACAAGCTGGCCCAGCGCCATCCATACTTCACAACACTCCCTTGCTGCCCCCAGCTCTCAGGTCAAGATTCAAACCCACCTGCTCTCTGAACCATGCCCTTCCCTCCCTCTCACCTCTTGTCCCTGCTGCAGAATTGTGGTTAGTAGGGCCGTCCCATGCGTGGTCTCCTCAAGGAGGTTCTCCCTTCCCATTCCTTCAACTGCCAGCAAGGTCTTGGGGTCCGGAGGAGAAGGTCCTTCCAGAGGGCTCTAGCTAGCTCTTTCCTCTCAAAGCCCTTCATGAATGACTTCCACAAAGAGCTCCTATCATCCTCATTTTCAAAATGAGAAAATCGGGCATGTGGTTGAAAGGAGATCGGCCTGGGAGTCAGACTGGGGCTCAAACACGGACTCTGCCACTGATGGGCTGGGTGGCTTTGGGCAGCCTTTGTGGGACATGAGGGGAAGTGGACCTCCAGTTCCTGCCAGCTACAACATCTAGGATCCATCAGGGCAGCAGGGCTTCACAAGCTTGCTTAGTAATGTCCAATTTTGATACTTGCTGACCTGCTGCATTTCCTGGGGGAAACCAATTAACCCTTCTCTGCATTTCTTTTCCCTTCTTTAATTTTGGCACTGGAGAGCATTAAATGTTGCAACATTCAACTATGAGCATCCTTTTTTAAAATTGCAAAATGGCATTTTCTTTATAAATAAGGCATGTTGGGTGAAAGCATCAATGCTGGGTGGTGATCGCCACGTAACTGGACAAAACAAAGCTTTTGGGTGGATACAAAACCCGCACTACACGCAGGCAAATCTGCACTTGGTGCAATGCAGCTCTGTTAGGACCCTCGCAACACGCCCGCCCGGCCCTCTCTGAATAGTTCCTGAGCTGGGTGCCCTTCCATGGCTGCTGACAGGCACATGTGCTGGAGGAAACTGGAGTCTGAGGAATTCTTGGATGTTCTGATATGTGCTGAAAAGATGTCAGGCTTCAGGTAGAGGTGAAATCTGAGACTTCAGTTTCCTGCAGAGAGCAAAGGGAGAAGGCAGAAATATTGAGGCTAAGAAGTCAGACAGTGGGAAACAAGAGAGAGTGATTCATTGGGGGCCAGGAGGAGGGGGAGACGGCCTTGGAGCCATGATCAGAGAAGGAACAAAAGCTTGTAACGTCAAAGAAAAATGACTTTGTAAGACAGCATGAGTCAAGAGTGGACACATGTTTCGACCTTCTGGCCAAGCCCTCTGGATGGATTTGGGGCTTGGTTTGTTCTGAAAGAAAGCCCTTGTCTCTGATGAAGAAAGTCCACAATATGGATGAACTGCTTGGGACATAATAAAAACAGTTAAAAGTACATTCTGGAGGAGTCAGTCCTTTCCCCTCTCATTCTATTCTTTTGCAAGGGCTTCTAGCTTTATATCTGATATGCCTAGTGGCCAGAGAAATTCCCTGCAGGAACTGACGACATCTGTGTGTTCTGGAAGCCAAACCGTGAAACCAGCTAAGTTGGTCTTTGCTTTCCAGCTCTCTTTTTAAGACCGTCTCCCTACCTTCCATGTTTTCGTGATACCTCTCCTATCTTTACTTTCATTACCCTCTCTCTCCCCAAAGCTCTTGTGACCGCATTCCTTTTATAATGGGAATACATCTGGTAAAGCCATTCATACTGTGAAGTCTTAGGAACTTACTATGTCGGTCCTCCAAGCAATTAAATCACTGTGAGCAACATTTTTGATACCAGTTGGAAAATACTGGCTAGTGGACCTTCTCCAAAGCCCCAAACCTTGACAACATAGAACATATCTTTCCTCCACCCCAGCCCAGATCCACTGAGTACAAAGTCAGGGAGAAGTGTTTGGTGGCTCATGACTGGAGTTGGCATGGTCCAGGGCTTTACCTTCCAGCTTGGCCACGTCCTCGAGGTGCGACATGATGCACAACATTTCTTAATCTCTTCATGTGTTGGGTTCTTCATCTGGAAAATAGTCATAAGAATAGTACTCACTTTGTGCAGTTATTGTGGGAATGAGATAATGAGAGGCACAAAGCTAGTGCTCAATAAATATTTTCCATCATGCTTTTGAAAATTTGAGGTAGATGTACATGGAAAATGACATTTGGAAATCAAAAAATTTTGAATTCTCAAACACATTTGGCCCTGAGCGTTTTGACTAAGGAAAGGAATGCCTATATTGAGTTCTATCTGTCATGAGAAGGAGTAATTGCTTTCCCTGATCTAAACTTCGTCACATCCTCCTCCTATATCTGTTTTTTTAAACTTCCATTTCTTCTGAGATCCTGATGCATAAATACATTTAGACCCCAGACTGTGCATTTCCAAATCTCAGTCAGTGGACAAGTATCCATTATCTGGATGCAATGGAACCATCTGGGGGGGGGGTTAAAAAACACATTTCTAGGCCCATATTCAGAGATTTTAATTAAATATGAATGGTATGGGCTTGAGAATTTGAACATCTTTAAAGACCCTCATATGAATCTGATGTCCAAACAGTTTTGGAAAAAATGGTCCAGTACTCAGTAGCAATACTTCAAAAAAAAATCACTGGATTGCTACAAGTATTTGGTCTTATGAGAGCCTTTACTCATTATTGAGTATAATTTGTTAAGAGTCACATCAGGAGAGCTCTATTACTATGGTCCAGTCATCTGACATGTAGAAATAGATAGTGGGGTAGATACCTATTGGATTTCCAGCCCAACAATATCCCTTGCCTGGGAACTTCCCCTCACCTTACATGGTTCTCATGTTATACTAACACCTTGACAGCAGTTGATTAGTCCCAGGAGAAAGATGTTACTTTATCTAAGACAATGAATCTCTTCTTTGAGATTCTTGAATTTGGAACTAAAAGGGTTCAATCATTTTCTTCCCCCTGTGGTTATAAGGTCCAAAGTTTGAAAGGTACTTTGTTCTCTGCTATGTGGAGAAATGGAGTCTGAGAGATAGAAGAATGTAGCTGATACCCAAGTGAAGAAGAGATAAGAGACAAATAGCAGTCTTGATATTGTCATATTCCTAGTACAAACTGTTCTTGAATCTCAAGTGAATTCTTGTCCTTTTAGTGATTCTGTGAAGTATGCCAAATTCCCTCCCAATCAATGTCTCATTTTTCTAGGTGAAGTTGGCCTCCATCATTTATAACCAAAATATAGTCCCAACTATTTTTTTAATTTAAAAATGAACTGGGGGTGCCTGAGTGGCTCAGTTGGATAAGTGTCAGACTCTTGATTTTGGCTCAGATCATGGTGTCAGGCTCGTGAGATTGAGCCCCAAGTCAGACGCTCTGCTCAGCGCAGGGTCTGCTTGAAATTCTCTCTCTCCCTCTCCCTCTGCCCCTCCCCCTGCTGTTCATGTACATGTTCTCTCTCCTTTTTTAAAAAAATTTAAAATAATTCCAAAGGGGCACCTGTGGTTCAGTCAGTTAAGCAACCGACTCTTGATTTCGGCTCAGGTCATGATCTCAGGTTGGTGAGATCGAGCCCCGTGACTGGTTCCTCACTCAGCGAGGAGTCTGCTTGAGATTCTCTCCCTCCCCCTCTACCTGTCCCCTGGCTCTTGCTTGTTCTCTCTCTCCCTCTCTCCCTCTCTCCTTCTCTCTTGCTAAAATAAATGAATAAAATCTTTAAAAAATAAAATAAAAATAAAAATGAACTGGAAATAAAAATAGAATTTACAAAAATGGAATTTTATCTGTGATTGCAAAATGAACTTCAACAGACCTCCTCAAACTTGCATATCACTCTTCAGATCCAGAGCTGAGAAAATCTTGCCACTGGACACACTCTGGGTGATTTCTTTGTCCATGTACCTTTAAGTCAATATGATGTGCCCAAACCCCACCCATCCACAGACCATGAGGACAGATCTCCAACTTTTTTTTTACAGAACCAAGCCCATGTTTATTCTAATTCATCCCTGCTTCTTAAAATACTTCTCATAACATCTATATTTGTCCTTTTTTTGAGGAACTGTGTCTGCCTTGTGCTCTAGATGTATATTGTTCCCTTGGCTTTACACTCAGATCTCACTAAAGGGCTTTACTTTAGGAAAATTTCCTTCTAGATAGTTTTGCCCTAAACCACCTTAGGTATGCCACAACTTGGGTAAGACCAAGTTTGGGTAACTTGGGTATGGCCAATGGTGTGATAGAGCCAGCTTGCATTAGCTCAGGACATCTGATTGTATATATGTCCTCCCACCTTTGTATTCAGTACCACCTCATGAGTAGCTTGAAGTCATCCATTGTGGGAGAACTATTTACAAAATGGAAATTAGAAAACACAACGAGTCATGTTTGTTTTCCCTGAACAATGCTTCAAATTTTTAAGTACATACCAACATACCACTAGCTGCCAACCACTTGACTTGAAGTCATTAAAAAGGGGAACCAATTTTGATATGTCTGGTTAAGTATTTATGAAGATTTATAATTTTAATTATTATCTTACTTAATTTTGTTTGGCTAAATAGTCCACCAAAATAATCAGATGTGTTATAGAGAACACTTAACTGCATTTCCTACTCAGGCTGTACCGTCACTCTGTTGCTAATATCAGCACCACGGACAGCGACAGTA
>NW_024424086.1:36622-41257 GCF_017311325.1 Ursus maritimus
CTTTCACCTATCTTTATTTTAAGTTAGGAAATACTCCAAACACACAGAAAAGCACAGAGAATACTGTAAGACCCCTTGTGTGCCCACCATCCAGATTGTAACAAATGTTAATATTTTGCCATAAGGCTTCAGATCATTTTTTAAAGAAATAAACTGCTATAGGTAGAGTTGGACAACGCGTCACCAACTGTTCCCTTTGCCTCCTGTCTTTCCCAACGGTCCCTCTCTCCTGACACTGCTGGATTCTGGGCCACTCAGTTTTCGTATGCTCTCCACGCACCTAGCCATACCCAATATGCATTCCTCTTTTTAGCAATGTCCAATAGATACTTACTGAATGCCTGGGAGGCCGTAGCCACTATTGTAGGCTTGGAGGATGGAGCAACGAAAAAACAAAATCTCAACACTCGAGCTTAAATTCCAGTGTGGGGTGGGGGTGGGGGAAATTAAAACCCAGCACGTGAGTGTGCCGAAGAAAGATAAAGCAGGGAAGGAGCACTTTGGGGAGCTGCGGGCTGACTCCTGCCCTCATATGGCCTTATGCTTTGACTTCTGGTCCATGGTGGTCTGTTTTCTCTGTAGGAGTCCCACTGCCCTGAGTCATGGAAGTGTAGGGGCGGGGGTCTGCATTTGCTTCTGCTGGGAGCACCAGGCGCTCCCTGATTTGTGAATGGTCTCATAAGAATTCCTCAGCTTGGAGCTCTGGCATCCCGTGGGGAGCTCACATTCAGACTTGACCTCTGTGGGGGACTCAGCCTTGGGATTTCAACTTCATATGGAGACGTTGTTCCTCTATTGCCCTGCGGCAGATGATACATCTCTGGGACATTTCCCTGAACCTTTGGGAGAGATTTTCCAGTCTTTCCCTCGTGGAGGGGGCAGCTCATCCAAAGGCCAGTTAGACACAGGGTCTCCTGTCTGCAAACCCGGGCCCCACGCTGTGCGTGCCAGTCACTGGCACCCGTGTCCAGGACCTGTATCGCCCCCCTCCTCCCCGCCCGGCTCTTCAGGGCTTGTTGGCTCCATTTTATAGCCCATGCCTCCGGCTCCTGGGAAGTTTTCTTTCTTTCTTTTCAATTTGGCTCAAAATTTACAACAATTTTGGTTATGTTTTATCCAGGACTTCTGGGTTTGGAGCAGGAGGGGTCCACATGAGTCTTGATGGCTGCGCTGCCGGCAGTTTAACCATCTCCTTGTGGCTCATCTCTGTGCCTTACCTCCTCTGGTTGCCAGCACGTGAGTGGGAGCACGATTCCAGAGCCACACACTCGGGCTGAAACTCTGGCACCATCACTTATTAAATGTGGATCCGGAAAACTTAACCAGCCTCGCACGCAGGAAGGACAGTCCTAATCCTGACCTCCTTGGGTTGTTAGGAAGACGACGTTAGTTTTGGTAAAGTGCTTCCAATGGCATCTGGAACCTCATAGGTGCCATAGAGGTACTAGTTATTAGGATTTTTGGTTTAAAGTCTTCCTTGTTAGTTTGCTTCTAGTAAGAGACTCAATTCTTGGAAAATATATCTCTTTGGGTCATTACCATGTGTTTATTACTAGAATATTTAGTTCGTCAGTTCTTACCTAGTTGTCATCTTCGAAAACAGACACAGAGTGGGAGTCCCAGCAGGTACGCCTTAGTGGGAACAGTTGATGGAGGAGGATGGTCTGCCCAGGTCCGGCCCCCGGAGGCAGTGGTCTTGCCAGTATGAGGAACTATATCTCTTTGACTTAAAAAAAAAAAAAAAGTTAAAAATTAACCAAGAAAAGAAGGCATTTTAGATTTTGGCTCAGATCTCCTGTGATTTTGAGGAAGGAGTCTGTTTTTACTGGGTTTTTTGTCTGGACCACTTTTGCGTTTATCTTTTACTGAGGGGAATATTACTTCCCAGTAGATGGTGTCTAGGAAACATTTTAAAGTACTCCTGTGGGACGCTAAGTGGCTGGTGAGTCTCTCCTCCCGACATCGTGAAGTGAGTGCTCGGCCGCCGAGCCGGGACCTGCTGTGCCTTGCTGCGCCTTGCTGTGCCTTGCTGTGCCTTGCTGGGACCCGGCCAGCCGTGTCAGGCTGCGGAAATGCTTGTTACAGATGGACATTCACTCCATAAAGCCAGGGAAGGTTGGCGCGGGCCCTGGTGTCAACTTGGGGGAATAAGAATATTAGGATACATAAACTTGTGTTTCAGGCTTGGTAGTTAAGCGACTAGCCCAAGCCAGCGTGGAGCCTTCGATGACAGGTGTTCACTGAGCAGCCGTGTGTTAGACATCAGCACCCAGAAGGCAACCACTGTTTCCAAGTTTCTAAACATTCTTCTCGAATTATTCTATATCGGCAGACACACACACACACACACACACACACACACACACATTTTACAAAAAGACAACATGCCACACACATTGTTGTGTATCTTACTTTTTCTCTAAACATTGTATCTCATGGGTCATTCCACAAGAGTGCATAAGCACATAAGCTTCGGTACAGCTCTTTGTTTTTAATACTTTCTTTTTCACAAGATTCTTTTTAATAACTGCATGGTATCCCATTGGATAATTTATATGAACGACTCCGTATCAATGGAGAGTTAGGTGGTTTCCAATCATTAAAAAACGCTGCCGTTGTAGGGGCGTCTAGCTGGCTCAGGCAGAAGAACATATGACTCTTGGTCTCGGGGTTGTGAGTTTGAGCCCCACGTTGGGTGTAGACATTACTAACAATAAATAAGCTTTAAAAAATGCCTCAGTGTATAGTCCTCTACACACACTGTTTCACAGATGTGAGAATATATTGGTAGGAGAACCTAGAAGTGGAATGACTGGGGACTGTTTTAAAAAAGAAAGAAAAAAAAAACATCGTACATAAATCTGTTCCAAAGGTGGCAAGAAGTAGAAGTTCACATTGTTAAATGAATTAATAGATGTGGAAAAACAACGTAGCAGAGAGCAGTGGCCTGTGGGTACTTAACTTCAGTCAGACTAACCAATGGCAAGTCGTTAACTTCTCTGAAACTTTGTTTATAAAATGGATCCCTGGGTCATTCAAAGCTGAGAGAAAGCCACAAACCTATGTATTTTTAAAATTTTTTTTAAAGATTTTATTTATTTGAGAGAGAGAGAGAGAAAGAAAGAGATCATGGGTGGGGGGGGTGGAGCAGAGGGAGAGGGAGAAGCAGACTCCTGAGGGAGCCTGACATCAATCTCAGGACCCTGGGATCATTCCTGAGCCAAGGCAGACGCCCAACTGACTGAGCCACCCAGGCGCCCCTTTAAAAGTATTTACTATCCCGAGATCCAGTGTAACATTTGTCTCGACTCCTCGGCTTTTCCTTGCTGAGCTATGGGAGCTGTTGGTTTCAGGTTCTATTACTTTCAAAGGGGTTGGCGCACTCTGTCGCCAGCTTCCATTTCGCAGGAACGCGTGGTGCCATGAAAATAGCCCCGGAGAGCTGGCTGAGGAGTCTGACCTGGACTCTCGTTCCAGCTGCGTGATATTGGGACTTCCTCTTCTCTTGTAGGGCCTCACTCCATTGTTGAGTGGATGAACCCATTGTGAGGGTTTGGATTTCAAAGATGGGTAAAGCCCCATTTCCCATTTCTCCCACTTTTTTTTTTTTTAACAGAGAATGGGATAAATCTTCACAGGATAAACATGTCTGCACCATGTTCAATTTCCAAATGTCACTGAGTCCCTGTAAGCTTCCTTCCTTCCTGTGGACAATGTTTGCTCAGGAACATGGGCTGCCTGAGGAGCCCCAGACAGAGGAGACAGAATTGCTGGTGGGAAAGATTAGACTAATCCCCATAAGCCATCAGGGCCGTTGGTGAAATGTTTTCTTAGGGTTCTGTCTGTGGTGCTGTTGTGACAGGTAATCATTTACTACCTGAAGTAAGCGCGGAGCTGTGCTGAGACAGGGTTGTTCAGAAAACACTGACCTGAGTGTGGGCACCAGGGTAAGATATGAGTAACCTGGAGCAACTCCATGGACCGGAGGCCCTTGGTCTGTCAGCGAACGCCGTCTATGACTAGTGGCCAAACAAGAACTTGATCAATGAAAGACTGTTGTTGGTTGGTAATGGAAGTGTAAATGGAACCTTAAGTATCGAACTTTGCTTGTAGTTTCTTTATCAATATTTTAGCTCAAGTTTAGACTTGGGCCTTCAGGGATTACTAGGGGAAGAGTGGGGGTTTGTACACACAGAAAGAGACAGGGTCTTAGCAAGCAGACCTGACTGACTGAGCTTGCACAACGTTGAGAAATGTGAGTGAACTGAACTTGCTGTTGGAGAGAAGCTTCTTTCCTCAGTCAGGAAAAGTCCCACCTTCCGCCTGAATCCTATCCGTCCCCGAAGCAGTCTGTCATCATGGACATTCCCTGGTGCTCCTTAAAGTTCAGACTGAGGTGAATCTCCACACTCACAAAATCCAACAACAGGAATAGAAGTCTGCTGGCTCTTTAATTTGAGGTCACGTCTGCCTCCAGGCCACCTGAGGCAGAGCATTTCCCTGGCACTCGGCACTTGTGACTATGGGGAGAACGGCTGCCATCTTGGTCAGGTCTTGTCCACTTCAGGTCCCGAAGACTGTATCAAGGTGTCTAGTCTATTTCTTAGCTGGAAATTCTTGGAAGCCCAGTGTGTG
>NW_024424087.1:0-1809 GCF_017311325.1 Ursus maritimus
GAGGGAGAGGTTGGTGAGAAAGAAGTACATGGGGGTGTGGAGTCAGCTGTCTAGCCTGATGAGAAGAATGATGAGGAAGTTCCCAGCACTGTCACCATGTATGTGATCAAGAAAAGGACGAAGAAGGACACCTGTGTGTCCCAGTCAGTGGACAGGCCGAGAAAATCAATTCTCTCTCACACGTCTGGTTTTCTATCCCATTAAAAATTGTGATGATTCTTAATCTGCAGAGAGAGTCAGATATCACAGTTACATAAAAGTAACTTCTTGTGAATACGTAGTGTATACCTCTGGCCAGGCTTAATCTGATGTTTCAGATCATTCATGATCCAAAATGGCAGATGTAATCCCAACAGGGACTATATCCACTCTCCATCAGAGTCGGGCCAGCACCTTCATAAGGACATGAGGTGGTCTCAGGGAGACCCAGTGAAAGCCTGGAAATAATGCAGTGCAATTCTAGGAGCTCACACCTTACATTTTTACCTGAAGGGTAAGGAGAGAATGGTAGGTGACAATTGCAGGTAAAATGATAAATGATGAAGAAAACTTGGTTGGAAAGTTTTTAAAAAACTACTTTACATAGGTCAACTAGACCCATCATAATGAAATGGGTGAATTTATTACAAAAGAAAATATTGGGAAAAGTCAGGTCCCTATGGAAAGATCTGGAATCAGAGAAACTAGATTTAAAATCTGATTTTATTTAGCAACTCTGTTATTTTGGTTCAGTGATAAAATTTTATGTATGAAACAGACAATGTTACATAACTCACAAGTACATTTAAGCTGAAATGTAGGAAACTTACGGAGAACAACCTTGTGAACTATTAGTGACGGTACTGCTGTAATAGTGTAGGTATGAGCATTAACATGACCTCTGCCTTGGGGGAAACTAGCAAACAGGATTTCCCCATGCAGGCCTTCTGAAAATTCAGATGTAAATAATACAAGTTTTAATAGGTCTGAGGGCTTAGGGATGACTGGGAAGCTTTGAGGACCTGGGGCCATTTGTCTTTTTGATAAAATTTGATCTCTGCATTCAGACGGATAGGATGGGGTAGGGATTGTAATTGTATCTTGTTCTTCTTCTCTCCCCCCCTTTTTAACTTGTTGCTATTAAGAATCTACCCTTTGTATATGGGATTCAAAGAAGGGAAGTAAGAGTATGGATTCACAGACTTTCTCCAGACAAAAGAGACAGGGAAAGCACGTGTTTAAGGACCTTCCTCACTGGCAGAGAGGAGGGTAAGAATTCATGTAGCTATATATTACAGTGGAGTTTTCTTCATTTTCTTTTGCTCAAGAAGTACTTTTTCAGTAGACCTAGATAGTATAATATCAATTTTGAAATTTAAACAGAACAGTTTCCTTCCTAAAAGCTTTCCCTAAGATGGACTCATTCTCATTATTACTCCATGCATGCCTATTCACTAACCATCTTTTCCTGCCATGTGCAAAATCAGGGAAAGGAGAGGATAAAGGGGGCAAGAGGGCATGAGGGCAGAAACAGAGCTCCTTGCTCATCCCTGAACCCGTGGGTATCCTGCTAGGGTCTCTGAGCAGAAAGAGGAAGACTGTCTATAGTTCTATTCTCTAACTTGGTAAAGCATAAACAAAAGCAAACAAACACAGGTAGTCCCAAAACGCCCATCTCTTTCATGGTTCAGCCACATACATTTTCACAAGTTCCGCCGGTGTCCTCCTCTTAACCTGATTGCCCCTTTCAACTGTTCCTCCTCTTTGGCTCTATCATGATCCTTCCACCCCACCCCTCACTTGGCTTTTCTTCAATCATGGTCAGACCAA
>NW_024424088.1:0-1808 GCF_017311325.1 Ursus maritimus
GGAAAGGACATCGCTCGGAGGCTCTTTTTTTAAAGCTGTGTTAATAATGGTCATCAAAGGAAGGACTTCAAGTTCCCAATAACCCTTGAGCTTTAGTCGGTACGGTCCAAAGGGATCCAACCAGCATGACATGAAAAAAGTATTAAAAAGTATGGTTGTTAATGCACATCTGAATTTAAGTGGAAAGTTTTAAGATGAAACAGAAAAGATAAGACTAGTTGTTGTTTATCTAGTCACTGGTATAAAGAGAAGGGGCTTTGGAGTCAAAGAAATGCCTTTCACTGGTGTTGTATATGTCCAGGGTACAGATATATCACATTTTGTTAGATTTATGCCTGAGGATTTCATGCTTTTGGTGCCATTATACTTAAAATTTTTAAATTTCTAATTATTAATTGCCAGGATATAGAAATGCAGTTGTTTTTTGTATATTGGTCTTGCGTCTTGTGACCTTGCTAACCTCATTTATTAGCTCCAGTAGTTTTGTAAGTTATTTGGGATTTTCTGCGTAGATAATCATGTCATCTGCAAATAGAGAGAGTTTATATCTTCTTTTTCTATCTGCATATTTTTTACTTCTTTTTGCTGCCTTACCGTATTGGCTAGAACTTCCAGTATGATGTTGAATAGGAAGAATGACAGCAGACACTAGACGTATTTACCTGGTTTCCAGTCCTACAGAAAAAGCATTAACTGAGATGTAAGGTGTTTTGCTGCTTGGTTGTTTTGTTTTTGAGATTGAGAAAGTGTTTTCTATTCTTAGTTTACTGAGATGTTGTTAAAATCAGGAATGATACTAAATTTTTTCAATAGCTTTTGCTGCATCTATGAATGATCATGTTGTTTGTTTTTCATAGTCTCCTGATATGGCAAATTATAATGACTGATTTTTGAATGCTGAACCAGCCTTGAATTCCCAGAATAAACCCAACTTGGTCATAATATATTATTCTTATCATATATTGTTGGACACTGTTTACCTAAAGGGAATTTTAGGGTTTATGTTAATGAGAGATATTGGCCTTTTTCTTTCTTATAATGTATTAGTATCAGAAAACTTGTCTTATAAAAAAAATTGGGGTATTTTACCACTTGTTCTATTTTCTGCACGAATTTGTGTAGAACTGGCAACATTTCTTCCTTAAGTGTTTGACTGAATTCACCAGTGAAGCCATATTGCATGGATATTTCATTACAGTAAACTTTTTAACTACAAATTTAATTTCTTTAATGATATACAGGGCCATTCAGGCTACTGAACTGCTAGGTATATATTAGTGGTGGATTGTATCTTTTGAGGAATTTGCCATTTCATCTTCCCTCAGCTTTTTGAAATGGTAATATCTTGTCCAACTCTAGTATACACAAAACCAAGAAATTGACCTTGGTAGTATAAATAGAGCTTATTCAGATTTTACCAGTTATATGTATTCTCACTTGTGCGTGTGAGAGTGTGTATAGTTCTATGCAATTTTATTATATGGGTAGCCTTACATAACTACCACCACATCACGATTCTCAGTTGTACCATTGCACAAGGCTCCTTTGTGTTAGTCCTTCATAGCCACACCTATTCCCTCCGGCTGACCCCTAATCTCCAGCAATGACAAATCATTTCCACATGTCTATAATTATGTTAGTTCATAAATATTAGATACATCAAATCATGCATTATGTAACCTTCTGAGATTTATTTTTTCACTCAGCGTAATTTTCCTGAGGTTCATCCAAGTTGTTGCCTGTATATCAATGGTTCCTTTCTTTTTGTTACTGAGTAGTAGTCCATGATATGGGGATATATATATATA
>NW_024424089.1:0-1807 GCF_017311325.1 Ursus maritimus
TAGATAAAATCTTTTGAAAATAAATTCAAATTATAGTGTTAAAACTTTAGGACATTAACCACATCTTTTGTTACCACAAAAAAAAAAAAATAGCTAAAGTGTATTAAGAAAAGGAAATGAGGAAAAGGAAATTAAGAAAAGGAAATGAGAAAATATTTTACTACAAAAATTCAACTAAACACAAAAAAGGACAGTAATGTCAGAAATGAGGCATAAAATATCTATAAGGCGTTTAGAAAACAAATAGCAAAATAACAGAAGTAAACCTCCTAATTAGGAATTCCTTTAAATGTAAATGGATTAAACTCTCCAATCAAAAGACAGAGATTGGAAGAATCCAATTCAACAATCCAACTATATGTTGTCTACAAAAGACTCACTTTAGATCTAAAGACAAAAATAGATTAAAAGTGAAAGGATGGAAAAAAGATATTCCATGCAAATAATAGCTAAAATTGAGCACAGGTGGATATACTATTAGAAAACATAGAATTTTTTTTTTTTAAGATTTTATTTATTTATTTGTCAGAGAGAGAGACAGGCATTGAGAGAGGGAACACAAGCAGGGGGAGTGGGAGAGGAAGAAACAGGCTCCCAGCGGAGGAGCCTGATGTGGGGCTCAATCCCAGAACGCCAGGATCATGCCCTGAGCCGAAGACAGACGCTTAATGACTGAGCCACCTAGGCGCCCCAGACAACATAGAATTTAAATTGAAAAAGTTTACCGGAAGTCAAAGAAGCACATTATATATTAATAAAAGCTTCACTCTAGCAAGAAGATATAACAGTTATAAACCTTTGTGTACTTAATGACAGACTATCAAAATATATAAAGTAAAAACTAACAGAATTGAAGGGAAAAATACGACAGTTCTACAATAATAGTTGGAGATTTTCATATCCATTCATAATAACAAACAGAACAACTAGACAGAACATAAGTAAGGAAATAAACACTGAACACAATAGACCAACTCGATCTAACAGATATACAGAACACTTTAACCCAACAACAGCATACCACATTCTTCTCAAGTGCGCATGGAATATTTCACAGGAATGATCATATGTGAGGCCATAAATTAAGTCTCAATAGATTTTTAACAGTAGATATCCACCAAAGTATCCTCTCTAACCACAATGGGTAAAAGTTAGAAATCAGTAACAGAAGGAAAAATGGAAAATTCACAAAATTGTGAAAATTAAACAATACACTTTCAAACAATCAACGAGTCAAAGAAGAAATTACAACGAAAATTTGAAAATCCTTAGAGACTAATGAAAACAAAACACAACATGCCAAAAGTTATGGGATGCAGAGAAAGTGGTGCTAATGGGGAAATTTGTAACTGTAAGTACTTACGTTAAAAACAAAAAAGACCTTAGATCAACAGCCTAACTTTATAATTTAAGGAACTAGAAAAAGAAGAACCAACTAAATCAAAAGCTAGCAGAAGGAAGGAAATAATTAAGATTAGAGCAGGAATAAACAAAATAGATGATAGTAAAACAATAGAGAAAAATCAATAAAACCAAAAGTTGTTTCTTCAAAAAGATCAATAAAATTAATGAACTTTTAGTTACATGACGAAAAAAAAAAAGAGAAGAATCAAATGACTGAAATCAGAAGTGAAAATGGAGACATTACTGCTGATTCCACAGCAATCAAAAGGATATGAGAGAGTACTATGAACAATTGTATGCCAACATATTGGATAACCTAGATGAAATGGACAAATTCTTGGAAATACAAAAACAACCAAGACTAAATCACAAAGAAATAGAAAATCTGAATAAACCTATAACT
>NW_024424090.1:0-1806 GCF_017311325.1 Ursus maritimus
TTCATGGCTACATGGAACATTCAGTTAGGCCATAGTTGTTATCAAAAAACAAATACAAAAGAATCAAAATGATGTATAATACAGTCTCTGACTAAAAGAAAGAAACTAGAAATCACTAATAGAAAGATACCTGGAAAATTTCAAATATTTGATAATTGTTCAACACATCCATGGGGTGGGTGGTGGAGGTTGTCAACCCGAATGTCATGTGAAATCGTAGAGGGTGAAGACCTGGGGAGGAATTATACTGGGGCTAAAGAAGATAAGTGGTGTTCCTTGAATATGTTCTGTTTTGGGGGCAAAGTTACCAATGTATGGATCATTTAAGTACAGTTGAGAGAGAAGACAAATATGTTGATAAAATTACTTAGGTTGGTGAATTGAGTGCTAAGCTCTAAACTGTATTGTCAATAATGTACTTCTTGTTCCTTCCTGCAGGAGATGTGCAGACTAGTCAAAGGCCCCTTTTCCTATTGCATCATGGTTTATGAAACTAAATCCCTTTGTGAGATCCAGAGATTAGTGTGTCTGGATCTAAGACTGTTTTTCTGTGCTTCAGTAATTCTGCTGTTATCAGGCCTGGATTGTCAAGAACAGAAGATGCTCTCATTTCTTAGAGTAGGAAGATGTAAAAGGATTTAATGATCACATAAATGGAAATGTAGGTTCCAAAAGTTGATATAAATACAACAATCAGGCATATAAACACAACTACGAATCTCTGTGTAGTGCTAAAGCAAACACTTAAAGGAAATTAAATGTTCTGTAATGGGATTGGGGTATGGGGTATCAGTTAAAATGTGGAATATTCATATAATTCACATCCATGGAGTTGAATTTTACACGGCCATTAAACATTACAACTCAGACTATCTGTCAACATGTAAAAATGCTTGTGACATAATGTGGAAAAATCAGAATATACATTTCCTACACACTGATTGTAGCTAAAACTACTTACATTTACGAACTAATAATAAGTAGTCAAATGCAGGGGATTTTTCCTGTTTTACTTTTTATACTTTCAGGAATGTTGTTGTATAGCATTTGTAGGTGAAAAGAAATTAACCACTTTTTAAAAAAATAAACTTCATTTTTCAGAGCAATTTTAGGTTCATAGCAAAATTGTGCTGAAGTTGTAAAGATTTCCCATATATCCCCAGCTCCCACACGTGCATAGCCTCCGCCATTATCAACATCCCTCACCAGAGAGGTCTATTTATTACAACTGGTGAACCTTTAGTGAATAAGCAGCAACACTCCCAGTCCATAGCCACTGTCTTTTAAAATGAAGTTGTCTGAATTTTGAAATCTCATCAGGGTTTCTTGGTCAGCAATCCAGAAGTCTGGAGGCAGAGACTCTTACTCTGATTCCTGCTAGAGGCCAGACTTCGGTCAAATTGAACCAGTTGGGAGGTTTTTTTCCAGTCAACCCTCCAGAAGACCTTTATACTCCGTTTACTTTGCCTCTGAACTCTGTTCCTTCACGGTCAGGGGATGGGCTTTGCTTTTTTGGTTGTATAGAGCAGTCCTACCTGCAGTGGTACGTCTGGAATTGTCTCCCTCCGTCTCTCTCCAGGAAGTGCATTTTCAACTGAGCACCTCAAGCTTCAACTCCAGAAGGAATCCCTGAATGAATTGAGGAAGGAGTGTACTGCGAAAAGGTAAATGCAACACTGAGAATAATGGTTAAGAGTGTTGGGTTTGGAAAAGTAGCATCCTTTAAATGCTGCTGGTATTAATTTATATTCCACACATGTCAGTGCCACATTCATTTATTCAACGAATATTTCTTTTTTTTTTTTT
>NW_024424091.1:0-1805 GCF_017311325.1 Ursus maritimus
TGCCTCCGTCTTGCTGGGAGGGGACTGCGGGGTGGGGGTGGGGAGGGAGCCTTCCTCATTGACCGGGAACTGTCCCCTGGGTGCCATGAAACAGGGAAGAAAGATTTGGAAGTATGGGCATCTGGTAGGGCCTCCGCGCCTCACTTCATCTGTGCCTTGAGCCTAATAACGACAACAGAATAAAAATAAAGTGAAAACAAGCCTCTGAGGTGCAAGTGCCCTTTCTTTTTTTTAAGAGGAAAGTGTAGCGAAATGGTGGTGCAAGGAGCCGAGCATGAGCCGAGAGTTCTGTGGGGAGAAACCGTCCCCCCTGTGAGCGACGGCCGGCTCTGCACGGTGGCTCTGGCTACCAGGCGGATACTTGCAGGTGCCTCAGGACGGCAATTTCTTGAATCCCACAGCGAGGGACAAGAGAGGTCAAAGTGTTCTTAGGAATTTAAATCAGGGCGATGGCAGAATGTTCCAGAGCCAGTGACTCAGGATTGCTCACCTGGACACCTTCCCCACCGAAATCCGCCCACCCCCGCACACACGTCTGGTTATGGAGCAGAGGGTGGGAGCAACTTGGAAATGCTTTTAGCTCAAACTTTAAAGACTCAGAAGAAAGTAAGTCCGTTTTCAAAGTCTGGGCCTGGCTGTGGTAGGGCCTGGTCCTACTTCAGCCACTCTCCTGACCCACAGGAGCTGTAGTCAGGCAAGTAATGAGCTATTCTAGAGAGTTCAGAAAGATGGATTCCACTGCCTGTGCTTCATCTTATGAGAAACAGATGACTCCCTGCTCTGAAATGGCGAGTGCCTCCAGGAATCTATCCTTGTCCCTTCTTTGTTCCAAAGCAAACACTTGCCTTGGCTTCTGTTCTCACGCCCAGACGTGCTCTATGGGAGTGGAGCTCCTGAGCCAAGGACCTGAGACTTGAATTTGAATGGAACTCAACAAGCCTACCCATGAGCTGTGACCACAGAGTAGTGGGACTGCCTTCATAACGAACCTTCCAGACTTACACATCCACGTAAGTGTCATCGCCTGCAACACGGTCACCTCGGTGTGCTGCAGATTTGTAGCCAAGGTGATAATAATAGCAAGGTATCAACATTTATGGAGCATTTACTAAAATTT
Source organism: Ursus maritimus (assembly GCF_017311325.1). Classification (NCBI taxonomy): domain Eukaryota; kingdom Metazoa; phylum Chordata; class Mammalia; order Carnivora; family Ursidae; genus Ursus; species Ursus maritimus. Next base: position 1,118 of record NW_024424091.1, read on the forward strand.
AGGCTCTGTGCTAAAAACCGTAAGGGTGTTTCTCATTTGACCCTCACAGTCCCATTACCAGATGAAAAAAACCGAGATTGAGAGATATCAAGTCATGTGACCAGTGGGTGAGGAGGCTGGGAGTCAAACCCTGGCCCAAAGCTGTCCCCTGCAGGGTTAGAATGACGCTGAGGACTTGGAATGACTGCTGTCCGTTCACATCTTCACTGATGGTGTGAGGATTCACCTTCGCTCAGGTTTAGCCCCGGGAATCAGGAACTTTCACATTCCTTCGCTATGTCGTTGAAATCTCCCCACGGGGAGGCAGGTGGACAATCATCCCAGCCCCCAGCCGTCCTCGGGACGAAGCCAGGGTCACTCAGGAAGGGTAAGGAACTTGCAGGAGGACGCAGTGCAATAACTCTCGCGAATGGACTCAATTTTTTTTTGAAACAGCCAAAAGCTATTTGGAGCCAAGTCCACTAATGTAGGTAATTCATCCAAGTTGGCAGAATTCGGCATGTTGAGTATAAATTTACACAAGCCTGCTCGTCTTGTGGGGCTCGTAGTCTGGTCATGAAGGCAATCCCAGAAGAGAGGTTTCAGGAATGGTTAGAAATTTCCTTCTAGGGGCACCTGGGTGGGGCAGTTGTTAAGCGTCTGCTTTTGGCTCAGGGCGTCATCCCGGCGTTCTGGGATCGAGCCCCAC
>NW_024424092.1:0-1804 GCF_017311325.1 Ursus maritimus
ACGTCTGGAAAAGGCAGAACCAGGGAGACAGTAGAAGATCAGTGGTTGCCGGGGGCTGGGGTGCCTGGGGGCCGGCACGGACAGGTAGAGCATGGAGGGTTCTTAGGGCACTGAAATGCTCTGTATGATACCACAGTGGTGGATAAATGCCACTCTACATTCGCCCAAACCCATCGCACACACAACACCAAGACTGAACTGTACTGTCGTCGGGCACCGTGTGACCTGTGGATGTGGGCTCGTCAGTTACAACACGTGCAGCGCTCTGGGGGGACACAGATGATGGGTTTGTGCCCAAGCGGAGGAAGACGGTCTCTGGGAAATCTCTGTACCTTCCTCTCAATTTTGCTGAAACTACTAAAAAAATAGTTTATATAAAATACTACAATAGCAGTGAAATATTCACCTGCTAGTAGCAGAGGAAATGTGGGTAAACACACATGGAGAAGCATGCTGGCGTCTCTGGGGGGCTGCCTGTGAGGTCAGGGCTGTAGCTCCCCTGCCAGATGTTCTCAGGAAATCCCCCGGCTCCCCAGGGGCTGCTGGTATTGGCCAGTGGAGCTCATGTCAGCATCTGGGAAATGGCCAGCAAGCAGAGTGACGCCACTCCAGCTCTCTGGCCCTGGAGACCCGTGCAGTTGTTTGAGGAACACAAGAGAGCCTCACTGTTAAGGTCAAGAGTCTGCTTTAAACATATGCAGATACGATGCAAAGCTGCACAAATTTAACACTTAATGTACAAACATAAACCAGATAAGACACAGCCGCCTGCGGCCTCCGTTTTGCAGGGTCTGGCATCCAAACTGAAAAACAGTGCCGACGTCACAGCTGTATTTTGAAGAGGCTTTATGTTCATCAACTGTCGTCGGCACACAGAGAAGCCCTCTCCATGAGGCTTTTCCGTCCTCTGTGTCACGAGCCCAGAGCGGTCACCTGAGTCCCTGAGCCTTGACACCCCAGCCTCTCGGCCAGCTTCCCATCCCCTCCCAGGTAGGCAGGCGCCTTTGCCCCGTCACTGCCCAGAAAGGGCTGCAGACTCACCTCCGTGGGTGTTTCTCCGGGTCATTCCTTTCTTTCACTTGTTCACTCATAAACAGAAGGACGAGAGAGTGAGAACACCAAAGATACTGCAGGAAAGATTGAGTTGAACACCTCCCCCGCTATGTTAGAGCCCTTCGAATGAAACCACACTCTTTGGGGACAGGCAGCTCCTGAACACAGGTTTTGGGTCTGTAAGCAAATGAACAGCTGTTATGTTGAGGCTTTCATGGTTACTTTAATAATAGCCAGGTTGGTGGCAATGCCTGTTCTAACTACACGGAGCAGTGCACATTTAACAGTGTTCAACGGTTAGGAACCTAGAAATCTGCAGGTAACCTGTGAATCTATCAGAAGCTCTGTAGACATAAGATAGATAAGCCTCATTTTCAGACTGCCAAACAACAAACGAGGTAATTTATTGCCTCTATACATAATGTATGTGCATTAGATATTATTTAAATGTTATTTTCATGGTGCAGAAAAACGTGGTTCTATTTTTAATTATTTTTACAAGCATCCATAATCATTTCAATTTCCATCTAGAAAATGTCACTGCCTATAAATGTTATTTATAGAAATGCCATAGAGTAGATTTTTTTGCTTCTCTATACCTTGCTTTCTAGTCTTAATCATTTAATAACAAGCACTAGAGAAAGTCTTATTGTAAAGTCTTATTCATTTCTTTTTTTTTCTACCCAAATTTTATTTAAAGCACAAATAAGTATTTCTCTTTCTTGTAATGGCAAATGGTTCAAATAATGCT
>NW_024424093.1:0-1804 GCF_017311325.1 Ursus maritimus
TGAGATCGAGTCCTGCATCGGGCTCCTTGCTCAGCGGGGAGACTGCTTCCCCCTCTGCTGTTCCCCCTGCTTATGTTCTCTCTCCCTGACAAATAAATTTTAAAAATCTTGAAAAAAAAATTAAAAAATATCTATGTTGAGAGATTTATTCACCTTTCCATCTGATATCTGAAAGCTCTCCAGTGAATGCAGAAGAAAGTTTAAACTCCGAGGTTCACTGCTTGTCTCTGGCTAAGAGCAGATGTCCTGAATCAGGCTGCCTGGATTGAAATCCAGGCTCCATCACGGATGGGTGCTAGTTGTGAGAACTGGGAAAAGTTACTCTTTAATCCTCAGTTGACTCATCCGTGACATGAAGGACCATCGTGTGTGACAGCACAGTGCTTGGTGCATGGTGAGCACACAGAGTAACTGCCAATATCACACGGTCCTCTCCCTGCATGTTCAGTCTTCTCTTCCTGCATCCTTCTTTTATTTTTTTTTAAAGATTTTATTTATTTATTTGGGAGGATGGGTGGCAGAGTGAGGGAAGGAATCTCCAACAGACTCCATGCTGAGCACAGAGCCAGACACGGGGCTCGATCCCACAACTGTGAGATCATGACCTGAGCTGAAATCAAGGGTCACACACTCAACCGACTGAGCCACCCAGGTGCCCCTCTTCCTGTATCCTTCTTCCGGGTATTCCCTGAATACACCCTGTCATCTCCTGCCTCTATCTTTAATCTGATGTTTTTAAAGGAAACTCAGGCTTGTTAGGATCCCAAATACAGTTAAGTACCAAAACCTGGATTTGAACTCAACTTTGTTGGATAGCTGACTCGCTTTATGCCACTTCTACTTCCCATCTTATGCTCACTTCCACTTTGATGGACAAGCTTGTAGCAGAACAATCCCCATCCAAGAAAAACTAGGGGAAAATATCTGTTTAAAGTTGTTGATGAGCTACCAAGAAACCAGGATTTAAAGTGTCAAGATCCTTGAAAGAAGGAAGACTCATTGAGACTAGCCTGCCATTCTGCATCACTTTTTCTCTTGAAGCGTTTGCTGCTTCATCAGAGGAACAAGGCTAGTGGAAGCCTATTCCACAATCATGGATTAGGAGACTCAATATTATCACTTCTCCCCAAATTAGTTTATAGATTATTATAAGCCTAATCAAAATGTCAGCAGATGTGTGTGTGTATGGAAATTAACAAGCTGCTTCCAAAATTTATACAGTGACACAGAGCTCAGAAAATACCTAAGAATACCTAAGGCAATCTTGAAGAATGAAATTGAAAGATTTACATTTCCAGCTAAAGCTATAGCAATTACAAGAGTGTAATATTGGTAAAAGATATATAAACAAACCAGTGGTATAGAATAGAAAATCCAGATACAGACCAACACTTGTCCAGTCACCTGACTGATGACAAAGGGGACACACAGGGTACAATAAGAAAAAAATTATCTTCAATAAATGGCTCTGGCTCAATAGGATATTCATATGGAAGAAATTTGAATCTTGTCACCCACTTCATACCTTATGCAAAAATCACCTCCAAGTGGATTATAGCTGCAAATGTGACAGTTAAAATTATAAGGCTTCTAGAAGTATGACATAGAAGATTATATTAATGACTTTGGAGTAGAAAAAGAGTTCTTTTTTAAAAAAACGATTTTATTCATTTATTTGAGAGAGAGCGAGAGTGAGAAAGAGCACGAGTGGGGGAAGGGGCAAAGGGAGAAACAGACTCCCTGCTGAGTAGGGATCCCGATGCGGGGCTCGATCCCAGGATCCTGGGATCATGATCTGAGCCAA
>NW_024424094.1:0-1802 GCF_017311325.1 Ursus maritimus
TCTCTCTCTAAAATAAATAAGTAAATCTTTTTTAAAAATTGTTCTTTTCATAAAGGAGGGTTTAGAAAATTGTGAAACCTTAAAGAATCGGAAAGGCACAGAAAATTCAAAAACAAAGTTTGAGAAAAAAGTTCAGTGGCTTTTTCTTTAATCACAAGAATGTGTACGGGGTGGAAAAGACATTTAAGTTCTAAAAACACAGGGACCACTTAAACAACAGGATGACAACACTGATGGATACTAATTTCCAGTAAATGTTAAATGTTAGGTACTCTAAAAAAGAAAAGTCTGCTTATTGCCATAGAATACAGAGATTCATTTACGTGACAAGGAGACCAAAAGAAGTATGTTTGGGGGAGATTATTTACTTCTGTTGTTTTTACCCACCTTTGATGTTTTGACTCCAATCATGCTGAGAGGGAGTTTCTTTGCAAATGTTAGCAAATCTCCAGTTCCTCCAAATTCAGAGAACACAAATGAACCATATCCCTTTAAGTGGTAACCTAGCAACTTGATGAAGGGATTAGAACAGGACCCTTGGGGAGGGAGGATGCAAATCCCAGAAGCAGGTGTTCGCTGTCCTCTGAACTCCTGGCTTATTATGGGGTAAGAACAGACCTTAAAGTCATTTCAAAGTAGAACAGATCCTATTCAACCAGTAGAGTAAACAGCACAAATTTTGAGTGCCTACTAATGTGCCAAATATTAAATGATCTCATTAATTCTTACAATGCCTGCAAGGTAGCTATTATCTCCACCAAAGACTAAGACAGGTTGAGAGAGTTTAAGTGATTTGCCCCATACTCACAGCTAGTAAATGCCAAAGCTGGGATTTGAACCAATGACTGAGAACCCATGTATAGACTCTTTCCACTCTATCACACATCAGTTCAGATCCACGGTACTGTAACCTCTAAAGATAGCTACAGGCTAACCCCAGAATTCAGAGCACTGCTTAATATCAAAGAAGAGTAGAAATAAATGAAATTGAGAATACAAAAATAGAGAACATAAGCAAAATTAAAAGTTGGCTCTTTAAAATGATCAAAATTGACAAACTTTTAGTTAGACTGACTAAGAACAAAAGAGAAAAGATTCAAATTACTAAAATCAGAAATGAAATGAGGACATTACTACTGACCTTACAGAAATAAAAAGGATTACATAAGAAAACTATGAAAAACAAATAAATAAAAGAATACTAAGAATAATTATATGCCAACAAATTAGATAAACTAAATGGCCAAAAACTAAAAACACACAAACTACCAAAACTGCATCAATACAAAACATGAATAGACCTATAACAAGTAGAGGTTGAATCAGTAATCAAAAACCTCCCAATAAAGAACAGCCCAGACTACATAGATTCACTGGTGAATTCTATCAAACAGTTAAAGAATTAACAGCAATCCTTCTCAAAGTCTTCCAAAGAAGAGGGGGGAATACATTATACGAGGCCAGCATTACTCTGATACCAAATCCAGATAAAGATATCACAAGAAAACTACAGATCAAAATCCCTTATGAGTACAGATGCAAATACCCTCAACAAAATAACAGCAAACCAAATCAAGCAGCATATTAAAAGGATTATACCATGACCAAGTGGGCTTTATCTCAGGAATGCAAGTATGATTCAACATACAAGTCAATCAATGTAATACACCACATTAATAGGATGAAGGAAAAAAAACTCTCAACTAATGCAGACAAAGCATTTAACAAAATCCAACACCCTTGCATGATAAAAAAAAAAACAAGAAAGGGGCGCCTGGGTGGCACAGCGGTTAAGCATCTGC
>NW_024424095.1:0-1802 GCF_017311325.1 Ursus maritimus
GTGTTATATGCAAGTAATGAATCATGTAACTTTACATCAATGACCAGGGATGTACTGTATGGTGACTAACATAATATAATAAAAAATTATTATGAAAGGAAAAAGAAGAAAAAGGGAAAAGATGAAGAAGATAGAGGAGAGAAAGGAGAAGAAAGAAGAACAGAGAAGGCAGTGGAAAAAATAGTAGAGGAGNNNNGGGAAAGAGGTGGGAGAGGAAGATGAGGGAGAGGAGGGGGAGAAAGGAGAGGAAGAAGAAAGCAGGGAAAGGAAGAGGAGGGAGAGAAAAAGAAGGGGGGAAATTAAGTGAAAGGAAGAGGAGGGAGAGGAAGAGGAGGATGGGGAAGGGTGAAGGCCATGTGAGGAAAACATAATTTACTTCCAGACTTCTAGTTTTCAATCTCTGACTTGCTTATCATTTCGAAGCCCTTCTTGAGTTTCTGTTATGGAGCCTGGAAATGTGAAACCAGTCACAGCACTCTGCATGTTCTCTCATTTTGTAGGTCTCTTCTGGACCAGATTCTTTCAAGTGGGTCAGCAAAAATGGATAATTGGCACATCCAGTATGTTGATCGTATCTGCTATATTATTTATTTTGGCCCCCAAATACCAGGCATTACTCAGAGCAAAATCAATCTCATTCTAGGCACTGGAAAAGATGGTCAAATATAAGTATGTGGTGAAGTGATTGTGCTAGCATAGGTTATTATTAATCCAAGACGAATAATGTGATTTGATGCCTAAGTACTGAAACTGAAATGCAAAGCTATGTTTGGGCCACTAAATTTAAATTCTGTTAAAATTCTCTGTGACTTGTGCCAGTACCATACTGGCACAAAAACAGACACAAAGATCAGTGGAACAGAATAGAAAGCCCAGAAATGGACCCTCAAGTCTATGGTCAACTAATCTTCGACAAAGCAGGAAAGAATGTTCAATGGAGAAAAGACAGTCTGTTCAACAAATAGTGTTAGGAAAATTGGACAACCACATGCAGAAGAATGAAACTGGACCATTTCTTTACACCACATACAAAAATATACTCAAAATGGATGAAAGACCTCAATGTGAGATGGGAATCCATCAAAATCCTTAAGGAGAACACAGGCAGTAACCTCTTCAACCTCAGCTGCTACAACTTCTTCCTAGACACATCGATTGCCAGAGGCAAGGGAAGGAATGGCAAAAATGAACTATTGGGACTTCATCAAGATAAAAAGCTTTTGCACAGCAAAGGAAACAGTCAACAAAGCTAAAAGGAAACCCATGGAATGGGAGGAGATATTTGCAAATGACATTAAAAATAGTATCCAAAATCTTTAAAGTACTTATCAAACTCAACACCCAAAGAAGAAATCAAGAAATGGGTAGAAGACATGAACAGACACTTCTGCAAAGACATCAAATGGCCAACAGACACATGAAAGTGTTCAACATTACTTGGAATCAGGGAAATACAGATCAAACCCACAATGAGTTGTCACCTCACACCAGTCAGAATGGTTAAAATTAACAAGTCAGGAAAAGACAGATGTTAGTGAGGATGTGGAGAATGTGGGAATGCAAGGTGGTGCAGCCACTCTGGAAAACAATACAGAAATTCCTCAAAAAGTTGTAAATAGAGATACCCTATGACCCAGCAATTGCACTACTGGGTATTTACCCCAAGGATACAAATGTAGTGATCCAAAGGGGCACATGTACCTCAATGTTTATAGCAACAATGTCCACAATAGCAAAACTATGGAAAGAACCTAGATGTCTATCAACAGATGAATGGGTAAAGAAGATGTGGTACACACACA
>NW_024424096.1:0-1802 GCF_017311325.1 Ursus maritimus
GGCAGATGCTTAACCGCTGTGCCACCCAGGCGCCCCGACTAGTTTAAATTTTAAACAGAAATAAAACCTCCAAGCTGTCCCAGAGTGGCGGAATCGAAGGCACTCGAGTTCTGTCCTTTCCTCTTTGCAATCGCTGGGCTCCCCTTGCTTCTGTAGCTTCCACTGTTTACACCCAGCGCCCTGTCCCGTGGGGGCGGGAGACAGGAGTGGCACGGGAAGGGTGGTGGGGACCTCTAGGAACTGCAGATGCGCGCTGGCAGCTCTGTCTGCGTGTGTATAACAGGCAATTCTCTGAGGGAACTTGGATGTGCGACACCATATGCATGAATAAGCAACAAAGTTGCTAATTTGAAGCTTATTTGATTTATTGTAAAAATTCAATAGTAATTGTAGCAATTGTTTAGAACTTTGGCCAATCTTTATTGACTTTATTTGACTTCCAGAGAGGAGTGTTTGTTTTATCACTGACGTGGTTGAAAACTAACACAGGGTGAAAATAAAGGCAGATAGACTTTATTATTGTTTTTCAATTCTCTGCATAGGATGCCCCCCTTGCTGCTGCCCTCGGGGCGTACAGCTCCCACCATCCTGAGTTTTGTACACCACTAGCACAGTCGTCCCCACCTCTTGCCTGCCCCCAGGCCCACCGGCTTTCACCTTTGAGCTAGAGGCCGACTGGCCACATTGTTGGGATGTCAGGCCCTAGGGCCCAGACTGCTTCCGGCTTTCTCTGGCCTCCAAGACCTCCCCACCCTCCAAGCCACCTCACCCCAAGGCCTGGCTGGAAAGCCTCAGTTCACGTGAGACAAGCTCTCTTAGAGATGGGTTCACGTGGGGAAACTGAGGCTTTGGGAGGGAAGGAAACTCTCCTGAGGGGGAGGCTGAGGGGAAGAGCCTGACCCAGCTCTGAGCCTCGGCGGTGGCTGCTCAGACCCACTGTGGCTTCCAGGGACAGGAGGAAGAGGAAAGGGGCACTGTGGGGTGATTTGCACCTCATTTGAATGGGTCCCTGATGCCTCACACCCAGAGCAGGCCTACCTATAGGATCCTCGGACTCAGGGGGATCCCCTGTGGCCCCCACAACCTCCGGTGTGCATTCCCTACCAGTCAGTGCCTGTCGGTGCGGCAGCCAGGCCCTCCCAGAGCCTGGCTGTGAAGGAGTTGCCCCTGGGAGAGGCCAGGCTGGCAGCATGGAGGGGCAAGATCTGTCGATCAGACCCCAGACACCTCACTGGTGCAGCAGGTCTGGGCCCTGAGGAGGGAGGCCCCTCACTCAGCTGGGTCCAAGAGGTACTAGAGGGAGCCTGAGGCCCTCCCGAAGAGTCTGAGGGCTCTACAGTGCTCTGGTCTGTGCTGGGCAATAGGGGTTTCCCTAGCAATCCTGCCTTCACCTGGCTGGGAGAATGTGCTGAGTCGTGACACAAGCTGGGATAGAAGGAGACCTGGGAGGAAGCCAAAGGCCAACTACTGATGGCCAGGGGGAGAGGCCTGTCTTGACAGCAGGCTCTGCAGGCAATGCCCACGCCTCCACCGCTCCAGCCCTCCAGCCTCTCTCAGACAGGTGGGCTGGGATCAGGGGAGGAGAGAGCCTTCCTGGCCATCTTCCCAGAGTAGTAACATAGAGAAACTGAAGGGACTCCATTTTAGCAAGCTCCACTTCTGCTGTTTCTGTCCTAATTCCCATTTACTCACACTCTGTATTTTGCATCTGAGTAAACCAAAGAAGCTATGACCCCACTCCAAGGGGAGACAAGAAAGTTAGCCATTGTCTGAGTTTCATCCTAGGCCCCAAACACCTGATA
>NW_024424097.1:0-21086 GCF_017311325.1 Ursus maritimus
GTGTGTGTGTGTGCACCTCTGCGTGTGCCCTGTTTCCAGGCACGCTTCCGTGCTGGCAGAGGGAAGAGGGAGGAGAGCGTGGAAGACGACAGACAACACAGCTGCACGTTTGGGCTGTGAGGCCGCGTCCTTTCCCCACGAACCAGATGCAGATTTCAATCAATTCAATCAATGGGCAATGTTTGCCGGCCATAAAAATAGCCCAGAGGTTGCTAGTCAGCGGCTCTAAGATGGATGACCAGTGGCCCCGGAGGTCCCAAAGGTCAAAGATGACTATCACCTTAAAACGTAGTCTGTGCTGGCCCCCAGCCCCTGCGCCTGGCGGGTGGGGGGCGTGCTGCCGGCCATCTGCAGCCACCCGCGCACCAGGCCGTTGTCTGCCTCGCTGCCCGTTCGGCCCAGCAGCCGGCAGATGGCCCCCGGGCACCACGGGCTGTGCCATCTGTCTGCCCACAGTCCCAAGCCCTAGCCTGGTGCCGCTGTCCTCCCGGGCAGAGAACCCACACATTGGTCTTCCTGCTGCTGCCCTCCCCCACGACGTCCCATTGGGGCTGCAAAAGAGCAGGGCTGCAGCCTCGCTTGCGCCCCACCGCCCCTTTCTATTGAGCAAGCCCTCGCCTCCTTGGCTCTGAGCTCCCGCTGCTCTGGCTTCTTAGGTACAGGGCGTGAAAGGTCATTGTGTTTCATTCGTCGTCATGAAAAAGGGTGATGGTAGCAGCCCTGCGCTCCGCAGAGAGTGAGGTGGGGGCCCTGGCTCTCTCCCTTCTTTCCCCGGTGCCTACGGAGTCTCATTGCTTTTCCCCCTTCCCTCCCGACGCGTCCTCTCGAATCACCTCCCGTTTCCGCACCCAAACATTCCTTTCCGTGCCTTCCTGCCGCAGGGGAGACACTGACGCGGCACGTGTTCCGTCTTAGAGCCTCCACAGCTCATCTTCAATAGTTCTTTCTTTCTTTCCCTGCTCATTGTCTGATGGATGCCAGATTTTTCCTCCCCATCTTCGGTGTACTGGTCTCCTTAATTTTTACCATCTGCTATGCTGCACTGGGAAAGTGTGTAAGGATGAGACACGGGGATGAACGCACTGTCAGGGCGCACGGTCTCCTACAAGGGACTGCTTCCATGCCTGCCCACCGGCGCGGTTGGTCGCCGGGGTCGCGGGGTCCAGCGCAGGGTGTGCGCGCCGTGGATCAACCTCCTTTCACAGATCATCGGGGTTCGGCTCCTTACGGGTCGGTGTGTCACCCGAAGATGAAGTATTTCCCAAAAGTCAGGAAGCAAATAAATTATTACAGTTTAAAAATGAATCTATTTATCGATCTCCTTTTACGCTATTAATGCTAATTGTTTTTCATGGTGCACGCATTTGGGATGAATCAAAAGGAATTCTTAGCGAATTTCCAAACACAAAAATTAGAGCAGGATAACAGAGAGACCCAAACCACCCTACCATTTCTCAGGAGGCCTTCTGCGCTGCGGGGCCCTGGCTGCGAGAGGCGGAGTCACATGTCTGTCCGTAGCCCGGTCGCACGGCTAACAGCGACGGACAGGCACATGGACGTCACGGCCGGCTACCCTGTTCGAGCACCTCCTGGGAGCCAGGCCCTGGGCCAGGCTGTTTACAGACTCCGAGTCGTTGGATGCTCATGACAGCCTCAGGGGGAGTTTTATTATTCCCATTTGGTTAGTTAAGAAACTGAGCCCCAGAGGGGTTCCCGCATCTATAGAGTAGAAGAGCCCAAGCACAAGCCTGGTTCTATTTGACTCTAAAGTGCACGCGCTTGGGGCCCCTGGGTGGCTCAGTCGGTTGAGGATCCGACTCTTGATTCGGGCTCGGGTCATGATCTCAGGGTGCTGGAATGGAGCTCCGTGTCGGACTCCACGTGCTGAGCATGGGGTCAGCTTGAGATTCTCTCTCTTCTTCTCCCTCTGCTTGCACACTCTAAATAAATAAATACATAGGATCTTAAAAAAAAATAAAGCACACGTGCTTTCCACTTGGCCACTCTCCACGTTGAGCTGGTGTTCACGCTGGCTGCGGCAGATTCATTTCAGGGTCCTTCATCACTATTTCTGCTGTCTGTCTGACTCAGAGGTAGCCTTGAGCCATCTATTCAGAGGAGCCCAAGCCACAGGCACACATTTCACACCTTGGTTGGGTCATTATCACAATGGCCCATCATCACCCCTGTGCCCTCTTGTCTCTCTTGGCAAGACTACTACTTGTCTCCCCTTATTCCTCAGTGATCACATTTTGGCTAGACACAGCTCCGTTAAGGACTACATCTCCCAGAGTTCCTTGCAGCCAGTCACAGCCATGTAACTAACAGGATGTGAACAGACTAGATGTGTGCCAAATATGGGCTCACTGTTAAAATAAGGAAAAGTGCTCGTTCCCATTTCGTTTTCATCTTCCTGCTGTCTGGAACTTAGGTATGATGGCAGGAGCTGAAGCAGCCATCTCAGCCCATGAGACAGAAGCTGTGTGGTAAGGACAAGAGAGAAACGATGTTGAAGGAGCTGGTGTCCCTGATGCTACCGAGGTGTCCTCCCAGCCCTGAACTGCATGCCTGGACTCGTCTGTGAGACAGAATCAAATGCCTCAAAGGGTCATAGTATCTAAATTTACTGATGAGGAAACGGGATCAGAAGGTTAGTGACTTGTCCAAGGTCCAGCTGGTGAGTGGTGTGTGACCCTGAGACAAACCTGAATTTCCTATTCCTCTTTCCAAATCCTATTTGCTTTTCCCATTAACATAAACTGGATTTTACTTAATATCAAACACTATAATTCCTTAACAACCAGCAGGCAGCCTGTGGAGAGCCCTGAGCCTAACCAGGACGTAGTGGACAGTCCCACTCTGGGGGCACTGTTGTTCCATTTGTCTTCTTCCTCCCCACAACCCCCCCCTCCTCTGTGCACCTGGCATTGTCAACGATCAGAGACAGACTGAGGCCCTGCCAGCCCCTGCATTCACCAGTGATCCCACCCTTCCAAGCACTGAAACAGAGCCTCCTTCTGCCACCTGCAAGTAGTGTCAAACAATGCAGTGGGGGACAAAAAATGCATTGGGAGCAAAAAGCAAAATGAATGTCTACAATGCTGTTAGTGAGCTGGGAGGTGAGTTCACCGGGCACCTTGGATCCATGCAATTCTGGTTACAAACGGGTTGCCTTCAGGTCCCCATCCATACGGGAACTGTAGAGAGATGGACCACTGAACTGGGAGTGAGGACACTTGGGCCTTGGAGCAGAGATTTTCAGGGATTTCTAGTCCTGGTTTCCAGGACTGACTTGGTTTACTCCCGTTGTCCTGGTGTAATTATTAATTGTTCCCCCTTTCACTCTCAAGACTGCCCTGGTTAGGACAATAAACTATATTGTTATCCTGTTAGAGATTATCTAGTTGAAACTCTTCATTTTCAAGAAAAAATGGAGGCCCAGAGAGGTGAGTGCACTAGTTCGAGGCCACACAGCGTTTAGGGGCAGTGTCTCGTGAGGCTGCAGTGTTACTCCCGTGGGTGACCAACTTCAACCATTTTGATTGAGGCTTTGGTGGTGGCACCTCGAACTCAGTTCTCAGTTCTCTGTGACTTTCTCTGGGGCTCAGCCTCTTCCCACAGGGAAAGCGTTGCCTGATCTTTGTCATTTCTCTTGGGACGGCTGCAGTAGCCTTCGAGATGGTCTTGCCATGCCCGTTCTCACTCCTCTCCAATGTCACGGGCCAGCCAATGGGCTCTTCAAAGTGGAAATCTGATCACATCCTCTGCCTGCTAAACACCCCACGCGTGGCCACCCTTGCTAGCCGCGAGGCCCTTTGTGAGCTGACCCCTCTTACAAACTGCCCCCCAGCCTCATCTCTCACTCCTCCCCCGCTGCCCCCCACGGACCCTCAGCCATGCTGTCTTCTGGTTATAATTGTTTCTCAAAATAGCCATGCTCCCTCCTGGCACAAGGGCTTTGCTCATGTTTTTCTCTTAGGCTGGAACATTCTTCCACCTTTTTCCCTTTGGCTTAAAGGTACGACTTCATGTCTGCCTCGTTCGGTGGAATGCCAGCCCCAGGAGGGCAGAGCCGTGCCTGCCATGTGTCACAGGCACATCTCTGGTGCCTCCCAGACGCCCACCACAAGAGGACGGCCAAAAACAGATGTGGCCCGCTAGTGAATTCATGGGGCCCACAATCTCATTCACTGGAGTTGATCAGAAACCATCAAGACCTCCGGGCCCCAGGGATACACAGCTCCCCAGGTCTGAGTCCCTAGCATCTTCTTCTATCAGTTCTTCTAAGTAGAACTCGAAAGAGTCACCAGCCTGACAGAAGACGTTCCATGTAAATCAAACACGAATCCAACCTCTTAACCCGCTGCACTCATCTGGAAGCTACACGGCCCTGGTCCTTTTCATCACAAGCAGCTGTAGTTACAGAACCGATGATCCCATCAATCCCAAACAAAAACAGAAAGCAGCAAACAAACAAAAAGAAACACAAAACAAGGCCTCGACCGAACCGTCCTGGACTTCTGATTCAGCAGATCCCTTCCTTCTGCAGATGGGAGAACGAAGGTTCCAGAGACGGTAGAAGGTGACTTTTTAGGATTTGGCATGGGCCCTGGCCTCCTGTGTGCCAAGCTTTTGATGACCGGCGTTGGGGCATTTCCTAGTGGACCAGCACCCCCCAGTGAGAGAGGCTGGGCTTCCACCCTGGGGTACCCGCGGGGTGCTAGTGTCCATTGCCAAGCTGGGGCCTCATGAAGCTATCAGTAACCCCGCAGACATTCCCACAGGGACTCCAGTGCGGTGATGCTCAAACGTCACAGGCACACGTACCACCCAGGGAGCTTGTCAAAAAGCAGATTCTGAAGCAGGAGGGCTGGTGGGGCCTGAGACTCTGCATTCTAACACGCTCCCAGGGCGTGCCATTGCCGCCAGTGGCTGGAGAACGCAGGGAGTGGTTCGGCTGTAGCTCAGGGGTCAGCCACCTTCTCCTGTCAAGGACCAGATAGGAAATCTCTCAGGTTTTGCAGGCCAAGAGGCAAAATGGACAATATTACCTGGGTATTTCTATAACAAAAGAGAAAATGAATTCACGCAAATTTTTTATTGATAGAATTCAAAATAAAATTATGATAATTGAATACAGTTTTGTTTTGTTTTTGTTTTTGTTTGGTGGTCGGTTGGTAATGCAGGTCTGCTAATGAAAAGCCTGAAATTCTTTTTGGGAAAGATAACACTCCATTTAACTGGGGTTCAAAGTCAGGACTCCCTATCATCAAATCGATTCCAAATGTTGATCCGTAAGAACCATTTTTAGCTCACGTCATGAGAAAGCAGGTGGCAGGCTGGCTTTGGTCCGCAGGCTGTGGTTGACCGACCCTGGCTCTAGCCCAATGGCATCAAACCATCCAGGAGATTTTTCACCTCTTTTCCCATCTCGGACAAAGAACAGACTCAGGGTCCTGGCTTGTGGGAGTTTTACCACCCGTCAACAGTTCCCGTGCCTTCTCATACCTCAGTTTACCCAAGGAAGCTCTCTCTGCAAGTCACACACCTGAAATAAACATCCTGCCTTTTGCCTCTGAAATAGCTTTTGCTTTGAAGTTTGCAAAGTCAGTCCATGGGAACGCAGCTCCCTCGTGCTGGTTGGGCTCAAGGCCACTCACGTGCTACCCTTGAGCAGTGCACGCTCCCAGAGGGGGCGATGATGCTGCCGCCTGACTTGCCCATCTTTCTACCCCATCCACTGTGGACTCTCGGACTTGAGTGGTCCCGGGTCAGCCCAGAGGCCTGGTGCTCACAGGCCACGGCAGGGCGCTAGAGGTCACTGGGGGTCGGGGCTTAGGTTCTCCAGAGGCATCTCTTCCCCTCCCGTGCCCTGCCAGTGGTACCTTTTCTGGTCATTTCCAGCGGTGTCCCCTTAGTCTCTGTCCTCTTCCTCATGTGGGTCAGGCCTGGGTAGAGGTCACCTCGTCGGTCCAGGGAAATCTTCTGTCAAAAAGCAATGAGTTAGGGGAGATCCCAGCCCTCCCGCCCCACAGCTAACCAAGTCATACAGGTGAACACGCCTGGCCCAGCTCCACCACTAACTAGCTGTCTACTCCTTCCATCATTTACGCTTCTCATCACTCAGCACCAGATACTGGGGTTGAGCGACTTAGCCAGCTGGAGACCCTTTCCCACCATCAAGCAGGACTCTTCAGCTGAATTCAAAATGTGGCCACAAATTAGAGAACATTCACGAAAGCTACTGCTGAGCAAGAAAACCACCCCAAGCACGTTTTCAGTGTGAAGAACGTAGACTCTACCCTTTCATACCAGCCCCCCTTTGTCATCTCACACTGTATTTTACAGAAAACAAGAAAGCTAAGCCTTGGGAAAAAATAAGCGTTGTTCCACATGCATTTCTGAACCGGCAATGAAGGGTAGCCTTTGTCTTCAAGAAATAGATCCAGCATGAGATGGTAGCTTTATATTCTCTGGCCAAGTTACGATCGATATATTGGAAGTGATTCAGCCTACTCCCCAGTGGGTTGCAGTGGGGATGGCAGGGCTCGGAGGGCTCCTGAACATGGTCGGTACAGGTGGTTCTCCCCTTGGGGTTAGGCTCCTGCAAGCCGGGTGCTGCCAATGGCCTCTGATTTCACAGCAGCAATGCTAACGTGGCGCGCGGAATGGGAATTCACGGAGGAAGGGCCCACGGGGAGACAACGTAGGAATAAAGGCATCGAGGTGTGAATGTGGATGACACTTTCCAGGAATGGTGAGTGGTCTGGGGGGGCAGACAGTGTCAGCTACCGTCTCTCCCGCTGGGGAAACCCATGCCTCTCACTCCTGACATTTCAGCTCGTTGAGTCCTCCCCTCCTGCCCGGAAACGTCCTCAAGCCTTCCTCTCGTGCCCACTGAGCTGACTGCAGTTCCGGCTCTGAGTCTCCTGGTTAGACTCGCAGCCATCACCCACCTGGTCTTCCTGTCACAGTCTCCTCCTGTCCCTGAGGTATCTGCCACCCAGCCACCGGGATTAGCCTCCCTTACAACCGGAGACCTGCCCAGACCTCAGAGGAAAAGCTGAGCCCCTTGGCATGGCCGTGCGGATCCTCACGCTGGCCTCAGCTCGCGGGCCTGTGGTCACTTCCTGCCGTGGAACCGGACGACGTGCGGTCTGCTGTATCCTGATGAGAGTCAGGGGTCGGCAGCGGCGGGATGGGCTCCTCTGGGAGCCCAGGGGTGTCTCCGAAGACTCCGGTGTTCTCCAGCTTCCTGCTCCCCAGAGGCCTTGTGTGGCCCCACGTGTCGCAAACTCACCCCGCTGTGGTCCACAGGGGAAACTTCTACGTGAATATCTCTTTTCTACGCAGGAGGAAAAGCTTCTCAAGAGCACCCACCCCCAAAGTCCCGCTCAGCTCGCCGCCAGAACGGCTGGCGGGCCTCAGCAACCACCGCCAGGAACTGGACGAGCACTGTTGGCTGAAAGGGATCCGGCTTCCATCCCGAGGCTGATGAGACGACTCCACGCGGGCACGCGGCCGTGCGGTGTGCTGAGCAGAACCAGACGCGGCCGTGCTCCGGGGAAGGAAGGGGAGAGGGGCTTTGGGGTAAGCGATCGGCCGCGTTTGCTGTGAGAATACCGTTCGCTTTCATCCCTCATGCCTTCACTCATCATCTCCCTTCACTCATCATCTCCCTTCACTCATCATCTCCCTTCACTCATCATCTCCCTTCACTCATCATCTCCCTTCACTCATCATCTCCCTTCACTCATCATCTCCCTTTGCCCGAACGTTCTTCTACCACAGGCGACGCCTCCCATCTCTCGAGGTCCAGCCGCGAAGGCACCACCGGTGCAAGCGGCTGCCTCGGGACCCCGCACCCCCATCCCTGTGGCAGAGAAGTGGAGGAGGCCTGAGGGCGTGGAGGTGGACCCCAGCTAACCGCCTGCAGGGCCTCCACGACAGCCTGCAAGGAACCGCGGCCCTCAGTCCTACGGCCGGAGGAACGGAATGCTGTCAACTCCCGGAGCTTGGGAGTGAATTCTTTCCTATAAGGGCTCCGGCGAGCACAGTCCGCCAACACCGTGGAGGCCGTGGCCGAGGCTCTGGGTAAGCCACGCCGGCGCTCCTGTAAGACCACGAACGTGTCCTGTTGTACGTCACTAAGCCTGTGCTACTATTGTCGAACAATCTAGACAACACAGTTTTCGTTTTGCTCCCTGACCCACCCCCAACCCATTCTCCACAAGGCCGCTGAGGGTTCTCTGGCTGAATCATGTCCTGCGTCCCCACTGAAGGCTTCTGAATGGCTGCCGAATCCCCTGGCAGCACCTGTGCCCGCGGCCTGCGTGTTTCCCGCGATCCGGACTCCCTGCTCTTGCGACCATCGTCCGCGGACATTCCGTCCATTCTTCCTCACCTAGGACGTCTTCCCTTCCCGGAGACCCCGCAGACACTGGTTCCTGCACTTCCTTTAGAGCCTTCCGTTGACTTTGCCCCTCCCACCCCTGGGCTCTTAGGTCTCAGGCCTCTCCTTCCTTTCTTCATAGTTCCTTCTGGAGTCCGTGCTTGGCTGACCCTCTTGCCCCATGGCCCCCATCCAGCCCCAGTAGACTTTGAGCCCTAGACGGGCGAGTGCCCCACTCACCACCATAATCCCAAGACCTCGTTGGCTGCCTGACACATGGTAGACTCTCAATATTTCAACCAAATCTACCAGAAGTGTATAGTCAAATGAATGTTTATCTCAGTGGTTCACCAGTCTCACTACTCTGTAGTCAAGGACACTCTCCCAGGGCAAGATCTGTTTCTTCTTCTTTTCCTTCCTCCTTCGAGCTCCCATTGTGTCACTGTATCCTGGGAACGAGGCTCCGGAGACAAGGGC
This sequence comes from Ursus maritimus, assembly GCF_017311325.1. Taxonomy (NCBI): domain Eukaryota; kingdom Metazoa; phylum Chordata; class Mammalia; order Carnivora; family Ursidae; genus Ursus; species Ursus maritimus. Next base: position 8,870 of record NW_024424097.1, read on the forward strand.
TGAAAGAGGAAAGGAAAAGAAATGGTCAGGGACGAGAGGGGCTTGGGCAGCTGGGATCCAGGGGAAAACAGCCTGAAGCACTTAAAGCAGACATAGTCCTGGTCGGTGAAGGGAGACCACCCGGAATCCAGGGCCTGCGTATGTGCACCCTGGGGGCCACTGGCTGAGCACGGTGAGGGCCGCTCTAAGTCAACATAAGCTGTGTGTGCGTGTGCAGTGCATGCACACACTATGTAGAATGGCTTCCCAAATACACTACATTAGCTAGATAGCTTTTGAGATGCATAGCGTGAGTGCCCGGGCTGTATTAATTTAGCCTTCTCTAGAAATGCCTGGAAAATAATAGGCATTCAATGAGTCATTAGAATAAATGAAGATTGAATTTTGAGGTCCTTGGTTTTCTATTGAGGTCAGTATGAGAATGAAGCATGTCTCTTCAGCTACTAAAAAATTGGCCTTGAAGATACCATCCATCGATGGGGAGGAAATAGCGGTTTGGACCTGAACCTTAGCTCCTCCTCTAACTAGTTGCGTAGGATAGCCAGTTACATAACCTGTCCACGGAGCGGTTTCTAACCTAGAGCATAGAGACTAACGGATTTTTGAAAGGCTTAAATGAAATCATGCATGTCAAATGCCTAATGTGGTCTCAATAAATGTGATTTCTCCCTTCAAATTCTTTTATTGAAAGATCCAGGCAATACATTTCACTCTGAATCTAGGGTAAGAGTTGGTTTTCTGCCCCGTATGGGTACCCCTTGTATCAGATAACTAGGATTATCTAATTCGCCTCTGCTCTAGCTGTTAAGAAATTTAGCGCCAAGCTGAATGGTAAGTTGCAGTTTATCATTTGTTGATGTTTTCTGAAGCCTCATCTATCCCCGCCCCTGAAAGGTTTGGAAACAACACGCAGAAAGCAAAGCATGGGGGTGGGGAGAAAGCAGGTTGTATAGAAGCAGGTGTTCTGGTAGTAACGGGACAGTCGAGCACATCTGCCCCAAGAGGCCCCTTGACTCATTAGGAAAGAGACCTAAGATTGGTGTGTCATGGAGTCAGGGTCTGGCACGTGCTCTAAGGCCAAGTTTGAGGCTACTAGATGTGAGTCTGGTGGTGTGATCTGGTTTGCTCTAGAAAATTCGGATACATTCTAAGTTTAGAGATCATCAGGGTTAGGGGAGCCAAGGGTAGAAAACCCAGTATATGACAAGAGAGAACAGAATGGCCGCTGTCCCATCAGGGAGTCCCCTTTGGGGAATGCTGGCCACGTGGTGCAATGAAGTCTAGTACTTCTTCGGCTAGATGGGAGTCTCATCAGCCAGGAGGTGTGCCCTAAAACCTTGATTTTTATTCCATTTTTCAAATCTGAAGTTTGTATTGTATGTTTTACATATGTCCAGGACGCTCAGCTTGTTAGAAAATGCCTGTCCGGAGAAGAGAATCCTAAGGTGGAAGAACTGTCAGCAAAAGGTAGGCAGCGCGCCCGGGAGGCAGGAGAGCAAGCGGTGCACGGGTGCCCGCAGGGAGAACAAGGACCCATTTCTGTAGGTCGGAGTCTACTTTCCAAAGATACTCATGTCACAAGAGAAAAACTCATCCCCGAGTTACAACAGAATCACTCTGGAATGTCATGCATTATGAAGCTCACACATTTTAACCCCGCCATGCCACGGTAAAAGAGTCAACAATTCCTGTCCTTTAAAAATTTGGCACGGTGGCCGTAAATTCAAAGGGGAAAAAGAATGGCTTTAGTGGCTTAAATGAATGAAAGCCCTTTTCTGTTCTGCCCCATCTCCTTCTGTGTCCTGAGAGTGGCCAGGCAGCCTTCTGATGGCTGTCTCCTCGTCTCCTGTCACTTGAGGGACTCTGGAAGAGCAGAGAAGGCTGGACTTTGGTGACAGAGGCTGGGACCAACTATTAAATATGCTTTTATTAGCTGTGTGATCTCGCTCATTTATCTTTTGTGACTGGCAATTTTGTCATCTGGGAAAGGGAGGTAATAATTCATGGCTCTTAGGATTAAGAATTAAGCAGAATAATGAATCCAGCTCATAGAGTGTCTGGCATGAAGACGTACTCAGAGATACCAGCTCCCTTCTACCTTCCCTCCTTTTAAAAGTAAGCACTTTGATCTGGGTGAAGAAAGGAATGAAACACAGGAAAACAAGGAATGGAAAAGCAGATCTTCCTGCAACACTGAGGCCATGAAGGAGGAGACCGGATATCACAAACTTACGCCTTAAGATGATAACAGCGGCATAGTACATTTATTGACTATTTGCTATGTGCCAGACCCTGTTCGAAGTGCTTTACCTGTATTAACTCTTCTCGTTTTATCTGTATGACAAGCCCGTGGAGGTATGACCGTTATTCCCATTTTGCATATGAGAAAACAGGGGGCCAAAAGGAGTTGTTGAGTTAATAGGTGGCAGAGCCAAAGCTGGCCGTAGGCAGGATCATTTCCTGGGAAGGAGACCCGAGACTGACAATTGAGAAGCTCGGGGATCCGCCTGGAGGCAGGAGGCATGAGGGGCGGAGGGAGAATCGGGCCATGCTGTAGAGGCAACGCGGTCTCAGCGCATTCCTGGGAGCCAGGAAGCTGGCCTGGCCCTTCAGGGATGTCCCACCTGAGGCAAGGAGGGTGGAGTCTTTGCACCCTCGACCAGTTACTGGAGCTGCTGCCTTCGGGAGGGAGGGCGTGGCCTTGAGAACCCCGCGGGCCCCAGGCACCGCGTGGACAAGGACGCCACTGAGAGATGTCAACTGTCCACAAGCCGGAACCCAGACTCCTGCGTCTGCTACCCTTTCCACCCCTTCCCCCAGAGATGTATTGCTTTGATTAAATGCTGGGAGCAGCTCTTCCGGATTCTGGAAGGATCTTACAGAAGTACCAGGGGACACACCACAGCCCCGGATGTTGCAGTTGCCTGGAAGCCACGGCTGATACTCACTGGCTCCTCTGCTAACTGAGCCCGCCCGCGGCAGGAACCTCGGATCCCCATCCATGACGGGTATGAACTCCTCATAACCAAACCCCTCACGTCCACAAACGAGACAAGGGGATTTTGACTTTTATCTGGGCAGGTGCCTTCAGCTCCTGTTACTTTTCCTTGATTCCTCCGGTTGGATAGATGGAACCCTTGCTGGCTGCCCGAGGGATGACAGGTTTTAGTAATCACTTCCAAAGATCTCCAGGTCAGGCCCCTCTGGCTAGTGCTCCCACCTTGCTGCCCATTCTGGCAATTTCCCCCACCGGATCTCTAGTATGTCAGGATCCTATCACCGTGCATTGCCATCAGGGGCCCAGTTCTGTAACAGCCTCTTCTACTCTCAGCCCTGTGAACAGTGTCCTCAGGCCTCTCTGGCAAAGCAGTCGTCTGGCGGGTTTCTGACCTGATATACCTTATCTGCCCCTCCACTCAGAGCTTTTCGGATCTTTCCTCCACCGTCTCCCACCGCAGCTCTGGCATTTCTTCTCGACTTCGATCAGCCTTCGTTTTCTCCAGGAGGCAGCAGAGTAGTACCTTGTCCCCGCTCCTCGCCCGGCTGTTTCATCCTGGTCAATAAACTCCCCCTTGTCTCACTTTCTCTTCTCTCTCCCTTTGACGCAGCACCTCGGCGTCCAGCCCCAGGGTCCTCCCGGGTCCTGCAGGTACGCGTTGGTGCCGTCCCACAAGCCCCTTTGGGATTTTAACGGGACCAGCACTTCCACATGGCGGGCTTGTGTTGTTTTGCACGGGAGAGGCCTCTGCTCCATCAGGCAAAGGGGAAGCACTTGCTTTAAATGGAGATGGGTGGGCTGCTTAGGTGGGTCTGAGGAGGGTTTCCCAGAATCTGAGGATTTGAGGCTGGTCAAGTACCTCGACCAGATGGCCCCATCCGTCTCAATCAGAGCTCTGACCTTGGGGCAGCAGACCTTTGGAGGCCAAGGCTTCAGCCTCCTCTGGATCTCTGCCTCACAAAACAAGTCCTGGGCCTGATCCTGGGCTGATGCCTGGCTCTAGGAGATGAGGCTCTTTAGATCCTGCAGGGGGTCTCTGGCTTTCCTGCTTAGCCTTTAATTGGTGATTAATCACACTCAGCTATTCATTGTCTTTTTCTAGTGTGCCCGGCATAGCCATCCAAGTCCATTGTCTTTATAATTTCTATTCTGCCTTACTTCTCAAGTGCCCACCACCCATGCCAGCTAGCACGTCCGCTTCCCGCAGTAAGCGGTCCCAAATCATCGTTGAAATTTTCACGGTTGCTTTCATGATTACTGCCTGCTGCCAATAGGAGGATCCTAAAGGCTCCGTGAGGCCCCAGCTCCCAAATCCTGTGTTTATTTTTCACGATCCTGTTTTCCTGGACCACTCCTGGTTCCAGCTGTCCTGGGCTGGGTTCTGGGAGGCAGACCATGAGATGGAGATCCGCAGACAGCAAGGGTATGGAGCAGTGCTCTCCGCATCGACACGGGGAGAGGGAAGCTGACCTGCGGTGAGTCCGGTGAGGGCTTCGGCCCATCCCAAGGTGAGTGCTAGAGCTGGACGGCCCCTCCAAGTTGCTCTGAAGTGGAGCTAGGGGGCTGGGCCTTTGCAGCTCCTTCCAGACCCATCATGGGATGTGGTCACCCCCAGGAGGGGGAGCACGACCCGGAAGAAAGGGCTCCCTGGCTGTAGGCAATCTCCAGGGCTCTGCGGACAGCTATCAGATGCCAGCACTTCTAGCGGCTGGAGAATAAATGCTTCAGCCCCAGGCTGGGAGCTGGAGCTGGGGAGGGGGCAGCTGGGCAGCGCTCGTGGCCGGCATCCAACACAGTGCTCCCAGGAGACTAGAACACAGGAGAAGGAGCATGCGTAACTTATTTTTAAAACAATTATTTTTTTTAAATAAAAAATGAGACCTGGAGAACTAGTAAAAGAGAAATCTTTTAATTAGGATTTTTACGGATATCATTTTTTTTAGCCTTTTTGCCTGCTAGCTCTCAACTGTCCTTTGGCAGGGAAGTCCCGTGTTTTGCAGGTGCAGTAATCCTTACGGGGGTGCCCACCTGTGCCTTCCAGGTTGTAAGTTTGAAGTAATTTATATCCATTCGGATCACAGAACAATTTGGACTTCCATAAATTTCTACCTTAAAACAGGTCTTCCATCTTCCTAATTAATTTGTATTTACTCCTCTCAAGGCTCAGCCCACGTACTTCCTCTCTAACTTGATTCTACCCTACGAGCGTGAAACCCATGCTCTCATCACTCTCCGCCATCTCTTTTTTCCGCACTTGGTCGGCGTCGTAGCCCTTTGCTACACGGGGAGCTCGTCAGCAAGGAAACTAGAACACAGGACATATGCTTGGCATAAACTACGATTCAAAAATCCTTGTGGGGCGCCTGGGTGGCACAGCGGTTAATCGTCTGCCTTCGGCTCAGGGCGTGATCCCGGCGTTGTGGGATCGAGTCCCACGTCAGGCTCCTCTGCTATGAGCCTGCTTCTTCCTCTCCCACTCCCCCTGCTTGTGTTCCCTCTCTCGCTGGCTGTCTCTCTCTGTCGAATAAATAAATAAAATCTTAAAAAAAAAAAAAAACAAAAACACAAAAATCCTTGTGAACTGAATAAAAATGTTTCTTTGCAGTATCTTTCCATTATTCATAAATTGTCACTAAAGGCTGAAGTGTCACTGGGTGGGTCAAGTATTAGACCGTACATTTCACAGTGGGGTAGAGTGAAGCCCTACGGCATTTCGATACCAGTCAAGACAGGAGGGTGTTGAAGAGAACCTACACATTCAACTTCCTGTGCCGTGGGAAGCCCATGAAACCTCGTCTACGATACTTTGTCCAGAGTCTTGTTTAATCTTCATAGATGTATATTTTGAAGATACTCATGTCAATAATCTAAAATCATCCCCGATTCGAATGTGAGTCCTAAATTTACCAGGAACTACTTTCTTGTTGAGGGATCAGTCCTAGCTTCAATAGCTGTAATCACGCCTATCCGCCAGCACGTGTTTTGGCATTTCTCAGCGGCCACAAGTTTTGGTGAGAAGACAGTCCACACACAACGGCAAAGAGCCTTGTGAATACAGGAGAACCACAGAGACTCCCCTTGGGTAAATGTCCAGATGTCTTATTGGAGTCTAGGTAGAGATAAAAACACAAAACAAAAATCCAACAGTGGTCTCCAAAGGACACAAATAATTTACAATCTTGTTTATCCATGATCAATAAGGACTTCTGAACATCTACTAAAAATGATCAGCTCTCCTGCATTGAATGCGTACTTTGTGCCACTCCTAACAAGCGTTTTATAGGCGTCATCTCATGGATTTAACAAATGCAATACATACTTACTTGATACCTACAGCCAATCGGGCAGGTGATGGATTCTTGCCCTTGTCTGGGAGATCGCAGAATACAAAAGGCTCTTGGCTTGCTCTGTCCTCCTTTTAAACAAATACAATTTGAAATCTCCAGCCAGATTTATCTTCAGAGAAGAGAGAATTTTTAATGAGAAAGAGGGCATACGAATTAAGGCTGTATTTTCACTGTTATTTTAATACATAATTAGCCTATGTTTATGGCTCGCCTAATGTGGCCCAGCCATGAGAAAACAGGGCTAGATACTTAGAGCACTCAGGATTCCTTTGTCCTGAGCTTGGCTGGAAGGTATGGGCACCATTTGACTTTGTTTTCTTATCGGCAGGAAAGAGAAGCATCTCTATCCGTTGACGGAAGCGCTCTGTCCCTAGAATGAATGCATCTCATCTCGCTGCTAAGAGTCAATTGCTTACCTTCTTCCTAGACATGAGCAGCCTCTCATTCGGCAGGGCCGAATTAGACTACTTTTATGAGTAATTTGTTTCAAGGGACTTGGGAAACTAGAAACAATTCAAGTTCAGTAGGTACATGAACTCTTTTCTCATGCAAATGAATGAACCAAAAATGAAGGAAGGTCTAAGACGAGAGCATCCTGGCAGGACATGAAAACGAGATTCTGAGACGTGAGCACGAAACGATGTCACTGCTCAAACACCAGTTCGTGTCCTCCAAAGAAATGTACGGAAACAAGAGGTCCAAGCACCCTCTTAGGCATTCGCTGTTTATAGCGCTGCCTCTAGAAACGTAAGGTTTGATTAAAGAGGGACGATAACCGCCAAGCACACATTGTGAGCTCGGTTCATTTAAACGTTACAAGCACACACCTCTCCGCAGTCTTTTTAGTTTGTAAACAGCAAAAAGAACTGAGCATTTAATTTTTGAAATTCTTCTGGCTTTTCTTTTTGACCTTTGGTATTTGTATGTATTGACGATCTCTAAACCATTGTACAAAAACACCTTGAAGTGTCAAGCTTTAAAAATGAGCTTCTCTTTCTCTTTCTCCTGTGCAGCTTGGATTATCTTGGCCTTGTCAAAATACATTCTCTAGTTAGAGGTTGGAAATATTTCCTCCTGGCTCCAAAGTATTGATTTTCTTCAACACTCAGCTCTGTCAGTCAGCTGAAGGGGTGAAAGGTGAAAGTTCACCCAGCACTGCTTGGCTTTACCTTCCTATTAATGTCATGCCCTTTCCACATTTGATCAGTTTATGTGATCACCAATCATACAGGACTGGTACTGCCCCTAGTCTCCCTATAAGGACACACTGAAGACACCAGAGACTTAAAGCAATGCTCGGGATGGACCTCTGAATAGGCCGAAGATGTGGCAGCCAGTTCCTTTAATGTTTATTTCTGAAAGAAAATTACAGTTACGTGATGACTGGTTCAATTTAAGCCGTTCTATATATGTGAAAATTAAAGACGCACATTCACAACTTACACATTACACCCTCCATGAGCAACGATGACCTATTTTGTTAGTCCTGCTTTTCCCGAAAACCATACACCCGTTACCTCAGGGATTCAAATTCAACTCCAAACTGAGTCTTAAATGAAATGAGTTTAATGATCTCGGTCCAGCCTCCGACTCGGGCAGCAACCCATGTCATGAAATCTGACAAGACAGAATTCGGTACAACAAGTCTATTTAGGAGCAACTCAGGGTGGAGATAAAGCAACATGCATGCATTCCCTTGCCCAAACCACAGAGGGTGCTGTTGAGTTTCTGGTAGGCGTTTGCTCTCTCACACTTTGGAGACGTCTTCCTGTTCCACAGTCCTTTGTGACAAGTTGTTTTCCTGAAGCTAGCTCTCCAGGGAAATGAATAATTATACAGAAATAGAAGGCTTAATTTGGTCCCAAAGAAGGCGGGAGGGGGGGTGGAGAAGGGGAGAAAGCATATGGATTTCAACTGAGAATGTTTAAGAAGAGTGAGCAATGTTTTTAATGAGAAAAACAATCTTCAGTACAATTCAGTTTTATTTAACACACATATGTACAAAGGACGTTCAGCAATAGAATCTGTCAGTGGAAATGTCTTGAGAGGCAGACATTTTAAGTCACTGCTGTACACAGTGAGTTCAATCATTACATTTTCATACAGGTGTCACGTCATGTCATCTTTTGCTTGTGAATTACCAATGAAGCCACATATGTCTCTACATTTACAAGGATAGGTCCAAATACAGCCAACAAAATCAATAAAACACTGAAAGCACACACTGGGATGACAATACAAAGTTTGCCTCAGTGCTGAGAAATCTAAGCTGTGATGAAGTCTGGGACTGTAGTTATCAAAGTAGCAAGGGGTGATTTGTGTTAAGAATGCAAACACTATTTAGCAGTTAGAGACGTCTAACCATCAGATAGCATCCACCCGACTTTTAGAATAGTAATATTCTAAAGGCCAGTAATTTTGGCTGTCTGTGCAGACAGAATGAGGGACAGGCTGGCCTCTGCCCACTGCCCAGATGTTCCCCCTCCCGGGACCCCACGTTTTGTTCCGGACCCTGCAGTGTGCTCCGTTGTGTGTCTGTGGTGGCCTGCCTACTGTCTCACGGCTCTGTTTTAGACAACTCTCTAAGGTAGGCTTTTGCTCCATCATTCCAAAACAACTTTGTAGTCTAGAATAAATTAATCCCTATTTAAATTCATAAAGTAAACATGTGCTGGGTATCAAGAAGACTCTCAGGAGCCCACTGGAAAACCAAGCGCATCTCTTGTTTACCGCAGGTTTTTCTACTTATATCGAACACAACGGCATGTGCACCAAACAGATAAATCTACACTGGATAGTTCTTTGTTTCTTCCTTGGAAACTACATATGTAATCTTTATTACAATGTACATGCATGTGGCATACACTTTTAAAAGAACACCCAAAGTCTAACACCAAGAAACAGTACAGGTTTGTCATCAATGCAAATAACATACTTCATATCAATAGGAAAGAGACGTTCTAGTGGTCTTAATTTCTTACACAGTTCTTTAAAAATCTGTTTCAGTAAAATGACAGATGGATTTGTTCCTGGACTGTGATCCTATTTTTTTGTATATTACATAAACTCTGACAATCTACGCTTCCAATTCAATGCCCCCATTATCATTTCTGTTCCTCTGTAAACTTCATATTTTCTCTGAACTTAAGAAATCATTTTCTGTTTTTACACTTAATAAACCATTATGCCTGGCCAACCAATCAACAACTAACCAAATGACCAAATCCCCAACTATGTACAGATCAAGATTTGTTAGGAGCAATTCATACAAAATATTATTTGATGGATTTTTCCCCCATTACTACGAGCAAGAACCAGCATGATTTGACATAAAGAGAAGAAGGCGACCTAGTTAAAGCTTACTGAAGTGTGACGGACGCCCTCACTGCAATGTTTGCTCAAATAACTTGAGAGTCCACATTTTCTATATTCTCCTGAATGCTTGTGCCATAGTTACTAATTTTCTAGGATACTTGTGTAAAAGAGATGCTGTTCTTGTTTTCCTTTAATTGATCAGTTCGAAGGCTGAACTATAACTATTCCACGATAACTGACATAGGTCGTGCACATGGGAACTGTAGGTCTGTAAGGTTTCTGGAGGGAAGGGTAAGTTCTTTCTTAAAAGGACCCGTAGCAACAGACATGAGTCCTCTTACTTAGTATATGCTACGCTTCCAAACTCAGTTCTTTATTATAAAATCCATTGAAGAGACTACTTATAGTGACTGGATAATTATATTAATCGACCATAAATAGTGATGATTTTTATTTTAAACTACTAAATAGACTATTAATCAGGATATGAGCATTTTAGAAGGCTAGGTGTCTGGGAAACTATTTTCTGTGAGGAGGAAAAATTTTTGGGCATATTTTCTCAATAATCTCTAATCTGTTAGGTGTTAAGAAAGAAGTAGGGGCTAAACCCTAGAATTGGAGTGAGGAGTTTCCTAGCAGTCAGGGGGAAAAAACCAACCATGTAAACACGGAATCTTTTCAGTAAACAAGAATATATTTTAGGAGATCCAAAGGAAAATAACTTCGCTAATTCGGACTGCCACATTACCTCAAAACCCAATGTCGATACCACCAGGTCCAAGCAGCTCAGAGCTGGGTTGAGCTCCAAGAAAACGCCATCGGGCTGCGAACGCAATCACAGTGTTTACTCAGTTGGTTCTGGTGCACAAGCGACAGGGGTGCTCCCAGGGACCGCAGACCTCCCCACCCCCCCGGCAGGGAAAAATGACCTGGTGTGGACAGAAGGGCCCCAGCCTGCAGAGCGGTGGGTGCACGCCCCCGAGAGCCACGCGGGAGCGACAGGGCCTCGGCCGCGCCCCCGGGGTGGCCCTGCTGTGGGCGGGCACCGAGGAATGATCTGTGGGCGTGAGGACAGAGGAATCTCAGCGGGAGAACGGACGGAGCTCGAGGCGGTCAGGGCAGCACCTGCCAGCGCTAGACCATAGCGTGCTCCTTCCTCCGTGGGCCATGAGGATGAGCGTTGCGGTTCGAAGTCCAGATGAGCCGGGCCAGCGGAGCGCGTTGTGGAGGAGAGGCCGGCTGCAGGGGGCAATGGTACGTCTGATGCAGCGCAGCTGGGCGCGAATTCAGCATGCCAATGCTCCCCAGCACGTGTTCATCTGCAGGGACACAGGGACACGCGTGTCGCTAAGGAACCCTCTCCCGGTCACCCTCTCTGCCGCAGTGCCGACTTGCGCTTCATCTGAGAGTCTGCCCTTGGCCCCGACAGGGCGCCTCTCAGTGCATCGGAAACCGCTCTGGTGCTGTCACAGCAAGTGCACAAACCCCGAGAAATGTGACTTCGGGGGTAGAAACTGACAGCAGGAGAGGCCATCCATCTTGAAGAAGGGGGTAAATTACAGATGTTAACGAAACAGCTCGGCAGACCATCTCTGGCAACTGTGGGTACTTTACAGGCAGACCCTTCTGTTCCTTCCCGTCGCGCTCCCCGGCTCCCTGAAGGACGAGTCCACCCACACACCTCTGGGGACTTGCAGGTCATTCAGGGAAACAAAGCCGAGTGGGACCCGTCCCCGGATCCAAGCACAAAACGTGACCCCTCCCCCATGTGCATGTACCCACACCGGCCTCCTCACCTGCTTTACAGAATTCAGCCTCTGGAAAGCTCTAGTTCATTCTGAGGGAAACCCAGAGTCAAGGGCATCTCCACACCGATCTGTGGCTCGCTGTTTTGCTGCCACACTGACCGGCGGACACTTGAACACTTTACTGGCAATACGTTTTTATCAGCTTTTTCCTGCTTTTTGGTGGCTTTTTCAGGATTTGATCTGAACTTTAAGTTCTCTTAATCCACTCACAGTAGTGAAAAATAACATGGAAATTATGGTTCATGAACAACTGTGTGTTCGTCCAGGTGCTAAATGCTGAAAGGCACTTATCTCAGTGAACTGTTACCTGAGCAACGGAGTCTGAAGAACCCTGTAGATTCTAAGTGTGACTTAACAGTTTTCAATACACATTTTTGTGCTATTGTAAAATCACATGGGAAGCAAACCGAAAACCAGAAAGAGGTCTCAGAAATAATATTTTTCTTTGCCCTAATTTTCATTTCCAATTCTTCTCTCTAGTGTAAACCCCGTCTAAATGCATACGATTCTGGGGTTTTGTGTAAAGAAAGCATGCAGATTACAATTCGATGTATACAAACGGTTGACACACGAAACCCTGGCAAATCCTAGGACACGCACGATGTGTTATGCGGATATCATGCTCTGCATTTGGATCAGTGCAAAATATAAGCCATTCTTTTCTCTGGCCCTTCTCAGCAACACGATGGTGTCAGAGGGCGTAAATCATGGCATCTCCAGCAGGATGCGTGCAGGCTCCACTGACATTT
>NW_024424097.1:39161-41182 GCF_017311325.1 Ursus maritimus
ACTTTCCTGTGGAAGGGTAGCTCTTGGTGGCACTGGGGCTGTGCTCAGCTCTTTGATGATGGGAGTCAGTCTCATCCTCAGGCTGCAGGCCAGGGGTGAATGAGGAGGTCATGTTGACAAACCAAGAGCAGGAAGATTGACCTGGGATTCCTGCAGATCCATCACTGCTGTCCTAGGTCACAGACTTAGGGGCTTTGCCTGGGAGACCTTGTTACCAGAGACCATGATAACCTACAATGCTTCTGCAGTCTTTGTGATGAAGTTGACCTCTACATTGGGACCCTATTGAGAGCTTCAGAGGGAGTGTTGTTGCACATATTAGGGGTTTTTTGATACTCCACAACTCTGGCTGACATCCTGCATGCATAAAAGCTCTTACAGGGCAGAAAAGGAGAGGAGGGCACATGTCACTTCCCGTGGGCTCTGGAAATCCACCCATGGGAGTTCATATGAGTTGAGATGTATCAGCTGTAGGAAAGTCACATATAAGACTCAGTCATTTCCTAGGAATTCTGGAACCTTCCCCCTCCCCCCTCCCCAGCCTCTAAAATAGTTTTGCTGGCCTCAGGTAGCAAATGTCCCCCATGCCTAACCCCTGTCTCCTTGATGTGACAATGGAAGACACAGACACCACAACAGTGATCCAGGCCGGCTCCGGGCCTTCACCTCCCCCAGACCTGCATTTACCATCTTCCTGCCTCATAACAGGAGCACAGGGCACCTCAGCCAACCTCTCAGATGAGGCAGGGAGGAAAGGTCTCTCTGTGGTTTCAGGAGCAGAAGCCATGTCTACAGGCCTGTCCACCTGCTGGGATTGTGCCTTGATCTGAACAAGAAAGCTAGTAGACATTTTTCTGTCTTTCACTGAGCATAAGTTCAGTTTTGCTGTGATTTTGCTTGTTGTTTCTTCTTCTTCTTCTTCTTCTTCTTCTTCTTCTTCTTCTTCTTCTTCTTCTTCTTCTTCTTCTTCTCCTTCTTCATTTTCTTCCTCTTCTTCTTCTTTTTTTTTTTTTTTGCTACAATTTTGCCTAAGACTAAAATTTCATTGATGGGAAATTGACAGAGAAGGATTCTAGAGCCTGGAAGAGGCTTCTTGTCGTTGTTCCCACAACTACTCCCTCCACCCCCTCCTGGGTCCCATTCACAGCAGGTCAAGGTTTTTGTTCTACTTCCCCTTCTGCCTGTGTCACTGTGAGAAACACAACTATGCCCAACAAGGCTGTAATAGTCAACCTCGTCCTCAGGCTGCAGCCCAGAGATGAGCAGAAGCCCTGCATTGGTGGAGGCATCTTTGGATCCAGAGAAGCGGCTGGGGACCCCAGGGCCCTGGTGCTTATCTGAGTCTGAGTAGAAGCTCAGGAGATACCGGGGAGGGATCCCTGGCTGCTGCTGGTACCAGAATACGGTATAGCTGCCAACATTGAAGCCACTGCTCAGGGTGCAGGTGGGTCTAGCTGATGATCCCAGAGATGCAGAGAGGGAGGCAACTGGGTCAGCACAGGCTGGAACAGGGAACCTACAAACACAGACATCATGGGTGATGGCGCATTTACACTGGGAGTTTCTCAGTCTTAGGGGCAAATAATATCTGGGAAGATCCCAAGATGTCAGATGATGTCCCTACCTGAGTAGAGAGAGAGGAATAGGAAAAGGAGTGGAGTCCAGGCCATGGTGATACAGCCCTTGCTCCCCACAGTGGAGCCAGGCTGTCTCAAGCTTGTCTTATCCTCCATACTGTCCCTATGCAAATAAAAGTACTCTTTATGCAAATGTGTACCCCTTTACAGACTCTCTCTGCCCCCACCTGATCAGTGATTCAGGAGCTTTAGAGGGCACCTGAGGACAGAGGAGGCTGAGAGCAGGACCTGCTCTGAAAGGGACCCAGGATGGGGTGGAGGGAACAGGTGTGGGAAGCACCATGTTGGGTCTGATTTAAAGAATGTGAATACGCTGTCTGTGATTTTAGAGGCTTATAACATAGAGGGGAAAGTCATGAAGAAATAAATACTCCTGTGAGAATC
>NW_024424098.1:0-1802 GCF_017311325.1 Ursus maritimus
GGCAGATGCTTAACGACTGAGCCATCCAGGCACCCTGAAAAAGAGACATTTTAAAAGAAAATTCAGGGTTATATATTTTGAGTTGGCTTTTCTGTTTGCTTACCATTTCCTGTTGGTAGCCATGAGCTACAGAGATGACTAAAACACGTCCTAAATCAGCATATAGATGACAGAGATGGAGTAGATGAAGATAATACTATAAAATGCAATCATGGGGTATATGTAGTGCTATGAAAATAGAAATGTGGAATGCGAGAGTTATAAGTTGTGTAGGTGAGGGTGGGAGGAAGATGAGGAATTAAAGCTTCTGACATGGGCAGACCTTTAAACCGAATGTTAGATACATGGAGACAAGGGGTAACTAGATACAATCATAGTGGAAAGAGCAAAGAATTTTTGAAATATTTAGAGGCAGGAAATGATACTGGATGTGTAGAAAGGGACCAGGTCATGCAAGGGATTGTTCTTTTGTTTGTTTTTTTGTTTTGTTTGTTTGTTTGTAAGAGATTGTTCCTCAGGCTTTCTCTCCTCTCATCACCCTCCTACTGCATTAGTTCAGGCCCCATCTCTCATACGGTTTTCTGTATTAGTTTCCTAATTACCCTTGCTTTCTTGCTCTTTATATCTGATTTAGATCTAGACTACCACCAGCTAATTTTCTGAAATCTGGTCCTGTTATTCCTTTGTAACACTTCACTGGTTCTCCAATGCCAGCAAAATAAAAGTCAAACCAGAGTGGGCGACCATATGCACACATAGGTCATCAGACATGCACACTTGGGGACCATTAAAGCAGCTCTCTCACCAAAGGCAGGTGATGTCAGAGATGAGCTTCAACTGCTTCATGTGTAAAGTAAGGATCATACAATAATAGAACCTCCCTTGTAGGCTGATGGAGGAATAGATAAGATAATTAAAGTGCTTAGCCTTATGCCTGTTTTATAATTAACACTCGTTAAAGATTAGACATTAATCTTGTGGCTTTTCAGGAATTAACAATTTTGGTCTCAGCTTCCTGAAACATACTGTACCATAGAGTTCAGCCTCCTATGTATCTTCCAGGTGGTCTTTCCCCTCTTAATTCCTCTACTTTTCAATTCCATTCCTGGCAGTGGTGATCATTCCCTTCTATATTAGCCTGTGTGTACTATCATTGCTACACTTAAGAGATTAAATCATAGTTGAAGCTGCTTCTGTTAGTAGACTACAGTCTTCTGAAGGGCAGGGGTGCTTTGTCATTGTATGCCCCGTTCCTAGCACACTGCCAGACATACCCTACGCATTCAAAGAATGCTTGATGAAAAAGCTAATAAGCTAAATAGAGATGATGCTAGCCTCTTGATCTCCAGTATGGTAAAAATTTTTATTCCGAACTACACCATGAGAAAATTTGGCAATTATTATAGCATACTTCTTAAAAATACTGAAAGGTTCACTATAAGAAGAAGGTGAAATTTCTTTAGAATTGTTGAAAATGATACAGAGATTTTTTTGTGTGTGTCAGTGATGGCTATTATCCCTCAAGTGTCCTTCCAGCCCCAAGAATGTATAATAAGAATAAAAGTGATAGTCAAGCAACTACTAATACGTAATTTAGTGCTTAATAGATGTCACATTTGTTATACAATGCTTATATTAACTCTAAAACCTATGTGGCATTATATCTGTTTTATAGGAGAGGAAAGTGAGGTCCAGCAAAATTAGTTTGCCCAAGTTTATGGTTAAGTTTTTTTTTTCTGAATCGCAAAGCTTATGTTCTTTGAAACATGCTGCCTCTTAATAAATAAATAAATAAATAAATA
>NW_024424099.1:0-1802 GCF_017311325.1 Ursus maritimus
TCATGACCTGAGCTGAAGGCAGATGCTTACCCCACTGAGCCCCCCAGGCGCCCCTGTAACTGCAGTCACTTTTAAACGCTGACATGGACAGCTCCCAAACTTAGCTGAGCTCCTCCACAGTGGGTGATGGGAAGGGACTCCATCACTTTGGGAGTGCCGGCAACCAGGAGCCAGAAAAATTTCTCTCCACCTGCTCAGGAATCGGAGACAGGAGGATGCAGGTTTGCCCTAGGCCACCCCAGGAGGGGTGTTCCCTCCTCCCCCTGGCTTCCTCTGCTTGTTCACTGGCCCCTCCCAAGGAATGAGGGGTCCTCCCCCAGTAGAACTGGTTAGGACACCAGCCCTAAGCCCGCAAGCCTGCAGCCATCCGTTTTCCCACGGCATCGGGCTGGAAAAGCTGGCATTTGGAGCCTGGTTGGGAGTTGGCCAAGAATGGCCCTCTTTGCCCCCAAAACTTCAGACCACAGAGCGAAGGCCCTTTGGGACAGTCCTCCAAATTGGTACCCAGAGAGGCAACAGGGAGGAGTGGGCTCTGTAGGAAGGAAGGATGGGCGTCTCGCCCCGTCTCATGAGCACTGGGGGGAGCAGATGCTTTTTCTCAAAACTGCGAGAGCCACACGCAAATTCCCTCGCGAAGCTCAGCGCTGTTCATATTGGGACACCAGCAATACCTTTTCTTGCTTTCTCCTCCTTGAAATAGCAAATGATTTCGTTTTCCTAAAAAATACGGGAAAAGAGTTCAAATGCAACACTAACATGAAATCTGTCAACTTCTTGAGTAAGGGAGGCTCAGCTGGCTCCCCCAGAATCCCTCTGGCCAGTAAGATAAAGGCTCCGACCCCAATGTAACATTCAACTTCTGAGCCCGCCTCCTCTCCCAATCCAGGACACCTCCTCTGGTCCACCCAATCCCCAACGCTTTGCCACTCCTCTCTCTGGGCCTTTCCCACAGCGCTGCTCTGCCCTGAAGGCTTTTAATCTGCTTTCTGAGATGATGGGTCAGCAAACTCCTATGCATGCTTCAAAGCCCAGCTCAATGGCAGCCTCTCTTTGGGCCCCCTTCTCTCTGCTCACCAAGACTGTGAGCACCTTAAGGCCCTGACAACGGCTTAACCTCTTATTTTCCCAAACGCTTTTAGACGGCTCGACCCATTTCCAGGGTTCAACATCTGTCTGGTGCATAAAATCTAATCACGCACGGATGAGCGGCCGATGCCACATCCCAGCAGCCCTGCCATCGAGATGCCCTGGCCGTGACTTGCCAATGAGTCTGCCTTTACTGCCTGATTTTCAGAAGGCCCCACACAACGAGAAGATGGGTATTAAATATCTCGTTAAAAGATACGTAACCTTATAGGAAGGAAAGTGAGATAAGCATGAAAAGCTGGTCAGGTACATGCAACAGGGGACCCCACTCTGGTGTGAAACCGCCTCCCTCCAGACCATATGAAAAGCCCCTTGCCAAGCGTCTCCCCTGTCAGCAAGAGCTCAGGGCAGAGGTGAGGGGCCGTCCAAACAGGTGTTAGAATTTCACCCAACACAAGGAGCCAATGGTAAGTGTATCAGAAGATAATAAGATCGTTCTGGCAAGTTTAGAGTGCTTGGAGGGGAAATCCAGACACCTTTGTAACTTAAGTTTTGTACAAACAGGTAAATTAATCCCTCCCTCTCGCTGTAAAAAGGTTCCACTCGCCTCCTTTCCCAGTGACTCCTAATCTGAAAGTTTCCTTCGTTTCCGGTGCTCTGTGTCTAAAGAACACTTCTAAGTGTTCCCCCTTGGCCCCAGACAACAAAAGGGAAAA
>NW_024424100.1:0-1801 GCF_017311325.1 Ursus maritimus
GTGCAAAACTGGACAAAAATGATACTAGTCTGGCAAGTTTTTCATGGGTTTAGGTTACTGCCATCTGTGAAGCTTCAAAATTGGCTTGATTTTATCCCACGTAAATGTTTTTAGAATTCTGAAAGGTATGAAAAAAATCAAAGGTAGCTAACATGTCTCCATTGATTAATTCTCTCTAATAGTTCTTAGTTTCAGTCACATCTCTAGATATAGTGTGTTTGCAAATTTAATTAGGTGATAAAGAAATGTTTCCATAAAGGCTAGCCTTCCAAACCATCCAAACCTTGACGATCTGAGAAGAGTATTTAAGTATTTAAAATCTTAGATGGGGAAGATTAAGACTTTTGTTCTATTTGATTCAAATCTCCTTAAGACGTTATTCTAATAATTATGGAGAGAAACTCAGAGTGCAGACATAGAAGCTGGTTCTCTGGTCCTTACAAAATTTCACATTGCTTTCACTGAGTCAAAAGTTCCATTCTCTTTTTAGAACCAGGAAGGAAAACAAAATGATTACAAGTGACTCAAAACAAAGTAATTTAACTGTGCTTCATTAGTGAGAGGTTTTCAGAGCACAGCCACTGAAGACATCTGTGATGTTAAATCTTGTGACTTAATCCGGCACCTTTATTATCACGGTTTATTACCCTTGTTGTTTTACTTTAGATTTATTTATTTTTGTGGTGATAGAGAACACACTAGCTTTAGTCATAATTTTAGATTAAAGAATAACCACATGCTCATCAGAATTTAAACGAAGTGCAACACTGGGGCTAAAAATTTTCAAATAGGTAAGTAGTAGGATAAAGATGAGGTGAAAATGCAAATGACTGATGTCAACTCATAAAAACTGTGTCTATATCTTTATTTCTACCTCCAAAGTGACTTAGCTTTGGTACTCAGAGCACCCATTAGCATTTGATTTGTCTCTAATGTTCTTCTCCACTAAACGGAATTATATCCTGAAACAGTAAGTATTCATTATTCTGGGACCTATTTTTGCCAGGGAACAAGTCCACTTCAGAAGTTCGGAAGAGTAGCTGAAAGACCACAATTAAGAAGATGCGGGCACTGGCCAAGATGGGACAATCTGAGCATGGAGGGAAAAGGAGAGTGGATAGAAAGTATCTACTAGAGCTAATCCAAACGCAACACAGAGCTTGACTGTTCCAACACTGGTCAGGCGTGGACGCACTTGACTGCACCATCCTCGCGGGCAGATCATTCTGAGGAGCCCTCGGCATGGCTGTTCGCATCACCTTTATGCATCGTGCTCCCCGAGCATTCTCCACTGCCTCGTGCTTCTTACTACTGCGTTAATGATAACAATGCACTAATCAAGACAGCTAACATTTGTCATTTACCAAGCACTAGACATGATTCTAAATGGTTTGTCTACTTGACAAAAGCTGGAAGTTAAGGCACAGCCAGGGTTAAGCAGCATGCTCGGGATCACCGTGCTACCAAGTGTAGGTGCCGAGATTCACGCCCGGGGAGCCTAGACTGCAGAACTTGTTCTCCTGATGCTGCTTCCACCATTAAGGAAGGAAAATTCCAACTATTCCAGTGGCATCTAACTTGGCTTGGCGATCTATTCCTTTTTGGTACCGAGCACACTTTCTCAGGGGAAAAGTAGTCTAAGGAGGGAAAAACTTCGGTGAAGGGAGATACTAAACATAAAACAAAACTGTCAACGAGCCAAAACTCTAACTTGGGGTGATGCATAGCTGGGCTTAGGTACTCTCAATTTTTAAAAAAATTTTTTTAAGATTTTATTTATTTGAAAGAGAGAGAGCACAAG
>NW_024424101.1:0-1801 GCF_017311325.1 Ursus maritimus
AGCGGGGAGTCTGCTTCTCCCTCTCCCTCTGCCCCTCACCCAGTAATGCTCTCTCCCTCTCCCTCTCTCAAATAAATAAAAAATCTTTAAAAAATAAATAAGTAAATTCTCAAGGAGGACTTTTCCTCTTCTATCTAGAACCCAAACTGAAATAAATAAGTTTATTTGAGGGCTTCTTTGTAAGGTGGACTTTTTTTCTAGTCCACCCATTCACTAAGGGTGTAGCTCTTTGGGGGTGGGGGTGGGAGTCCCAATCTTGGGGGAATTAGGAGAGATTCAGTTTCATCTTCTCACCTTATGGAGACCTAGTACCTGTCTCCTGTCTCCCATGCTGACCTTGAAACTCAAGGCTTTAAGATACTGGGTCAGTGGAATATATCAAGGTAGCTATGAGATCCTGGTTTATTTTTGGATTCCAAGAATTTCTCTTAATTATAGGCTCAGTTATGTATTTGAAAGGATGTTCCAAAAATAAATTTTTTTTAAAGATTTATTTATCTCAGAGAGAGAGAGGGAGAGCATGTGCATGTGTGAGGAGGGGGAGGGGCAGAAGGAGAGAGAACCTTCAAGCAGACTCCCCACTGAGTGTAGAACCCGACATGGGGCTGGATCCCACAACACCGAGATCACTGCCTGAGCCAAAACCAAGAGTCGGATGCTCAACCGACAGCCACCCAGGCAACCCCCCAACATTTTTTATCCAGCATTTTAGATATTTTGCAGCTGGAGGGCTTTCAGGATATCTTCACCTTTTTGCCAGAAATGAAAGTGTTCATTTCTCCTTTTAACACAATCAGATAATTCATTGCTTTCAATTGACTACAGCTTGTCTTTATTGTCTCATAGATTTGTATCTGGCCTAATTAACCAAGGAAAAGTTGAAGCATTTGAGAAAATGCTGTGGAGGGTCTGCAAAGGGTACACCATTGTGACCTATGCAGAGCTGGATGAGCCCCTCGAGGACCCTGAAACAGTGAGTCAATGTCACCATCACCTTTGAACAATGACAGACTGATAGCTGAGTTGGAGGCGCGATGCACAGGGAGCCACTTGAGAGTGAGTTGTTCACCTGAGGCCTTATCCTGCTCGAGGACATTTGGGTGTAGCTCTCACAGCGAAGGGCTCTCTCCTGATTGCAGCCTGGAAATGAAGGTAGACACGTCGCTACCCTCCAAGCCTCAGACCCCATCCAGGTTTCACCGGTTGTCCGGTACCGCCTTTTATAGCAAAGGTCTAGTTTAGAATCCCAGTTTGGATCTCATTGTCACCTCTCTTTGGTCTCCTTCATTCTGGGACAATTTCTCAGTCTGCCCTTGACTTTCATGACCTTGACATTTGAAAATTCTTACAGATCAGTTGTTTTGGTAGAATGTCCCTGCATTTAGGGTTTGTCTGATCTTTTCTCATGAGTAGATTCAGGTCGTGGGTCTTTGGCAGAAGTGATGTTCCGTTCTCCTCACTGCATCCTGTTGAGTGCACGATTCAGTTCATGCCATTTCTGGTAATGTTTGCTTTGATCACTTGGTTGAGGTGGTGATGGTTAGGCTTCTCCAGTGTGAAGTCATTCTTTTCCTTTGTAATTAGTACGTGTTTTGGGGGAAGCACTTTGAAACTGTAACTATGTCATTCCTCATCAGATTTCCTTCTTTCCTTCCTTCTCCCTTCCCTTCCTTCTTCCCTCCCTCCCTTCCTTTCGAAAGTGTGAGCAGCGGGAGTAGAGGTGGGGAGGGAGAGAATCTTTAAGCAGACTCAGCTGAGAGTGCAGGGCTCGATCCCACGACTCTGAGATCATGACCTGAGC
>NW_024424102.1:0-1801 GCF_017311325.1 Ursus maritimus
GTTGGCCATTTGTATATCTTCTTTGGAGAAATGTCTATTCACTCAATTTTGGATCAAGTTGTTTGTTTTTTGTTGTTGAGTTTTAGGAGTCCTCTATATAATCTGGATATTAATCCTTTATTAAAATATGATTTGCAAATATTTTCTCTCATTCTGTGAGTTGCCTTTTTAGTGTCTTTGACGTACATATTTTTTAAATGTTTATGAAGTCCAATTTGTTTAATTTTTTTTGTTACCTGGGTCTTTGGTGTCAGATCCAGGAAACCATTGCCAAATCCAATGTTGTGAAGATTTTGTTTTCTTTTGAGAGTTTTATTGTTTTAGAGCTCACATTTAGGTCTTTGATCCATTTTGAGCTTGTGCAATAGGCTGTGACCTTCAAAAGTGCTTCTCAGTTCTCCCTCCATGATTAGGTGAACCAGGAAGACTAGAGATGGATATTTTCATTTCTCTACCTCGTAGACTGGAGACAACTGGAGCGGAGCATTTCTCTTCCCCCACATGGAAGTCTAGAGTAGCTGGAGTTGAGTATCTTCTTTCATCCAGTTGGTTATGTTCTTCTGAGGGTAGCTCTTTTTAAAAAGAACAGAATGCTCTGGGTGTATTTTTAAATGGGTACATTTTCCTTCTTCTTGCTGGAAACAGAAGGATATTATACTCTGATCTTCATTGTGAGAAGCTGGTGGGGCTCTTGGAGGCAAAACTCATGAAAACGTGGAGTGCCTCTTAGGACTGGATCCACCTAGAATTTTTAATTCTTAAGCTTGTACACAGTAAGCCTCTAATAATTCATCAATTATAGTTTATTTTCCTACGATGGTACTGGCTTCAGCAGTGATTTGCTCCTGAATTTCTGCTCCAGTAAGCTGTGATTCTCTATATACAACAGTCGCTCTCTCCAGTTTGTGAGGGCAGTAGTTTGCTCTGTGACTTCAATTGTCCAGTGGTCTAAGAATTGTTGATTTTTGGTCGGTCAGCTTTTTGTTGTTGTTGTTGCTATGAGAATGGTCGTGATGACTTCCAAGCTCCTTACATACTGAACTGGAAACCCAAAGTTGAAAGGTGTACTTTTATTCTGGGAAGACGAAAAACAACGTCATCAACAACACAACAATCTGCTTAATTCATATTGGAAGATTTTGACACAGTATATACCAAATGAACCTACTTCTGTTTGAACTATACACACACAGAGGGAATTAAAAAAAAACTGTGGGAGGTTATACTTTAATGTTTTTCATTGGCTGGTGTATCCTGAAACCATTCACTCATTCATCTATTTACTGTGCATTTATGCAGCACCTACTGCGTATCAAATACTGGTAGCCCAAATCAAGACCCCGACATTAGATCTTCTTGGAACTGTGTTCAGTATTTTTGAGACACCCAGGAATTTGTTCTAAATCCTGATTTTTTTTTTATTTTTTCACTTAAGACAGTAATTTTCCACCTTTTTTCAACTCCTAATTTCCCTGGTAGATTCTGTAACCCCCTCCCCAGTTACACTGCTGATGAATCAAGGGTCACATCATTGCTGTACTTGTTGTCCCCTGGATAGGAGAGGGAAGGAAAAATGGGAGTGTGAAGTGGAAGCAGCCCTGAAATCCTTTAGGTTCTCTCCAACACCTCAAAGATACTTCTTTAGGTGTCTCCAATACCTCAAATATACTCCATTCTAATGTTTCAATCTACCCAGGGTATGTAGTTTCTTTCTTCATCATTCAATAGTGTTTTTTATTGCTCTTCTGGTTTTTCATTTGGATAAAACAAATACTATTATGAGCTGGCAAAGAAAATTTGG
>NW_024424103.1:0-1801 GCF_017311325.1 Ursus maritimus
TTTAATGACATAAAAACAGACAAATAGAATAATGAAACAGAATTGAGAGCCCAAAAATAAACTATCACATATATTTGCAGTAATACTTGACAGGAGAGCCAAGTATACTCAATGGAGAAAAGATAGTCTCTTCAATAAAAGGTGTACAGATAATTGGATATTCATATGTAAAAGAATTAAATTTAACCTCTCACACTATTCACAAAAATTAAATTGAAATGGATAAGACTTAAATGTAACAGCTGAAACCATGCAATTCTTAGAAGAAAGCAGAGGTACAAATTTCCTTGACATGGACCTTGTTAATTATTTTATTGATATGGCATCATAAGCACAAGCAACAAAATAAAAAATTAACAAGTGGGACTACCTTAAGCCAGAAAGCTTCTGTATAGCAAAAGAAATCATCAACAAGTTGAAAAGACAATGTGTGGAATGGGAAAAAAAATTGCAAACCATGTATCTGATAAGGGGTTAATATCTAAAATATATAAAGAACTCATATAACTCAATACAAAAAAAACAAAAAAACATATAACCCAATTTAAAAAACGGCAGAGTACCTGCATAGACATTTCTCCAAAGAAGATATATGAAAGACTAACAGGTACATTAAAAAATGCTCAGTATTACTAGTCATTAGGGAAATGCAAAGTAAAGCCAAATGAAGTATCACTTCAGACCTGCTAAAATGATTACTGTCAAAAAGACAAGAGACAAAAAATGCTGGCACGAATGTGGAAAAGGAGGAACCCTTTACACTCTCGATGGGATTAGGACTAAGTACAAACACTATGGAAAGCCATATAGAGGATCTTCAAAAAATTAAAAATAGCACTACCATATGATACAGCAATACCACTTCTGGTAATTTATTGAAAGGAAATGAAAACACTAACTCAAAAGGATATGTGCTTCCACATTTATAACAGCATTGTTTACAATAGCCAAGACATAGAAATATCCTAAGTGTTCATCAATGAATATATGGATAAGGAAGTTATAATTAGATAGATAGATTAGATAGATGATAAATGATAGATAGATGATAGATAGATGATAGATGATAGATAGATGATAGATGATAGACAGATAGATGATAGATAGATAGATAGATAGATAGATAGATAGATAGATGATAGATAGGTAGACGATAGATGGTAGATATATAGATATAGATATATTTAATTCAGCCATAAAAAGAGAAAATCCTACCACTTATGATAACATGGATGGACCCTGAAAGTATTATATGAAGTGAAATAAGCCAGACAGAGAAGGACAAATGGTATATGATCTCACATATTTGTGGATTAAAAAAAAAAAACTCATAGAAAAAGAGATCAGACATGTGCTTTTGAAAGGTGGAGGGTGAGAAGAGAAATTGGAGAAAGGTGGTTAAAAGTTACGAATTTTCAGTTGTAAGTTAAATGAGTACTAGGGATATAATGTAAAACATGATGACTACAGCTAACACTGCTGTATGATATATAGGAACGTTATTAAGAGAGTAAATCCAAGAGTTCCATCACAAGGAGAAGTTTGTTCATTTTCTTTCTTTTTTTCTTTTTATTGTACCCATATGAAATGATGAATGATAGCTAAACTTATTGCAATGATCATTTTACAATGTATATATAAGTCAAACCATCATGCTGCAAGACAAACTTGCAGTGATGTATGTCAATTTTTTCTCAATAAAACAGAAAAATATACATGCATTCAACAATAGAGTCCACAAAACTGACCAAATTAAAGGGAAGAATATATAACTCAACATTAATGCTCAGAGACTTCATCA
>NW_024424104.1:0-429 GCF_017311325.1 Ursus maritimus
TTCTCCTGTGTGTCTGTTGGCAATTTACATCCCGCCCATCAGCATAACAAGGCTCCCAGTTCTCCATGGCCTGTCCTGCCTTTCTGGATTTTACACTTTTTTCAGATGGCCCTTTTGACCGGGGGGCAGTGAGACTTCATTGTAGTGCAGATTTCCTTTGCAAGCTTGCTTGGTTGGCCAAAAAGGGCGTATGCGTTTTTTCCTGAATATATTCAGGAAAAAACGCATACGCCCTTTTTGGCCAAGTGCATCATTGTGGACGTTCTGCCTCTTTTCCTATGCTTTCAATGCAATTCCAGTCTACCTCCTGAAATCGGTTTCCTGCAATTCTGCCCCGCTTTCAAGTCCTCTTGGCAGCCTTACTTCAGTCTATTTTTGGACGACAGCTGTCATTTATAACTCTGCAGGTTTGTGAATTACAGTGCCCCC
>NW_024424104.1:465-671 GCF_017311325.1 Ursus maritimus
CTGGCCGCAACACCGCAGGATGGCTTCAGGCCCTAATCTGGTTCCGGCACGGCACGCTGAGCCTTTGGTTAATTCCTCTTCCTGGTGGGAAATGAGAGTTAAATTTGCCCGTCCAGACACCTCCAGCTAGTCTCTCATTGGTTCTCCCTATTCCTGTTCATCTTCCGCAGAAATTGCAAACTGGGCCAAACAGGAGGTTAAAGGCA
>NW_024424104.1:703-831 GCF_017311325.1 Ursus maritimus
GAGCTGACTCTCCAAGTGGGGAGAGTGTTAGTAAAGCGTCTGGAATGTTGCACCCGAGTACCAGGGGAGGAAAACTGAGACATATTTGACCGATCACATGGTTGATCATACTCTAGGTTCTCTAGGTT
>NW_024424104.1:836-1026 GCF_017311325.1 Ursus maritimus
AGTTGAAACCCGTGGAATGGGTACCATGCAATATGACTTCAAAGGGTCTTCATTTGCTCACCGAACCTCTCCAATCCTATCACTGCTGCGTTTATGCCCCTGTACACATGCTTGATTCTCTTTCGGAGACATAGCAATCCATAGGTTTTAAGATACTTACTAGTCAGGTACATTCTTAGGCGTTTAATAT
>NW_024424104.1:1333-1800 GCF_017311325.1 Ursus maritimus
GTTCTTTATCTGTGCTCATTTCAATCTCTGGTTTTATGCAGCACCCCAACTCACCTTTCCCCTTAAGCAAGCATAAGTTGGTTTTCTAAATTTGAGACCCTGTTCTGTTCTGTAATTCAGTTCCTGTGTAGCCAAGTTTACATTCCGTGTATTAGTGATATCTTATGATGTTTCTTTTTCTGTGTGACTTATTTCAGTTAGAATCATCATACCTGAATCCACTCATTGTGCTGCTAAGGGCCTGATGACACAGAACTCCCCCTTAAGCAAGCATAAGTTGGTTTTCTAAATTTGAGACCCTGTTCTGTTCTGTAATTCAGTTCCTGTGTAGCCAAGTTTACATTCCGTGTATTAGTGATATCTTATGATGTTTCTTTTTCTGTGTGACTTATTTCAGTTAGAATCATCATACCTGAATCCACTCATTGTGCTGCTAAGGGCCTGATGACACAGAACTCATTGCTGAG
>NW_024424105.1:0-1800 GCF_017311325.1 Ursus maritimus
AAGTGCTACTACATCTCGGTAGTCCAAGAAGTCAGTCCCCAGATCAAGACTCATGGACACGTATCCCTCCCAAACCAATTACTATGGTTAGGAGGACAGAATGTTCTGGTTTGTCTAAGCCTGGATCACGTGGCCCCTCTTAAAGCTGGAGGACGGAGTCAACCCCACCAGAACTAAGAACGAAAATGAGAAGGGAGTGGTGAATTTATAAAGAAAACCCGGGGTATTATTACCAGAAGGCATATGTTGGGCAGAGACACAAAACAATAGATGGTCACCATAACAAGTTTCACCTGTTCCAAGGGCGGAGGGAGCTATTATAATAGCCCCTTTTTGGACCCTATCATCCTATTGTCATTATCTCACTAGTGAGCTCCACCCTGATTCTGTCTTATCTCTAAATCCCTTCACATTTCATCTCCACTAACTCATACCCTGTATCCTCCCTTTCTGGGACAATTCTAATTTCAGATGTCCTGTCTTAGGCCTCCCCATAAACAAAATTTGTGTTTAATAGATCAGAAGTTGGATTGATCTTTGCTTTGGACAATATGGTCACGGTATGTAGAATCCCAGGAAAGGCAAGGGAAACTGACATGGGATTGTCACTCCACACCCTTCACCACCAACAGCTGCGGCATGTCTGAAAAGGGGCTGGGATGCTGCCCACTGGGGTTTACTTAACAACTGGTAAGTTTGTGATCCCCCCTGCCTAAGGCAAAGAAAAACCTAAACCTCTAGAAACTAGAAGCTTTGGAAGCAGCCCAATTACTTGATTGCATGAGAGAGACCTTAAGGAATAACTAATGGTGGGTACAAAGAGTGAAGGAGCTTCTCCACACAGATCAGCTAGGAAAGTGCAGACTACCTAAACAGAAGGCTGAGTACTGGACAGGTGCACCCATGGGGACAACAGTAGCAGAGGAGGGCAGCGTCTCTCTGGGCATTCACAAAGTACCAGCAAGAAAAATTCTTCATGGAAAGTTCCAAGCTGAGACAAAGGGATGGGAATGCCCAGGCAATGGTTTGGCAATGACCAGCAAAACTCTGGAGGGAGGAGCCTAGAATGTTTTCAAGTACAAACACCCTTGGTTATTTGCTTTTTCCAAAAGCCGTAATCATAAGCTGAGGGGACTGTGTGTGGAGGGAGATGCCAAGTAACCTGAACTGCAATAAGGCCCATTTTCTCAGCAGCAAGTCCAAACTCCAACCGGGAAATAGCAGTCATAGGAAGAATTCCATTAAAGCGCCGTGAGGGCTCTGGAATAATTTAGAAGCACTATATAACATTTGACTGTTCAACAAGGTTACTTAAAAAAAAAAAAGCCTCAGAAAGTTAAGTAGAAGCTAGTGTTCAGTTTCAAACCAACAGGAGGAACAGCTCTGGAGCCCCTTCCTTTGATATTTTTCTTTCATATATTCAGATTAAATACAAAAATTTCGTTTTTCTTTTATATATTAAATTCATATTAGGTACATCAGTCCTGATCAAAGCTGAGGCATCCTATTGGATTATAGTTCTGCAAAGGCATTTATAGAGGGTTAACTATCGTAACATGGTTGAAACAGTCAGTAAAACATATTTTTAGAACAACTGCTTCATGCCAGGTTCTGTGCTGGTGCTGAGGACAGAACAGTGAACCAGGCAGAAATTAACCCTGCACTATCGTCTAGCTTTCTACTGACCTGCTGCGATACAGGGCTTCTGCCGGTCTCCCCAGCCTTGCTTCTTTTTCCTCCAAGGAATCAGATTTTTCAGACTGAAATAATATGCTTAGCGGTAGACACTTGTCAAGTCTG
>NW_024424106.1:0-1800 GCF_017311325.1 Ursus maritimus
TAAATGAATGAATGAATGAATGGTATCATTTTAAATAAAGCATTCAGCTAAGTTTGGCAATGTTGGGTTGATTGCTCCTTTCTCTTTTACTGTTTACAAGTGGAATGACTGAACCCTTTACTGTTGACATTCAACCTAGCGTTCTAAGCTATAGAAGAACTTTTAAAGATATTAATGGGAACTATATTCCATTCTCATTCCAAAAAAGCTAACTCATAATACATTTATTCATATTAAGGTTAATTAAAATAACAAATTGCTTTGCTTTCAGCTGGCATATATCAAATTAGTGCATTAGTAACCTTTTGCTGCCACATCATAAATTCTGATTGGCTGATATATACTTCTGATTAATAAAAATAATGAGACAAATTAGTTTTTGCTAAATAAATGCAGGTTATTTGACACAAAACATCTTTCAAAGCATGGTCTCTGTAGAAAGAAACACATTAAAGGGCATCTGTGATGCCTCCCCACTCTTAGTAAGGTAGTGAGCAGGACAAACAGGTGAGAGGTCTCGGCTACCTCAACCAGACTGATAGATATAATCATCCTCACATCTGAAAACTGGCTTTTACTATTTTCCCTTAGATTTTGCAAACAGAATTTTAACATTTCTCATTCTAAAACTCTGGGAGACAAATTTTCGTTACTTCCTCCATTTCTGAGAGGTAATGGGGCCCAGAAAGCTTAGGTGACTTTATAGCAGACCACAGGGCCAGCACTGGAACTCCTCCTTCTCAGTCCCAAACCAACCACTTCATTCACCAAAGTATTCTTTCTTTCTCATGTACAGAAGAAGCAAAAGCTCATGATGATTATTCAATTATCTAGTCAATAAATACTTATTGTGCATGTACTATGTGCCATTTGGGCAAAGAGAACTCCAGTTGGGAGAAAAGTGGGGGGGGGTTCTTGAAGATGACCCCAAAGAATCGTGATAATTCTTTGACCCACATGCAACTCCCTGGGTCACACCCTTATCCTCCTCCCAAAAACTCAATGGCTCTCCATTATACGGTAGAGTTAAAATAGTTCTGGTCTGGTGTTTTAGGCATTCCATGATTGGGCCCATCTGCCCTTTCTTTCACCATTTCTTTGTGTTCCTTCATGCTCCAGTTACAAAGGGCTTGTGACTTTTTCTCAACACACCACCTACACATTCATCCAGGTGTCTGTTCTCCCAGTTAGGCTCAACATTCAACTTCCAACTTTTGAAACTTACCCATCTTTAGCGTAAATTTTTTTCTGCTTTTATATCCGTAAAGCTGTTCATTTTAGTCTTCCCTATACATGAGTCACTTCTAAGCCTTTCTCTCCCACTAGCTAAGTTCCCTGAAGCAGGGGCAAGCCTCACTCATCTGTCTACCTCTGCAAAGTTCCATCTTAATATTGACAACCTCCATAAATGCCCAATGTCAACCCTGACTCTGTGCCAGCATTGGTACCAAGCACAATAAATACTTTACTTAATCCTAACAGTGGCCCACCGGGCATGTGCTATAGTGCAGAGACCCAGTATATTCTGTGTTAGGACTCTCCTTCTGGGATGCCAGACTTCAATATGCACCCTCCTCAATGAAGCAAAATGGAGAGCAATGCCTGCAGACATGGGGCTGTCCTCCGGCATCTAAGTTGTGTTGAGGTCTTACTCATGAGAAGGTAAGAAGGGTGTAGAAGGGTCTTTGACATGTTGGGAAAGGCAGTCTCCTGCATGAGGTTTTTCAACTCCCACCCAGTGGCATAAGAATGGCTCTTGGCATCGAAAACCGGGGATGTACTGTATGGTGACTAACATAA
>NW_024424107.1:0-1799 GCF_017311325.1 Ursus maritimus
TGTTTTTAAAACTTAGAAAACTAACGTAGTCATTTTGGAGTGTAGTGTGTTCCTCATGGGTCATACTCGGTACCTCACCTTAATGAGTCTGCTGGGAATCATGTCTAACTATAGGTCTAAGAGCAAAGAAGGGGTGGGTGTGGGTCCTGAGAAGAATCAGCCCCTTCTTCCAGGGCAACGGCCTTGGAGAGGCCCATTACAGTTTCCTTAGGCAATGCAGAGATAATCCTTCAGACTAAGGAAGAGAATCCAATTCAGCATATCTTTGCAGTTCCCTCATCCTTCCATTTATCTAAGGAAGAATCTGCTTTTCATCCGTGGCTTTTTTCTCAAATCTTCATGCCATGTCAAGTTCTTGTGTTTATACTCTTAAATATTTCTTAAACTTTTCTATCTCTCTGTGGTAGTTTGGGTTCCCTAGATGTAGACTCTGAGATTTTTTGATTTATAAGGATAAGGGGTGAAGGAAGCTGACTACAATACAGGAAGAAGGTTGTGGTCCTGACTGGGGCTTGGCTTCACTCTGGAGCCACGGGAAATCTAGGTTAAACATTGTAATACAGGACTGCATCCACTGTGAGACAATGCAATGAGCCTGGCATTTTTTGGCTTCTGTTGGGTCTGGTATAGTGAGCATAGCTTATAATTTTGTTCTGGTGCAAATGTAGGCAGAAGATGGGGCATTGAGTTCTGAGCTGTTAATAGCCCAGCCACACAGTAGTTGGATTGCAGGATTGAAGGGAAGTGGAGCTGGACACAGCAGTGCCCACCACGTTCTCTACCCTCACTGGCACCACCAGGCTTCAGGCCTCCATCCTTTCACACCCAAATCATTACGGTAACATCCTGCTGCCACTTTTGTTCCCTTCCATCCATTTCCCACACTGATAACCCATACAGTTATCATCTCAAAGTCAAGTCAAACTTCATCACCACAGGTTCAAAGGCCTTCCAATGTTTTCCCCATAGTATTCAGCAGTAAGCTTTAATATGATTATGAGATCCTTCTTCATCTTCCCTGTTCTTGTTTCTCCAGGTTTATATCCTGCTATTTATCCTTTATAAACTTGTTGTCTAACACACTGTCTGGCTTATGGTGAGAGTTCCATAAATAACTGTTGAATGAACAGATGAATTAAGTACCATAGCCGCACTGAATTCACCGGTTTTTCTGCAGGCTGATTTTCACGCCCCGGCCTTTGTTCTGTGATCTCTCTCTTAGGAAGACTCCTATACCAACTGATGTGTACTTACTCAAACTGTGCACAGGATTTCAAGTTTCAGGTTCCATTTTGTATGTCCTTTCGTTTTGGAACCTTTCCTGAACCCCTGGACCTTTCTTGTGTGTTCCTCAAACATGTTTTCAGAGCACCCTTTGCTGCCACTACCTTACCATTTTTAACATGGGGTTGTCATCTTCTGCCCCCTTCTGGGTGTCTCTCAGGTGATCTGAAGCTCTGTGAAGGCAAGACCCAGGTTCCTCTCTATCTACCATTAAATGCCCAGCAGCCATCAATGTGTCTGATATATTCTTTGGTCTCAAGAAATTTCTATTGATTAATGAGTGAGGGATAGAAGGAATAAATGGAATATATTTATCTTGAAGTCGTTTTGTGTGTAGATGGAACCACATATTTTTAAAAATGTTTATTCCTAATGAAATGGTACCAAAAAGTAAACTGATTAAAAGAGAAAAATAAAATGAACAGCTCCCAATCATATGATGAAATCTTTCTGAGAGCAGGAAGAGTAGCAAGGTATTTGCTCCTTCACTGAGAATCTGAGTTTCAATTTCTTTC
>NW_024424108.1:0-6828 GCF_017311325.1 Ursus maritimus
GACAAGTTGGTCACCCTATTCCCTATTTTACAAATCAGGAAACTGAGACTTTAATAACTTCCCCAAAGACACTCAGCCAAAGACACTCAGCTCATGAAGCTCAGAGCCAGACCTGAACCACCAGGCCAGCCCATCTTTAGACAAGGTTCTCAGCAAAGTTAAAGTGAGGGAAAGAACTCAGATCTGGCTTATTCTATACACTGATATCAGCAATCCATTTCAAACTTACTCTAACTTTCTCAAACTTACCTGATCATAAGAACTGGGATGCTTGTTTAAAACACAGATTTCAGGGTCCCACCTAGAAGGGTCCTGAAAATTAGTATTTTTTAACAAGTGTCCATGTAATCCTTATGATCAGAAAACCTTGGGAACATTGATTTCATCTATAATTACCCTTCATTTAGGTTTGATTTTGAGCGCTCCATTCTGTAAATTCATCCATTTTGTGTTTTTGTTGCTATGCTGTGGTTTTCTCTTATGTATTAGTGTAAGTTCCTTTGACTATACCTAGCTTTGGGTCTGCTGATCTGAGAACAATTCTAACCCTGTACTAAGTGTGCAGATGGGATAATAGGATGCTCCCTAGGGATCAGGTGGTAATAACAGCCATGGTTACAGAGAGCCAGGAAATGGCCAGGAAGGGCTGGGGAAGGAAAAAAATACTTCAGCTACTGTAAACTGTACCTTCCTTTGGCCTACTTGAACCCCTTAGAAGGTCTTGACCTCCCTTATCAGAGAGGGCAATGTGGTGTTGTGGTTAAGAGTACAGATATTGGGTTCCCAACTATCTTCACGTTAATTCCTTACTAGACTCCTAAACAACCTTAACTTGACAATGGCAAGGCCTCCAGTACCCTGTGAGTCTTCTTTAACATATGAAAGTATTTTCTCAACCCCCCTTTTTCCTTACATCCCCCAACCCCATAGTATATAATCAGCCACCCCTCACAACCAGAGGCAGCAGCTCTTTCTGCCCACAGGTCCTGTCCCCGTGCTTTAATAAACCACCATTTTGCACCAAAGACGTCCCAAGAATTCTTTCTTGGTCGTCGGCTCCAGACTCCATCCCACTGAACCTCACCTATATCCCACAACCTCATCACTTTGTGGGTCTCCCTTGTGCTCAAGCATAAGCCACAATAAGAGCCCTGCCTGGAAATTCCCATTTGGCCCCAATTTGTATTGCTTGCAGAGCCCTAGGACCCAAGTCAGTAACATTACCAACAAGAATGATGGAGAAATTATAATAGAAAATGACCATAAACTAGCACAACAGAGAAAGAATCTGCAGAACAATAGAACACATTTTGTTCCAGGTAAGACCTGATATAGTTCTAACAACATCAAAACATCTCTGGCTGAAATTAATTAATTTATGAATAAAGAAAGAATTACATAATTACCCAGGCAGAGTAAGTGAGGCTCTACAATACTACATTTGAATTCAGTTCTGACACTAACTGGCATTAGCGTCAGACCCCACAGCTTTAAAGGCACAGTCCCCACAAGACTTCCCTTACTTCAGATGTTAACTGCGAGTTCAGGGGTCCCCAGCCACGCAAACCTCTGGCCAACTGGCTACAAAATCAGCGAGTCCCAGAACTCCTACATGTTCCTTAAGTCACTAGAACTCAAAGAAGTGTTATACTTAGGATTACAGTTTTATTATAAATGACATAGATCAGGACCAACCAAATGAAGAGAAACATAAAGTCTGAGAGGGTCCCAAATGTAGAGCTTCCATGCCCCTTCCCTGTGGAATCAGGGCATGTCACCCTCCCAGCACATCCGACATGTTCACCAAACAGGAAGCTTCACCGAGTTTTTATCAGGGAATCATTAGCCAAGTGACTGCAGTCAATCTCCAGTCCCCCTTCTCTCCCCAGACACTGGGCTAGCTTCAAAACTCCAACCCTGTAATCACATTGTTGACCTTTCTGGTAACCAGACCCTTCCTCCTGAGTCACCTTCTAGCATAAACTCTCAGGTGTCATTTAAGGGGTTTCATGAATAACAAAGGCACTCCTATTACTCAGGAATTCTAAGGATTTAGTCTCCTGTGACAGGAACCAAGGACAAAGGCCAGTCAAATTTTTTATTATGCAACAGACACATACCAGGAGAAAAGAAATTGGTTGAGCTTGGGCTTCTCCAAAGTAATATTTAATGCCAAATAACAAGGTCCACAATTTTCTGAGGGAAAGAAAATTTAACATAAGAAACTCAAACCCAGCCAAGTTATTCCCTATATAAAGTCAGAGGATAGGCATTATCAACTAAGCAAGGGAACACAGTCATAAGCTCTTGTGAAGAAAAAAAAAAACTACTAGATGTCAAATTCAGCTAATGAAGAAAAACAGTAAAGAATACAAGGAAAGAGAAGCTATGTGAAAAAGGCTCTTGGTGAGCATTGACTCCCACTTACACATTAGGTCAGGGTTTCTTAGCCATAGTTGCACTTAAGTTTGGGGCTGGGTAATTAATTCTTTGTTGTAGAGGCTGTCTTGTGCATTTTAAGTTGTTTAGCAGCACTCCTACTCTCCACCCACTAGATGCCAATAGCAGTCCCCCCAAGGTGTTACAACCCGAAATGTCTCCAGACATTGCCCTACATC
This sequence comes from Ursus maritimus, assembly GCF_017311325.1. NCBI lineage: Eukaryota > Metazoa > Chordata > Mammalia > Carnivora > Ursidae > Ursus > Ursus maritimus. The sequence goes on from NW_024424108.1 coordinate 2,619, forward strand.
CCCCTAGGGCACAACTGCCCCCAGCTGGGAATCAGTGACATAAACTAAGGCTTCATAATTGAGGAAGTTATGGTTACAGAAGAGAATGCACAGGTCTCCAAACCTGACAATAATATAACAAAAACCGAGGGGCTAGGGGAAGGGAGATAAGAGAAACAGAACATATCAATTGATTAATTTCTTAAAGTCGATATTGATACAGTTTAACTAGAAAAACGTAGTTTTTAAAATTACTCCAGTCACTTAACGTTTTCTTAACTTTGGTGGGATCTTTTAGGAACTAATGACATGTCTAGTTAAGAAACACCTACCTGGGGGGTGCCTGGGTTGCTCAGTCAGTTAAGCATCCGACTCTTGATCTCAGCTCAGGTCTTGATCTCAGGGTCGCGATTTCAAGCCCCGCACTGGGCTCCACACTTGGCATAGAGCCTACTTAAGCAAAAATAAAAAATAATAAATAAATACCTCCCTGGTATTTGACTATTTTTTAGTTTTACTTCAATTGTTTTTCCATGGGTTAAAGTTCAATATCATTTTACTTTAAATATTATGTGTATCCCAGATCCATTTTTTATCAGTTTATCTACCTACCTTCCATCTGTAAATATGCCTGGTGTAATATGTAAAATGATGTGAGCCCAGAGTTATGAACAGTTGTTTCTTCGTGGTGAGATTTGAAATTGTTTTTTACCATCCTCTTTGTATTTTTCTATGTTGTTAGAATTTTAAAATCAACATGAATTACTTACACGTAAAAACACTTATTCTCCATTGTTTTCCTGGTTTTTTTTAAAGTATATCATTTTCATAGATATGGCTTCTTCACTCACTCATTTAACAAATATTTACTGAATGCCTGTTATGTGTTGTGCCCTGTTCTACTATTTGAAATTCAGTCATGAGTAAACAGTTAAGTACTTGCATTCTAGTTGGCCTGGAATGGGCTGACAAAGACCTTTGGTATAATATTAATTAGGTATAGCGATTACAGCCTTATTCCTGATTGAATGAAACGCCTCTAACATTTCACCATGAAATATTTCTAATGTTTCAATATCAAATTAAGTTGTTGATGTCCATTATTTACCACATACAGAAATTCCCTTCTATATGTATTTACTTTTGGAGGCAATGAGCCCCCCACTTAACTGACTGAGCCACTCAGGTGCCCCTCTTTTTACCTTTTCTTAGGATAAACTCAAACTGGTCGTAATGGATGTTTGGTTTTTGTACATTGCTGATTCCAGTTGTTAATAATTTACTTTTGACTTTTTACTTATGTTCACAGTTTTTCAGTTGCCTGTGATTTTCTTTTTAGCAGTGTCCTTGTCTAAAAAATGCTATCAATGGTATTCTAACCTCAAAAAGTGAGATGGAAGCACCTGGGTGGCTCTTGGTTAAGCATCTGCCTTTGGCTCAGGTCATGATCTCAGGGTCCTAGGATCAAGCCCTGCATTGGGCTCCCTGTTCAGTGGGAAGTCTGCTCTAGATTCTCTCTCTTCCTCCACCTCTGCCCTCCACCCACTTGTGTGCACGTGCACTCTCTCTCGCTCTCTCTCTCAAATAAATACATAAAATCTTTTTAAAAATGAGGATGGGATGACTTCTACTCTGGGAAGATTGAGTTGACAGACCTTTCTCTTTTCTCCTGCTAAGTACAACTAAAAGCGCTGGACATTATATATAAAACAAACATAAGAAGACTCTGGAAGGTATAGAGAGGAAGGCAGACTGGTTACAGACTTTGGGACCTAAGGAATGACACAGAGGTCAGTTCCCTGGGTTTTCTTTTGGCCTCACATACCCTAGACTTGGGAGTTGAAAAAGCCAAAAACCTGGAAACACCAATGGTACCAACAATAAAAGCCACAGAAAAAGCCTGCTGTCTTTCACCAAAGGACCAAGTAAGGAGCAGCCAAGCAAGACAAAAACTTTTAAACATCAACTGCTCTACTCTAGCCAAATACCACAGAAAAAAAATCATGGCTCTACTCATCTTTATCTATGCCAACAAAGGTAGAGTGGGAAGCCTAGACTTCTACTCTCATGAATCTGTAACAAGGTGTCCCAATACCCTCCACTGGGATAGTATCAGAGAATGCCGTAGAGGGGACAAGCCAGTGTCAGTAGAGACCCCATGAGGAGTTGGAACTCCTACCCTATCCAGCACTAAAGGAACTCCTCCAATCCCAGTTTCATTGGAGACTTAGCGGAGAATCTGGACTTCTATATTCATCTGGCATTAATGAGGTGGTACCCTCTCACTTCCCCTGCCAAAACAGTGTCGAATAAAGCCAGCTAAAAAGGAAGCTTTAAATGAGATTGAGAATCTGATTACATAATATAAAAATATCCAGGTTTCAAATGAAAATCACTCATCATACCAAGAACCAGGAAGATCTCAAACTGAATTAAAAAAATAATCAATAGATGCCAACACCAAGATGACAAAGATGTTAGAAGTATCTGACAAAGTTTTTAAAGCAGCCATGATAAAAATGTTTCAACAAGCAATTACAAATACATATGCTTGAAATATCAAAGCCTCAGCAAAGGAATAGACAGTATCAAAAAGAACCAAATGGAAATTCTAAAACTAAAAAATACAATTAGAAAATATGATAAGAGAAATAAAAAGCTGATTGGATGGACTCAACAGCAGAATGGGAGGAAGAGAAGAAAATAATCAGTGAAACTGGAAGATAGAACAATAGAAATTACCCAATATTAACAACAGAGAGAAACCAGGCTGAATGGAAAACAAAACAACAAATAATGACAGAAAACCCCCACAAAAACAAAAACAAAACAAAACAAAAAAAAAAAAAAAAAAAAAAAAGGAATAAAAAGAACGGAGCCTCAGAGAACTGTGGGGCTATCACAAAAGATCTAACATTGTGTCATCAGAATCCCAAAAGGGGAGAGAGAGAGGGAGGGAAGCCAGGGCTGAAAAAGAAATAATGACTGAAAATTTCTCAAATTTGGCAAGAGATATAAACTATAGAAGTCATCAATATATATAAAAATATATATACACAAGAACCAACAGGGGTTTATTTCAGGGAAGCCAGGTGGTTCAGTGATTAAAAATCAATCAGTGTAGGGGTGCCTGGGTGGCTCAGTTGGTTAAGCACCTGCCTTCAACTTAGATCATGATTCTAGAGTCCTAGGATTGAGCCCCACGTTGCATCAGGCTCCCTGCTCAGTGAGGAGTCTACTTCTCCCTCTCCCTCTCCCTCTGCCCCTTCCCACCACTCATGCACTCTCTCTCTCAAATAAATAAACAAAATTAAAAAAAAAAACAGTGTAATCCACCTTACTGATAGGCTAATAAATAAAAATCACATGATGATATTAATCGATGCAGGAAAGGTATTTGCCAAAATTCAAGGCTTATTCATGATAAAGACTTTCAGAAAAACAGGAAAAGAGGAGACCTTCCTCAACTTGATGAACAGTATCTACAAAAAACCTACAGCTCACATAACCCCCAAGCATTAAAGACTGAATGCTTTCCCCCTAATATCAGGGAAAATGCAAACATATCTGCTCTTACCATTCTTATTCAACATAATATTGTAATTCTAGCTGATGCAATAAGGCAAGAAAAGGAAATGAAAGGCACATAGATCTGCAGGAAGAAGTAGGGGGAAGTGTTAAGATGGCAGAGAAGTAGGGGACTCTAATTTTGTCTGGTTCCTGAAATTCAGCGAGACACTTATCATATCATTCTGAACACCTGTGAAATCAACCAAAGATCTGAGAAAAGACTGTTAAAATTCTACAAATAGAAAAGCAACCACTTTTTGGAAGGTAGGAGGTGTGGAGACATGAATCTGAGGCAATATATCAGAAGATAAATGCGGGGGGAGGGAGCCTCCATAAGCTGGGTACTGAAAAGTATTATAAGCAGCAAAGCACAAAATCAGAAATTTTAGAAGTCTTCCTGAAAGGTGTTCAGGGTGTGAAGTAGGGGTGGAATCCCAGTTGAGATAGCATGGTCTCGGGATCCCCAGGGTCACAAAAAGAATGGGGGTGCCTGAGTGTGGCAGAGTTCCCCAAGCACTGCAGTAGGGAAGCTGGCTGCAAACAGTGAGTCCAGGTGCCGGCTTTCTGCTCAGTGTTCCATAAACCTCAAACCGCTGCACCTCTGGTGACTGCATTCTCAGCTGGGGCGCAGCAAGAGGCAGAACCCTGGAGAGCCCCCCCC
>NW_024424108.1:37945-41141 GCF_017311325.1 Ursus maritimus
TTTTTTTTTTTTTTGCAACAGATCACACACTCCCAAAAAATAAAAGTGGAAAAAAATGGATGTCTTGGGGGTCATTTTATGATGTTAGAATTGTTTGTTGATTTTGTATTGGAGAGGGGAGAAAGGAGGGAACTAAAACACACTCTATGTTGAATTTCATTAGAAATAACTCTGATTTTCATTCCTCCCCATTTTTTCTCCTAAATTTAACTTATCTGCTTTCTGAGAAGCTATAAGTTCAAAAGCTTAAAGCACTGTGTGAGTGCTGGCGAACCAATCAATCCTGAAGTGACTGAACAATGGAGAAAAAGGACGGGTCTGGATATCTATGAAGGATATGGACAGACTGAAACGGTATAGGACCTCATTGAAAAGACAGGGCTGGACTTGACTTAGCTGGATAAATAAAAACTGATAAATAAATGTAAATAACTGATAAATAAATTTTAAAATAAGTATTTATTATATCCTTATGATTATGTGAGGGATAGGGAAGTAGATGAGTGGTTAGAAGAATAGTCAGGAAAAAAAAAGTTGGGAGAGAAGCTAGTTGCAAAAAAGCTCTGTAACAGACAGTTATTTCACCATTCATTGAGAAAAGCCACTATAGAGCTGATCAGAGTGAGAGCATTAAAATATATTTTAAGTGAAAGAATCTATAGTGAAAGATTTCTCCTTACGTAAGAGGGAACTCTCTTAGTCAGGGCTGCCTCAAAAATGGAAAATGCTGAGTTACTTGAAATATTATAAGTTCACTAGATAACTCCTTGGCAAGAATACTCTAAAAAGGGTTATTTAAAGAGCTTGTAGAAATAAGAATAAGAAGAAATTCTAGAGGAAGTGAATAAACTACTAACAAAACTGGTTATTATGTAAGGAAAAGGAGGCATACAATAAAGCAGATAAGGGAAAGGCTGAAAGAAATTTTTCATAGTTTGCCTTTTTATAGTGCTTCTATTTATAAACCACGAGAATGTAGTACCTGGTTAAAATTAAAATTGACAGATGTATTAAATAGGAACAGCATAACAAGTATCATGCTAATATGGGTACAAATGTTTTCATAAATATGGATATTTTAGTAATTATCAATTTATTAAGTGTTATCACTTTACTATATGTATTTATTTAGTGTCTCTCTCTACATTTCACGAGAGCAGAAAATTTGTTTTTTTCGAGCCTCGGTCATCATCATAATGAGATCATCAATAAATATTTGTTTAATGAATGCATGGTAGATGAACAGAATTTTAAGCTACCTGTAACGTTACTTTCTCCTTCTGAACTAGGTGCTAATCTGTGGAAATTTTAAGGGAATGAAGATTAAGCCTGGCTCAATGGGAAAGCCGTCTCCTGCTTTTGATGTTAAGGTTTGCACATCTCCTTCTAGGAGAATATTTAACAACCCAATCTGTTTACCATTTACCCCACTGTGCCCTCCCCTACACTCCTACTTTTGGTGATGACTTCATGCTACTTCTATGATATTTTAATTTCCATGTAATGGAAATGGATTAGGGACATTAGTTTAATGGTCTCCATTTTTTTATTTTTTGCAAAGTAGTTTCTTGTGCCAAGCAGTTCTAGGCATTTTATAAATATCAATCTATTTGATTGCCAGAAAGAACCTGTGAGAGACATACCAATATAAGAACCATTTTACAATGGCTAAAGGGAAGTAGGAGACACAGGCTTCCAGTTATAGAATGAGTAAGTTGCAAAGATAAAAGATACAGCATAGGGATATAGTCAATGGTACTGTAATAGTATTGCATGGTGACAGAGGGTAGCTACACTTGTGGTGAGCATAATACATAAACTTGTTGAATCACTATGTCGTACACCTGAAACTAATATAACATTGTATGTCAACTGTACTTCAATAAAAAATTAAAGAACCATTTTATAGATGAGGCACAGAGAGGGAAAGAATTCACCAGAGGTCACACAGCTAGGAGCTACTAGTGCTGGGATTCAATCCCAAGCAATCTGGTTTTCCTGAAGGCTGCAGATTATAAGGACATTTAATTGTATCTTCTTCCTGTCTTCCCAGTTTGTTGGCCTTTACTGTTTTTATCACAGTAATTCCTCGATACCACTAAAATCTTTAGTCCACTGACCTCAACACTGCCTTCTTTATACCCTCACTTACCTCTTGCCCATCTTGGATTCTAGGTACTACTCAGCGACTTTGCACTGCTCTCCCTCACCATACTCATCTGGCAGAGCCCAGTTCTCTGCAAAACTGATTGCTATCTCCCTACTCTGGGACTGCACATGAGCAGCTTAACATGGTTCTGGAGAAATGGTTCTGCGGAAACGTGGTTCTGCACTTAGGCTGTTGATCACACTTGCTAATGGTCTTAAAAAATCCAAGCAGGCCCTCCTCACTGCTTGATAACCCCATTACATATCTGTAGTTGGAGATAACCATTTGACACCTTCTGTTTCTGTAACCTTCACCTCTCCTCTCCCCCTTATTTCACTGAGATTTATAAGTAGCCAGAAGAGAATGTCCTCAACCCCATAGCACCTAATCAACCTGTACTCCTACAACTCTGCCCACATCCTCTGCATTCCTTCCTGTGACAATGAATATTGTCAAGCTCCTAGCTTGGGCCACCCTCTCAACTGCGTCCTTGACATCATCTGCTCTCCTCTACTCAAGAACATTACTCTCTATCTCTCTCCTGTACCATCCATTTCTTCCTTTTGTTTGGACTATGAATTGTGGTAAAGAGAGTCAGCCACAAACATGGTAATATCTCCTTTATTAAAATATCGTGTCCTCTTCCACCTCTTCATTCCTCTTCTTTTTATAGCAAAATTTCTCAAAATAGTTATCCAACTTGTTATCTTTACTTCTTTATTCTCTTTCTCTCTTCCTACATTACTATGGAAAAATTTCAACCATATATACTAGTAGCTAGAATAGTATAACGAATCCCTATGTATCCATCACTCTGCTCCAACAATTGTCAACACATGGCCAATTTTGTTTCATTTATACCCCCACCCACTCCTCCCTCTCCTTGCATTACTTGGAACTGTGGAGGATCTCATATGAATTTAGTCACTTCTGCCCACATTTCGGTGCTCCACCTTCACTTATAGGGAGGTGAGAAATTAGCCTAGCTGTGGACCCAGGATGAAGAGAAATACTTCGGTGAGCATCCACATCAAGAAAGCAACAGTT
>NW_024424109.1:0-1799 GCF_017311325.1 Ursus maritimus
GGAATACATAAAGCTGCAGAGTTGGCAAAAGTTTATCATCTACTACTGGGTGTTTTAATCATCATCTTTATCTAAATACTTTATTTCATTTTCCCCCATGGGTAAATAAGAAAATAAGAAAAAATATAATGTATATTTTACTGTTTCTGTCTTATCATTAAAAAACACCTTTATTTAAAATATGTCAATGATATAAAAGGATAAAAACAAATCAACTTGACTGAAAGCATTTCCTGTAATTTCAAAAATAACCTTAAGATTTCAGGATGGCCAGGTCACATGTACCTTCAAAACAAACATGACAAAATATACCACAGCAGCTAGTGTTTCCAAAGAAACCTTTTCTAAATTTCTTGAATTATAAATTCTTTATGGATTTTGCTGATGGGCTCTTTCTATTTCTACTGAAGGGTGTTCTAAACATATAAACCTATGATTCAGATTTTACTGTGGAAACATAGTCTGGATCTTGTGGCCTCATCAGGGACACTGATAGATAATATTGAGTCAGCATAGTTTTCCCTTCCAGGTAGTTAAATAATCCTCTTCTTTGAGTATTTAAAATCAGATTAATAATATCAAAGAATAATGGATGTCCCTGTGGTACAAGGAGAATTGCCACAATGATCTCATTTTACAGATGGGGAAACTGAAGACACAGAGAAGTCATACGAATGTAGGGACAGAGCTTGGAATCTCACATATGTCCCTAGAGCCAGGTGCTTTGGTCAAAATTGGTAGTCATAATATTATAATATTTATAAGAACCTCTGGTATTATCTCTTCTGTAACTTAATTCAACAGATTAGCAAAAAGAAAACTTATTTCTCCCCCAATTAATGTGATAATAAAATGCAATAAAAATACTATTTTATTTGTATGATGAGTTCATCATAAAGATCTTCTAAAGACATAAATATAAGAACCATTAAAACAATCTCAGTGAAAAAATGAGGGAATAATATTAATAAAATATATTTGTAAAATATATTAATTAAATTATAATTGTAAATTATATTAATTTACATATTAATATATTATTAATAAAATATAATTGTAAATCTTTAGAAAATGTGCAGGACTGGACAGATAGCACATGGACTGACACATTAAAAACTGAGCAAAATAGGAAATCTATTAAAAAAATTCATAAAGGTGACTTTAATCAGTGGAGAAATTGTTCAATTAATTGTGCTGAGACAAGTGGCAATCAGTTTGGAATGACAAAACCAAAGTCATCTTAGATTTATGCCTCGCATTATGTACTAAAATATTCTAGAAAATTTAAATGTTAATATAAAAATACAAAAGAACAAAAAAATAAGAAAAGTATTTTTGGGTTGTGCAAAGAAATCTTTTTCAGTAAAACCAAAGCTAGGAACCATATATATCACTGAAAATTGACTACCTAAAAATAAAAGTATTCTGTATAGCAAAATACAACATAAACAGTGTTGATAATAATAAACTTGGAAAAGAATTAGCAACATTTTTGAGGAAGAGAGTTATCATCTGGGTATATAAAGAGCTCCTACAAAGCAATGACGAACAACCAATTAGACAAATAGGCACAAAATTTATATGAGCAAATCAGTAAAGTAAATGCAAAATTTAAAACGATATAATTTTTTTCATCCAAGATCACCAAGGACTAAAGTTGAAAAATTATGGGTAGTGTTGACAATAGAATGGCTAGGGATATTGTCATAAAATCTTGATACTTGTGTAAATTGGTACCAACTTTTAGAAACAATTTGGCAACATTGTGTGTGTGTGTGTGTGTGTGTGTGTGTGTGTGT
>NW_024424110.1:0-1798 GCF_017311325.1 Ursus maritimus
AAATAAATAAATAAAATCTTTTTTAAAAATTAAAATAAATAAAAAATAAATGCACAAAAAAATGCTTCATTGAATCAAGATAAAGCACTTGAAAGCAAAGCCCAGAAAATGGCAGAGGAAGGAGGCAGATATATGTCCACTGTAAGCTGGAAATGAGATATGATTTTTTAAATCTTTTCTTTAATGTGCAAGATGTACATGAAATGTAAGCTGTAACACACACATCCTCATAGTCTTCTGAAGCCTCCGTTCCCTCAGGGAAGCATCCTGGGGAGCCCACCCATCCCTTCCCCCCCAAAACATGACACCGAGCAGGGCATGCGTGTGCTTGCCCTTTAGCTGATGACTTGGCTGTTTCCAAGGTATGTTTTCCTCCCCAGCTACAGAGTAAGCTTCTCAGACGCAGGGGATCTCTTTTGTCTATTCTTGTAGCTTCAGCAGCATCAGACACTGTCTTTCGTCTGTTGTAATATACTTTCTTCTGTGGTAATATGTTCTTGTAAGACTTGTTTTATTCAGAGACCACAGCACTCCAAATGTGGCACCTTGCGCACCATACCATCCCTGCCAGTGAGTTTGAAGGGGGAAAAAATGAGAGTTTGGGACTATGGACCCTGTCAGGGGTTTGTATACCCCTTTCACTCAAGGAAGATGGGTCTGGAATCAAGAAACCAGAGCTCCGCTCTCAGGTCTAGTCTTTACGAGTCATGGGATCTCAACCCTCAGCTTCCCCACCTGTAGGATGGAAATGTTGGTCACAGTCCCATGTACCTATGTTCACAAATAATCTCCTGTGAAGAGTGCTCTGTGTATCACGACACTGCTCCAGTGGAAATACTGGAGAGAAGTGTGTTATCCTATGGCTCTAGTCCATCAGGGCAACGTGCCCATCCATCATCCAGTGTTTATTTACCAAGAGGAATAAACTGTCTTTCACAGCCTTATAGATTTGAATAAGGTGTTAACCACCTTGTACGTCATGGCCTCTCAGTGTGGTAAAGTGATTTTAGGTCCTGAAACAGAATCCCTGAAAGCCAGAGAGGAGACAGCAGGGTACCACCTGGAAGGTGGGGGTCAGTGTCAGGACTACAGGCAGAGAGCAAGCAGGTAGAACTGGACTTTGACCCAGGAAGGACCTGGACAGGAAGCTGGAATTTAGGTCTATTCCCAAGGATGGATCAACAGCAACAAAGGAGACCAGGGTGGGGGACAGTACAGGTGCCCGAATCTATCACTTCGAGGTTCTTGTCCCTGAGTCTAACTGGAATTAAAGTGGCTTTGAAGGCCAGGGCATGAAAGGGCAGGTATCTTAAAGACAGAACTCGGGTAATTAAGGCAGGTAGCATAGTGCCTCCCATAGGGTTTGGTCTGGGAGCCAAGGCAGGACTGGGGTAGGTTGAGAGGCAGATTTATTTAAGAAGCTTGAGACAGCCTTCTGACAAGTGATGTTAACAAGGGATGGTCTACTAGAAACTTCCAAACAAGGATTAATTCCCAAGAGGATGCAATGATTTAAAGATCTCTAGACCGCAGAAACTGAATTGCCACCTTGAGCTCCCAGCAAGTTAAAGATGTTATGACTGGGAAGGAAAACATATTCATTTATTTCATGTGCATATGAATGTACTTGTGCCAGTTAAAGTGAGTTTTATAGCTAGTGGTATGGAGAGGTTTGTATGCTCGTCTACTGGAGCTATTTACCATAGCAAGGTTCTAGGTAAAGAAATTTCTTCCCAGAACTGGTCAGCCACTTCATTCTTCTGCTGCTAAACAAAGCACCCCTAACTTTGAGGTGACC
>NW_024424111.1:0-1796 GCF_017311325.1 Ursus maritimus
AAAAAAAATAAAGAGTGGATTTCGTTCCCCACCCTTTCTCATGGGGTGGGGGTGGGGTGGGGTGGAGGGACACTTGACTTGGCCTGGCCAGGGAGAGCATTTCATCTTTCTGGCTCCGTGATTGGTTCCAGGAAGCACATGATCCAAGCTACGTCAGAGGCATATAAACCCAAATCTTTTATCTGTCATATGTGTTCCTCTTCCTTTTAACCGTGTCATTCACTACATCTCGGGATTGAAGATAACCACCAGCTGGTGTTATGGAAACTGAAAGAGAAGGGGAGGGGTGGGGACCCCTCCCTCTCTCCCCAGTCACTTTTTATCCTGCAAGACAGGCTCAAATGTCACTGTTCTGGGAAGGCTTTTCTGATTCTCCTGGCCCCTCAGCAGTGCTCCCTCAGCACCCATGTCGTGACATTACAAGGATGTTTATATACACCCCTTCTCCTGCGACCAAATTATGAATCCCTCAAAAGGCAAGACCCTAACAGACCTTTTCTTATCCATCCCTTTACATGCAGCATGCCCCATAGTACCTACAGCACATTCCCCACCCACTGTGTGCCAGGAACTGTTCCAGGTGCTGGGGGACACTGCAGTAAAGAAAACAGAGTCTGCCCTGGTATAGGTCATATTCTAGTGTCGAGAGACGAACAAACAGACAAGAAAATATATAGAGAGAATGCCACGTGGTGGTAAGGCCATGGGAAAAAATAAAAATGATGGGGAATGCAAAGGGGGTGAGTGCGTTTTATAGGGGTGATCAAGGAAGCTAACACTGAGAAGATACTGCCTGAGCAGAGCTCGAAAAACACGAACCTTGTAGAAGAAGTCTGGGGAATGGCAGTTTAGAAAGACAGATCAGTGTGTGCAAAGGTCCTGAGGCAGGAGCGCTTGGCTGAAGAAGGAACAGCAGCAAGTCAGTGTGGCTGGAGAAGACTGGGAGAGAGAGATGGGTCAATGATGAGGTCAAAGTGGTAGCAGGGGCCCAGATCCTTCAGGCTTTATAGGCCATGGTGAGGACTCTGGCTTTTACTGTAGCAGAGTGGGAAAGCCATTGGAGGGTTTTGAACAGAGGGGTAGCATTATCTAAGTTGTTTTTAGGAGAAGATCCTCAGGCATCTGGGTAGAAAACAGGCTGCAGATGGGCAGGGTAGAAGCAGGGAGACTGCCAGAAGGCTACTGTCATAAACCAGATGAGAGATGATTACGTATTCACTGACCCATAAAATAGGGGCGTGGTAAATGTTTTCTAGAGTAAATGAGTGAATAAGTGAAAACTGAGGTAACATTAAACAGTCATGCTCGGGTAGTAATGTCCCTGTGGCAGTCACAAGACTTTGCTTGACCAACAAGTTGGGCAGGGCACTCACATCCTACAAGGAATCCTGCAAGGATTCCCTTTCTAATACAGACAATGGGGTTGGTTAGTGTGACATCCTAAGTACTGGGACAGTAAAGCCCCACTAGAAAGCCCCGGTCACAGCCCTGTGGTGCCCCATCGGGGTCACACCCACTGTCCCATCCACCTCTCTTTGCCAAGGGCACCTGAAGTTACAGAGGTTGGCTGGGAGAGGGAATGCCAGTGTGCTGGCTGGAAGAATTGCTCTGAGCAACCCCCAGATGTACTGTGGAGAGAAGCAGCAATCCTCCTTATTGTGGGTAGAATTCTCAAATAACCCCCCAAATTTCCTGCCCTCCAAACTGTATCCACCATGCATACAGGTTATGTGAAATCGCCTGAAGTTGACCCTAAGCCAGCGAGGAAATGGGACCCCCACTCCTCCAACCTCAAA
>NW_024424112.1:0-1796 GCF_017311325.1 Ursus maritimus
GGTAAGACTTTCATATGGCAAACATTTTGGCATCTCTGAGTAATTTTAAACTCTTTTACACTATCGTAAACATAACTGTAGTACATTCATACATCTTCATGGTTAGCCCTTCTAGCTACAATTCCAAACTGTGCTATTCTTCTCTGTGACAACAACGGGACAAAGTCTCAGAAAATAGGAAACAGAAGTGGGGGATACATGTGGAAACAATTGTGAAATGTGGCCCACCAGCCTCACAGTGGCCATTCAGCAATGTGACACCGAAGGGGGGTGGATTGAGGGCACTTACATCACTGGCGATGTCCCTTGAGGCCTTGGCACTTTTGATGGGAATAGCATCAGCCCTCAGATCATAGTCCTTCATCTTTGATTCATCCCATCCCTTGGTGTAAAGTTTCTACATGAAGGATAATACACAACAGAAAAATAAAAGTGTTTTGGAAAAGCTAATAGGCCAATTCCAGACAGGAAAGTGTAAGGTGGAAAAAATATTTTAATGAATCCTAGAAAGGCTTAAGAGACAATGAGGAAACCCCTTACTTGGCTGATATTGGCAGAATTGCTCTTGGCCAGTAGGATTTCTGGGGTGTCTGGCATCACGTGGATGGAGGCTTTGTCAGCATTCCAAGCTTCTGTGTATAAATGCTATGGGGGAAGCAAAGTAAAACCCTTTATGAAAGCCCACACATTACAGTTATTTTCAAATTTAACACATTTTACTGTAAAAAAGCCTTTTAAAGGCTATTTAGAGGTGAAGGAAGCAAAAGGGTACTGGGGAGAGTGAAACATGACAATATTTAAATATTTAAGCTGCCATATGATAACTTCACAGCTAATATGAAGTGATACAATGGTCTCAATTATTAATTCTTTTCTTCCAGTGAATCTCAAGCTTACTCATAGGACCTCCAAGGATGTAACCTGGCTATAGAATTATGATATAGTAGAAATGCCTAGATTTCAGAATTAATCCCAAATTCTAACCCAATTCCACTATGCCCAAGCTGTGTAATCTTGAGAAAGGTACATAATGCCTTATATTCTTCATTTCTAAGAGGGGGATAATCATATTTTTGCTGAGTGCTTTCGAAGATTAACCATAACATGTAAAATGCCTGAGTCTCTCAGCAGAATTTATGGTGTTTCCTATTCTTATTAGCACTGTGGTTGCTGTGATAGGTATGGTATAAAATAGAATTTCTAGAGAGTTTTAAAACTTCAAGCTTTGGAGTTTGCTGAGAATTGATTTCCTATTCTGCACTGAGCACCCAATCTCACTACCTGAATGTTTGGCAGACGTCCAGGCAGGTGTGGAAGAAGTCAGGTAAGTTCAATTCAATCTAAAATATGTATACTATGGACCTATCCGTTGGATGAAGAATGAGCCCAGTATCAATAAACAGAATTCTAGAACTCCAGAAAAAAGAAGTGATTATCTATCTTGTGTAATGATACTGAAAGCAACGGTAACAGTTCACTTCCCGGAGTAGATTTCCACAACCGAATACGGAAGAGCACACCAAGCAACTGATTTGAGTTGCTCACTGGCATTGCTATACACACTGTTTCCCAGACTTCAGAACAAAATGCTAGGTGGCTATATATTCCCTCAGGATGCATAAAGGGAACTCAATGGTTTGAGTCTGCTCTGCCTAGGAGAATGGACAGGGAGAAGCAATAATTGATGGATGTCTCCATGTCACTGCCCAGAAGAATATGTGCATTACTCCAGAGAAATTATCCCAGGCTATGCCTCCTCGTGCACACAGAGAATTAGGGGATACAGGGTTGAGAAG
>NW_024424113.1:0-1795 GCF_017311325.1 Ursus maritimus
AATGATCACCACAATAAGTCTAGTTAACATCCATCACTACATAGTAACAGAATTTTTTTTCTTGTGATGAGAAGTTTTAAGATATACTCTTAGCAACATTCAAATATGCAACATAGTACTATTAATTCTAATTGCCATGCTGTACATTACATCTCCTGACTTATTTATTTTATAACTGGAAGTTTGTATCTTTTGACTTCCTTCTCCCACTTTGCTCCCCTCACCCCAGTCCCACCTCTGGCAACTACCAATCTGTTCTCCATGTCTATGAGCTTTGGCAATCCACTGTATGCAATCCTGCTTTTTGTCCTACGGAAGGATCACCTCATACTTTAAGGTTGCTTGCTACAAAGACAGTCCTGAGCAATAGCCTGGATATAGAGCTGGGTAACGGTAAAGAATACCTTTCACTCTTGGAATACTCTATAAGATGAAGAGGAGCATAGGAGGCCCATGACAGTATCTCCCAGCAACATCCAACCTCTGTTCTACATCATCTTGGCTTCTGGCGGAAGCCATTCTCTTGGCCACTTTGATTAATTTGGCTGATAGGGGCTGTAACCAAATCCATTCCGTTTATCTCATATAGCATAGGCTACTGTCAGCAAGTCTCCCAAGCATCAGGATTAGGCCAATCTATAGCATTAACCTCAGCTATGTCTGCCAGGATTCCAGACTCAGCCAACTATGAATAAGTCTCAGAGAGGATCAACTGGTCATATTTCAGACAGCCAGAATGTGGTCTAAGGCTAGTCTCAATCACCATTCATAGCACAACCAAGGCCACTCAGACAACAGAAGATGCATATGATTTTGTACCGGTCAGATTGAAACATGGTTATGCCAGTCTGTGTGTTTGCACACATATGCGGGGGGAATGGGGTATCCCTCTTTGTCGGCTGATGTTGATAGCATCAGGCACAAAAGATACAGTGTCAGACCATGTCCACATGACTTTTTTTTGTTTGTTTTCATAGCACATGAACAAGAAAGACAAGTCTGGCAGGAGTTGAGATTGTCAGCGTCAGCGTGATAGCAAACTGCCTCACACAAACCATATGATTGTTTTGCCAGGTTGCAGTGCTAAATCTAAAGGGAAAAGAACATTAATTGTCCCCTACATTTCCTAGGGCTTCAGATATTCCTTCTCCAGATGCTAGTGTTGTTACTGTCCTTCCATAGCCACAAAATCAGTATGTCCTATCCCTTTTCACCTTTTCGCATTTCTTCCTACAGACACCAAAATTTTCATTTCAAACAGTCAAATGTGAGACCCATCATTCTGAAAAAAAATTGATGGAGACACAGTATGTCCCCACCTTAGCTGGCTCAGGCAACTGCAGGAAGATTTAATGAGTAGCATACTGAACCAACTAGTCATTGTTCTTATGATTTAGGACCATGTCAGTCTAACTAGAGAATCCAGATGGCTGAACCAGAATTATGTTTGAATACCAAGACATCCTTTTGGCTGGGCTATCCCCAAGAGGGTATAACAACCATGCTGACCTGAAACTGCTGTTGGCAGAAAGAAAGGCACATTATGCCCAGGAATGGCCAGGCAGAACTCCTGAATTTCAAAAATAGGTCTATATAACTCTTTATCCCATTCATCCTGATCATTAACCAGTAAGCAGCTAAAAGGAGATGATTCCTTTCTAGAGAAAGTCACAATTCAAAACCAAACCTCCTTTCTAAGGCATGTGGAACAGGAGAGTTAAGAGAGGTAAGAGTCAGAAATTGGGGGCGCCTGGGTGGCTCGGATGGTTAAGCATCTGCCTTTGGCTCAGGTCAT
>NW_024424114.1:0-1795 GCF_017311325.1 Ursus maritimus
TTTATGATTCTTTAGCCTTCTTTGTTTTTAATATTTCCACAGCCCGTATATTTTATTTTATTTTTTTTGAGGTGCACATTTTTGTAGAATATAGTTTCCTTCCGTTTTCAAAGGAATTTTTCAGTTTGGTTTCCCTGATGTTTTCTCCTGATTCAATTCAAGTTATTCATTCTCAGCTAGAGTACTATATAGATGGTATGGTTATTTTCAGGGTGACACATCTGATCACCAGGTCAAGTTGTCCAATTTCTCCATTGTGTAGTCATTATGTTTTTTTGGTAACTAATAAGCAATTATATGAATACACTTAAAGAACATACAAGTTTTCTATTCCTCAACAAAACTTTCCCCCTGATTTTGCATCTCTCGATGGTTTTTGCCTGATTCAGTCATTGTTGTAGTGATTGCCAAAATCTGATTTCCAACTCAAGCTCTTGCTCCACAGCTACTGGGTGGTCCTTGGCATTCTACTGTGAACAAGAGTTCTCCCTTCCTATCAATTTATACGTGATCCATTGACTGCTTATATGTTTGGACTCATAAATTCTTAGTTTTCAATGCTTATAATTCATTGCTGTACTTACTAATTATGGTGCTCAAATTGTCACACATTTTGTCAGTGAGACCTCCGTCAAGCTGGTTTCAGTGGACCTTGTTACAAACCCCATTGTTTGAGGATTTCCTTACTTTTGGCATAGCAAGATGTTGCATGCTCACCTGTACTTACTCTGTTTCAGTCCCGAATCAGTCCTGAATCAGCCATTTTTTAAGGGGACACTGGTTCATTTCATTTTGGGGCTCTAGAATGAGCTCAGTGCTATTGGGGTATCTGTTTACTTAGCCATTTTAGTGGGCTAAAAAATACAAGCAAGCATATACATGTATAATACAGTATACAAATATACATGGGCACATTCACATAAGCATATATAAAAATGTATATATATCTTTATATACGAAACCTCCCATTTCAGTCCATCCATTTAGGATTCTTTTTTGCCTTTTCCCCAATCCATATTAGTATCTTTCTAATTCCTTGTTGAAAACTCTGACAATCAGCATGTTCTCATTACTCAGTCCTATAATAAATCTAAAATAGTTTCAGCATGGTTTCATCCATACTACTAGAAAAAACAAGTGTACTAAAAAGAGTTCCGGATTTGTTCACATTTCTTCCTATCCTCTTTTCAGACTAAGACTGAGACAATACAGTTGTATGTATTCATCGGAACTTGCATTAGTCCTTTCTTTTCCCCACTGGTATGGTTATGGTATTCATTTGAGATTAAAATTTGTTGATTTTTTTCAATCCAGGTTTCAGTTGTAGGTCCTCCTTCCTGTCTTCATTGACTTAAGTTGATTTTGTTTTGAGTATTCATATTAAAATCTTCACAAAAGGCAAAACTACACAACAACTATATGAAACTGTATTAAAAGTATATGGTGGAAATGTCACTCCCTAATGGAAAGGACTTAAAGTAATTATATAAGGGCATACCAGAGCACATTTGTGTGCTGGTGATATTAATCTAGAAAGGGGAAGAAATTAATGGTGTGAAAAACAGAGAGGGAGAGCTGCTACCTGAAGAGCGAAATGTCTTCTTGAGGTGATCAGAGATTGGCTTCAGAAAATAAAAAAGTAATATCTGTACACTGCTTATTATTTCCTTGGTACTATTATAAGCATGTACCTGGTTTATCTCATTTAGACCCCATAGTAACTCGAAGATGCAGTATTATCATTACCCCATCTTACAGAGGAGGAAATTGGGAGCACAGATTGGTTAAATGACTT
>NW_024424115.1:0-1794 GCF_017311325.1 Ursus maritimus
CCTGAGCCGAAGGCAGAGGCTTCACCGACTGAGCCACCCAGTCGCCCCAGAGCTTCTGTTTTGATTGCATGGCCATGGAATGCCAGCCCAGGTGCGGGAATAGGTGAAGGGACCCAGCTTCCCTGGTAGGCTTCTGTCATCAAAACTCTGTTTGCCCTCCTCTGACAAAGGTTTGCCTGGGATTTTATCCTGTCAGTGTCATTAGTGAGCTCTCTTCTCTCACGGGGTTTTGAATAAGGTCACCATACACCAAAGTATTTAGGGTCCCTTTCTCTTTTGCCAACCTCTGCAGATATAATAAAAACTTAATATGATACAAATAGAAATGAGAGACAAAATATTTTTCTGCTTTCAAAGATCTCAAGATGGTAGGAACAGAAGTAAAAAAGTGTACCCCCTTTTTGGAGGGTGTGGGAATTTATAAGGAAAGTCAGTGAGAAGGAAAGTGTTGAGGGCTTCAGAGGTCATCAGAAGTACTGTTTTTAGAGGAGGATGGGATTGGGGACTGGAGCTTAGGAAGGTGGAGACCAACTCTGGTGGCTCTGCACTTTCGCTATACATGCCTGTTCCAGATCATTTTATTCCTACAACCAAAATGATGTTCTCCAAGTCAACCTGACAAGTCCATACACTTAGTGGTGTTTTCCAGTAAACTCTGAAATGACCCACCTGGTTTCCTGCCTTTATCTCCTGGTTATATCCATCTGCAGAATACACCTTGATCCAAGGTCTAAGGTCAATCCTATCATCAGGAGGTACTTTAAGGAGAAATTCTTACATTTTGGTATAATTTCACACCTAAGAAAAGCTTCAAGAACATAACTTTGACTCAGATTCACCAACTGTTTACATTGTGCCCTATTTGCATCATTATTCTCTTTCTCTTCCCCTCCCTCCCCAGCCTCCCTCTCCATGCATTAATGCACAGGTTATTTTTCTTCTGAACTGTTTGAAAGTAAGTTGCAGACATCATGTTCCTTTCTCTTCTAATACTTTAGTGTGTATTTCCTTAGAACAAGGACATTCTCATTAAACCCAAGGTTCAATTGTCGAAAGTAGGATTTATCATTCGTACAATAGTATTAACTAATTACAGTACATTTCCAAATGCCAGTATATTCCATTAATGTCCTTTATACCTATTTTTCCTTTCTTCAGGATCCAATCCAGGATACATGTTGTATCTCACTGTCATACTTTAATCTCTTTTAAACTAGAAGAGTTCCTTGACCCTTTTCATCTTTCTTGACATGTCATGTTTGAAGACCATAGGGCAAGCATTTTGTGTCTTCCCTTTGTGTCTGTCTGAGGCTTCCCTGCAGTTAAATTCAGACTATCTATTTTTGCCAGGAATACCATAGAAATGATAGTGTGTCCTTCTCAATGACTATATCAAAAGACAAACAGTGCTAGTTTGTCCCGGTATTGGTGATGTTAATTTTGATCGCTTGGTTAAGGTGGTGTCCACCAGGTTTTTCAGCTATAAAGTTACTGTTTTTTTCTTTGCAATGAAAAAGTAATCTGTGGCAAGATACTTTGAAACTGTAAATATAATGTTCTTTATCAAAGGTTCACCCACTAGTTGTAGCATCCATTGATGATTTTTTTAAAGGATTTATTTGAGAGTGAGTGAAAGAGATAGAGTGCGTTTGAACAGGGGGAGGGTCAGAGGGAGAGAGAGATGGTCTTGAGCAGACTCACCGTGGAGCCCGACTCCGTGCTCCATCCCAGGACTGTGAGATCATGATCTGACCCAAAACCAAGAGTCAGACACTTAACTGACTGCACCACCCA
>NW_024424116.1:0-1794 GCF_017311325.1 Ursus maritimus
CAGCCATTGAGCCCTTCACTGATGCAGGACTTTGATGTGATTCCCTTCTGTTGCCAACTCACAGTGCTGCACTAAACATCCTACTTGCCCTAATATCCTGAGCCCTCTCACCTAAGAAAACGTCTCTGTGTTCTCATCTGAAGAATGGAATATGTTGTCAGAAATCACAGGATCAACGCCATTCACGCAGGGAGGTGCTATCAATACTCAGCTAACAATCTGATCTGAGATACTAACATATTCAGATATCACCTACTTCAATTCCTTGTGCGGATGCCAAGAAGCTTTTTCCTTTTTCCTTAAAGAAGTATCGATCGATTGGTGGATAGATGATTTGAGAGAGAGGCAGGGCTCGAGAGTGGGGAGAAGCAGAGGGAGAGACAGAATCCTCAAGCAGACTCTGCCCTAAGGACGGAGCCCGACGAGGAGCTCGATCTCAGGACATCGAGATCATGACCTGAGCCGAAACCAGGAGTCTTACGATTAACCCAACGAACCACCTGGGCACCTTATTCTTTTTTCTACCGTAGGCCCTCTTGTTCCCCCTCTTGCCATAAGTCACCGAGATCTTGGGGTTTGGTCTGCGCTCCAACTCCCAACCCTCCTGGTGGCTACAGTGCTGACTGCATGTCTCCTCTGTTTCACTTCAGGGTAAAAACGGCTCAACCATGAAGACGAATGAGCCCTGCGTGCTCTGGACCAACCGGGCTGACCTGCTGAAGAAGCGAGTAGAACACCTGGTGCCCGCCTTCCTAGGCAGAGACTTCAGCTACATCTCCACATTCCTGGGCACATACAGGGCATTTGCCACCACCCAAGAGGTGCTGGACCTCCTGTTTACAAGGTGAACACCCTGCCCCTAGCAGTCCAGTGGGATTTGGCCACCTAGTGGTTGTGAGTCTTGGGAATGTCACCAAACTTGTCCGAGCCTCAGTTTGCTCCTCTGACTGGGGCAGAGTTATTATAGGGACTCAGTGGTGTCCTTTAGGGAAAGTACACTTGGGTGCCTGGGCCTGCGGAAAGGTCTGCTAGAGGGGCTGTGGTTGTGCTCATTTATCATTGTCCCGCTCCTCGTGATGAAGCCTCTGCCTCATCCCTCACTATCACCGAGGTCTTGAGCTGAGCTGTTTTGCCATTTGAAAGGGAGATTTGAGACTCCACCTGGGGTCTGTGTCCTGGGTGAAACCAGAGCAGGGATCCCTGGGGGTGAGCAGGGGGCCCAGACCCACTCAGATATTTGTGGTGGGGCTGGTTGGGCCCCTTTCATTCATCAAGCATTCAGGAAGCCCCACTCAGTGCAGGCGCTTTCTCTAGGAGCTGACTGTGATCCCTGCATGGAGCAGACAGCACCCCAGGGCTCCAGACTAGTCGGGGGTCAGACAGTGACACTAGACATGTTTAGAGGTAGCAGCCACAGGACACTGCATGTGATGCCCCCCCCCCCCCCGGCCTCCTCTAGATATGGGTGCGTTCTCTCTGACTGTGATGATCTCGGCGGAGCCCAGAAGCAGTGTAACACGTGAGTGAGAGCTTTGGCTAATACAGGAGGGCCTTCCCTCTCCATGAGGGCAGCGAGGGGACCGTAAGTTGGAGGGCCTTCTGGACCCCCATCCCACACACCTGCGATTCCTGTTTTAGGGTAAAGGTCTGAAGGCTTCTTCTGGAAAAAGGGAAGGGGTCCTGGGCAGCTGTGGGAGGGGCGTAGGCACCGTGGGAGAGCAGAGGGGGCTGGAGGACCGCTTCAGCCCCTAAGAGAGTCATTCCCCATCCCCGCCCCCTCCCAGCCCTGTCTCT
>NW_024424117.1:0-1792 GCF_017311325.1 Ursus maritimus
GAATGACAATAAGCATATATGTGTTCCTGTACATTATTTCTCCAGTTCTCCAAACTTTAAAAAGTGACAATCTTTCATGTTTGTTGCTGTTGTTTTCTTTTAACTCTGGTAGATTTGTTTCTTGAGCTTATCTTTAACTTTCACTTAATCTATGGTGCATGTGGGTGACTCAGTCAGTTAAGTGTTCAACTCTTGTTTTTGACCAAGATCACAATCTCAGGATCCTGGGATTGAAGCCCATGTTGTGCGGCAGGGAGTGTGCTTCTGTCTCCCTCTCTCTCTGCCCCATACCCCCATTCCTGGCACACCTGCTCTCAAATTTAAGTAATAAATCTTTTAAAAAGCTTTCCCCAAACATTTGGGCTCATTTTGTATCTGTGTGTGAGTGTGCACATATGTGTGCATATTCCTGTTTCATGTCCAGATTTACTAAAAGCCTGGTATCACTTGGCTCTAGAATAATACTTAAGACTAAATACTACATACTGTGTAGAGCTTGTTCACTTATGATGTCAGTGGAGAATTCCTCCTCATATCTCCACTGGAATCTTAGGATGATATTTCCTTGTTTTTCCAATTAAGTGAATTACCATTTTTGACCAAAATTCATTCATTCAAACAGTCCTGAACTATTTTATCTCTCATTGTGCCTTTTGACATCTGTTCTATTTTTACTTATAATTTTTTGTTATCAGCATAATATTTGGTTCTTAAGAGGGACAGATGACAAATACATGTGATTAAATTCACACACTAATCTAGAATTGGAAAGTTTAAATAAAGTATTTCACTCAGATGTAGAATTTAAGCAACAAAACTAATCATAAGGATTAAAAAGGCAGAGACAGATAAGCCAAGAAACAGACTCTTCACTATAGAGGACAAGCTGAAGGTTACATGAGGGGAGGTGGGTTGGGGATGTGTGAAGAAGAGATGGGATTAACAAGTGCCTTGTATTGATGAACACTGGGTGTTGTATGTAAGTGAGGAATCGGAATCACTACGTTCTGCACCTGAGGCTAATATCACACTCTAAGTTAACTAACTAGAATTTAAATAAAAACTTTTAAGAGAAGAAACAAAAGAAAAAAAAAATGAGTGAAACAAAACACCATAGAGTACTGTATATCATATAAGTACTGGAGAAACAGAAAGACATAAAACATAATGCTATTTGAACCATGAGAGACTATGGACTCTGGGAAACAAACTGAGGGCTTCAGAGGGGAGGGGGTACGGGATTGGGATAGGGTGGTGATGGGTATTAAGGAGGGCACATATTGCATGGTGCACTGGGTGTTATATGCAAGTAATGAATCATGGAACTTTGCATCAAAAACTTGGGATGTATTGTATGGTGACTAAGATAATATAATAAAAATTTTTTTATAAAAATAAATAAATAATAAAAGAAAATAAAAGAAAAAAGAAAAAAAATGCTATTTGGAAGAACTCTTTCCTATTTGTTAAACCTACCATGAGTATTGTGTGTAGATATTTAGTTGAAGGGTCTGCATGAACTTTCAGAAACTGGTTGAGGAGGCAGAAGGAAACGATTTTCTATAAATTGTACTTGACAATAAGAATTCATTTAAGATTTCAGAACAGATGAAAGCAAAACTTTTACCTGACTTCAAGGATGTTTGATTAGATGTTACTGTGTAAAGAGGACTCAAGAAGGAAATGTTCTCCTCAACAGAAGCTGATAGGCTGCTGCAGCTTTAGAAGAAAGTCTTAGGCATGAAAGAACAATCATCCTTTATGGGTCATAAGCATTTATTCTTAAAATAAC
>NW_024424118.1:0-1792 GCF_017311325.1 Ursus maritimus
TCGTGCTCCCGGGGCCGGGGTCCTGTGCCGCCACCAGAACTGGGTCTTCAGCCCAATGCGCCACTGCCGCCTGCTCCTGCAGACCCCCTTCCTGCCCCCCAGCAGCCCCAGGAAGTGGCGTTTGCGAACGTTCACTTGGAAGCTGGACGAAGGGGGGCACTGGACCGGCTTCTCCCCTTCGGACTCTCCCCTTCTCTTGTAATTATTAAATACTTGGGGGGAGGCATCGTGCAGCTACGGAAATACCCTCTTCCCAACCAGACTTCACCCTGTTCATGAACTCGTTTTTATCCGTGTGGTTCATGGCTCCCTGTGTGGTTTAGTGGGTTAGTGCCGGCTGCTCTATTCGCGTCCTGCACCTTCGCGTGGGTTCCGGTGTCCCTCTGACACGGCCTTGTTTTTTTGCACCTTCCTCCTTCACACACCCAGCAGTATGACAGCGTCGTCTTCCTCCGCTGCAGCCCTGCAATCAGCCACTTTTCCGAAGGAACCCCGGCCTGGTTCTTCCTCACGTTGAGGGCGGGGCTGCTCCTGCAGCTCGAGACGGACAGATTGGTGCAGACACGGGTGTGCGTGCACACCGGCACGCGTACATATCTGTGTCCATTTCTGTGTCTCTGTGTGTTAGAAATCGTATGTTCACAACAATTCTTCCAATCCCAGTCTGATATCACAGAGTTCATCCGACTTTTTTCTTTTTCTACATTTGTAACTCTCTTCTCCAGCAACGAGAAGCCTGACCCCTCAGCCTTAGTGTTTTCACCTGTTTGGTTAACTCTCCTGTACAACACGCCCCCCCAACAGCCGCTGCCCCTCCCCTTGTGGACGCCGCCCTCACCCTGTGGGGGCACCAGCTTCCCTGCCCGGCTGTTCCCCGTGGGCTCCCTGTCCCCCTGAGCATGCTCTGACCGCCCCTTCCCAGCCCTGATGCCCACAAGGGCTGCCCACCCCTGCCTGGCGCCACTGCCTCTGACACCCCACACCTGTCTCAAGGCATGCTCCTGACTCCGCCCAGACGCCAGTCTCCCGTGGGGGCAACTGGGACCACCTCCAACCCAAGCACAGACATCTGTCTACCTCCTTGGCGTTTGGACTGGTCGTTCATTCAGAAAGGAAAGGCAATGGAGAGCAAGGGGAGGGAGGAGCTTTCCAGAGCATTTGATAGCATATCCAGGCATCCTGCCGTCCCTCTGGTGAATACTTCAGCATGGTCTCCTCCAACAACAACACGACATCATTGTTATAGCCGGCGAAACTAAAGATAGTTACTCAACATATTCAAATTTCCCTGAGTATCTCAAAGATGTTCTTTGTATAGTACGTTTGTTGGAATCGGAATTCCAACGTGGTCCAAGTGGTGCATCTTACTCCAGTTTCCTTCCGTCTCCCCTGACACCAGTGATTTGTTTGCGCGACTAGACATGTATTTGTCTGTAGAATATCCCACATTATGATTTGGGTTGTTGTGTCCCCTGTGGCTTCATTTCCCTGCTTCTCTGACCCCCAGATTTTCTACCAACTGATAGACTCTGAGGCTTTAAAAACAGCCTCAGGGGGATATAATTCACACACACAGCCATTTGAAGTGTAGGATTCAGTGCTCGTTAGTATATTCACAGATGTGTGCCTCCGTCACCGCAGTCCATTTGGAACACGATTATCCCCTGCAAGAGGAACGCGACAGGGTTCGGCCGCCACCTCGCCAGCCTCCCAGCCCCTAGTCCTTTAGTCTCCCCGGGTTCTCCCTTCTGGACTTCCCTCTGAATAGGATCACATAAATATGTAGACTTTT
>NW_024424119.1:0-990 GCF_017311325.1 Ursus maritimus
CCATTAACCAGTTACCCATCTTTCACCATACATTAAAGGCCTGCTATTCATTGTGTCACCAAGAAAAAAAGGTCATGCTATTGTCACCATACTTACGTCTGGGGCGCTGAATGGGATGGGTGGTAGCATACCATTAAAATCTCTAGAAAATGTCATTTTGGATAACACCCAAAATTCTTAGAAATGGAAATGTGTGTTTGGGGGTCATAAATTGAAACGTAGACTCTCATATTCTGAGGATCTCTTTGGGGCAACTATTGATAGGAACGAACCCACATGTCCCCAAAATCCTGAAATCCATACCCCTTTGGGGATGAATTGTACAGGGCAGACATTGTAAGACACTGAGAAAACAATGATAAATGTCCTCCATATCAACCTTTCTGGGTTCACTCTAAATTTCAGAAATGCATATTGTGAATATAGAATTTAGGATGCTTAAAAAAAAACATAAACGAGGGGCGCCTGGGTGGCACAGCGGTTAAACGTCTACCTTCGGCTCAGGGCATGATCCTGGTGTTATGGGATTGAGCTCCACATCAGGCTCTTCTGCTATGAGCCTGCTTCTTCCTCTCCCACTCCCCCTGCTTGTTTTCCCTCTCTCGCTGGCTGTCTCTATCTCTGTCGAATAAATAAAATCTAAAAAAACAAAAAACAAAAAACTTAAACGAACATAGACACTGCCGTATTTTCCCCCCTTGAGAACCTAGGGGTGACAAGTGAGGGGTGCAGGATATCATAGGAAGTAGTCCATTGTTCTCCATGGAGGACAAAAACCAAGGCTGCTAGCTCAGTAAAACCACCAACAGTAGAAATCAAGGGATAGAACAAAACTATAAAACATATGTAGATGAAATTGGGAGAGAGGAAATTTTCAATGATGAGAAAAATGGTTTGAGAAAGAGTGAACTGAGTCATAGCAAACAGCATTCAGAAGATCATTATGAACATACCATCACAGCAGGAACCACAGCAGGAACCACAGCAATT
>NW_024424119.1:4298-4967 GCF_017311325.1 Ursus maritimus
ACTTCTCCAGAAAGGCTAGGCAGACAGGACATTGGCTTGCCTCTTCAAACTACTTCATGGTGGCTTCCCAGAGGGAGATCACCTGGACAGCTGAATGGCAGGATCATCTGTGATTTAAATGCTATTGTTTCCTGAAATCCTTTCATCCTTAAAGTGGAAATGCCTAATGGGTCCTAACTAAATGTCCTTTCTAGTATTAAGGAATGAACACACAAAATCAAGGGCACATGGTCCAAACCGAGAGAGATCTGAAATGCCGATTGGAAACCAAGTCTAGAATCCTCACTGGGCTTTGAGCTGAGACGGAAGAAAGATCCAAACTTAGGCGGATCCCCAGCTCTGCCTGAAGGTCCTGCCTGGCCCAGACACTAACCCAGAGCAGGGTTGAGTTTAAGATGTCCTGACAGTGCAGAATTCTCCACCTTCTTGATCAGGGCTCTCTGATAAAAACCTAATGCAAGACACAGACATGGTTTCATGTTTTCTAATAAGCACACTGGAAACAAGAGCAATGATTATGGTGAAGTAAATGTAAATGATGTTTTGGGTTTGGTTTTGTTTTTTAAGGAGGCTCCTGCCCAGTGTGGAGTGCAAGGCAGAGATTGAACACACAACCATCAAGACCTGAGCTGAGATCAAGAGATGGTCTTTTAACCAACTGAGCCACCC
>NW_024424119.1:9361-19657 GCF_017311325.1 Ursus maritimus
ACTGCTTCCACCCCTCAGCTGCTGCTCCGGGTCTGAGTGGCGGCCAGGTGGGACCAGCTCCCCGAGCCGAGTCTGGCAGCGTCTGGCAGACGTCTAATGTGACCCACCTGCCTCAATCATAACTTTTCTAGTAGCCACATTACACAGAGTAAAAGGAGAAAAGTCAAAAGAATTGTAATTGGAAAAATGGTATCATTCCAACACACATTTACGTCAATGAGACTGTGTTTTAAAAATCTCAATAAAATAATTTAAGTTCTCTTTCTTATTCTGGTTTCAGCATCCAGTGTGCATTTTACACTCAGAGCACATCTCAATTCAGGTAAGCTGAATTCCAGGTGCTCGAAGGCCACGGATAGTTGGTGGCTACGATATCGGACACCCCAGATCTGGTTCATTTCACCAGCTCAGGTCAAAGCTGAATGACCAATTGCACCATTTATCCTAAATAGCATCTCAGATATCAGAAGTCCCGGGCCAAGAGTCATTTATTTATATTTATATTCATATTCATATTTGTATTATGCTGTAGGCCATATCCTTGTAGAGGGATGAGAAATACTAGGTACATGACAGGTCTATGCAAGCAAAGAGGATAAAACCTCAAGCCCTCATGGTCATTTGGGTCATTAGGAAACTCCAGTATACTTATTATTCCCGAGAGTGGGTCTGGTTGAACATTTTAAAGAACGAAGAAAATGTCTCATCTGCCTAGGTTATATAGAAAAAACTATGTACCTAAACTGTGCTTATAACCGTGGCCCCTAGTGCATCAATTCATGGCTGAAGGAGCCCCATGGGAAAGGTTTTTCATGTCCCTTCTGCTCTGTGGTCACTCAGAAGAATGAGATCAAGACACAGGGTTAGTTGGGGGAGCTGGTGTCCAAGATCAGGGATCTGAAGTCCTGGGTTCTGGGACGCACGTCCAGGGACAAGAGGAAGGAATTGGGCCCTGCTAAGTGAGCGGCTGAAACACAGAGTCTAACCCAACCTTCCAGTCCTGAACTTATCCTGTGGGCAAGGAAGCTTCACCATGGTCCCAGGGGAAGGCAGGGAAGCTCCTCTTTATGCAAAGCTCCCACTGGGGAAGTTAATGTATGTAACTCCAGGTGAGAAAGGCCAAGTCCCACCCTCTGGGCCTGTGAGGAGAGGGAGTCTGATGACAGAAGCTGAGAGTGGGGACCCTGCCCCCACCCCACCTGCAGTACGACCCATCCTGACACCGGCACCTGCACAATGGACAGAGACCTGAAACTGCCCTCTTTTCCTTGCTCACATTCCTTCTTCTTCCTCGCTCATCATCAAACCCTGCCTGTGACTTTCAGGTAAAATCCAATCAGTACACCTCATGTTAGCATCATTACTCTTATGCCTTTATATATTCCCGCAAGAAGAGGGGACAGAAGACACTGCTTTTTCAACTATAATACAAGTTGTATTTGTTTTATTTTTTTTTACAAAAGTGGAAAGTGAAATGTATGCAATTTTAATCCTAACTGCTTAAGATATTCTGAGTTCACGCTGCATGGAATTTCCTTCCCATCTGAGTGCTTCGTTTGGTTCTCATGTACATGAGTCATCTCCAGAGTCTGAGAAATGCTGCTGCGAGGTGACCCAGGCCCTCCACACGTCTCCACAGAGGCAAGAAAGGAAACTAACTTGTCCAAATTCCTCTCCTCTGTCAGGGGGGTGACAGGGGCTCTACAGCAGGGGCAGCCCCACCAACACCCGTGCCTGCCAGCATTTGCCCCGAGAGCTGAGCCCTGGAAGGACTGGGGAGGCCCTGGGCAGGCCGGAGGGGAGGACCCAGGGTGGGCCGTGACCATGAGGTGGGAAGCAGGCCCATCGCTGTGTGGCTGGAGCAGCAGGTTTGACAGGAGCGGGGACTCTGGCTCTGGTGCTCAGAGCCTCTGTCCTGGGCCTGGCCAGTCCCAGGAGCTCAGTGGGACTATGAGAGCCATTGTGTGCAGCCAACCCAGCAGCCTTCACACAGGCCTCTAGAATTCCCGCCAGCTGGGGATGGTCTCTGGGCCACTGCACCTGGGCCTCTCTCCCACGGAGCCAAGTGCAGGTTTTATTCTGATCCCAGGTCCAGGGATGTGGGCAAGGAGAGGAGGAGAGAGATGTGCTCCAGGGCGTGCCTCCACCTCACTTCTGCAGCAGGACCCGGGAGCAGTGTGGGAGCCCCACAGGGAACATTCTCTGTGCCATCCTCCCTGGCAGTGCCCTTTCCCCCAGGGCAGACCTGAGGGCTGCCTGCAGAGGCTGGTCCGGTCCCGAAGGTGCAGGAGAGGGGTCCTGGTGCCTCCCGCACCACCTGGCTCACAGGAGGAAACACTCTGTCTCCAGCTCAAGTGTGCGGGACAGACTGTGTCCCACCAGACCGCCTCTGGCAGGGGTCATACCACACCCGACCCGGAAACTCCCTGCTCAGTTCCCAACACGAGATTCAAACATGAGCCAGGTTTGCTGCTTGGCAGACGCAGAGCAGAAGAGCAGGTCTCGGGGAAAGATCATCTTAAATAACAGAGCACACCTGAAACCCATCCACATAATATTTCCTACTAATCATTAGTATATGAAGAGGAAAACTAGACAAACATCACACACACATATTTACTTCTCTCTGATTTCCCACAACCCCAAGTCACCACACCTCCCAGTCTGCAAAGCAGCTCGGTGAGGCGAAACTGCTCCTGGAAACTCACCTCCCTGGATTCCTACCTGAATGTAGCTCTCTTCGGGAGGAGGAGGCAGCAGCTGAGAGAGAAGGAGTTGAAATGGGAAACACGGCTTGCTTGGGGAGAGGAGGGAAAAGGAAGAAGGAGAGATGAAGGGAAGGAAGGTCAACCACCAGTTTTGTTTGTGGTTCCTAGTGTAAATGACACAGAGGCGGTCTGTCAGCCCTTATCAATTTCCAGAAAGTGAATGGAGACTGGATTGTTTGCCAGAGCTCGCTGACATTATGGTGACCACATTAACTCCAGTAGGTGTAATCCCGAGGCGCTGAGCACGGGCCAGGCTCTTTTCTAAATCCAGCTCCCTTAACCCCCACAAGCCCTGTGATCTAAGTTCCCTTCCTACCCACAAGGAAACTGGGTCTCAGAGAGATGAAGTGACCTGCCCAGAGCTGCACAGCACATAACTGGACAGGCTGTAATTCAAACCCAAGTTCCCAGATTCCAAATGCCAGAGACTTGACTGCCACACTGTCCCACTCTCCAAGGAAATTGCTATTTATTGAGCTCCTACTATATGCGTGGGGCTGTGTGAGGCATGAGGGATACAGGGATGAATAAGACAGAGCAATTCTATGGGTGGCATGTCATGTGTCGTCTGCACTGGGAACCTCGAGGATACAGCCAACTTGTTCCCAGTGTCTAATATGGAGCATGGCCCACAGCGGGGTCTCAGTTGATGTTGGCTGAAGAAATGCACCCACATGTGCCCTTGGTTGCTTTCACTGATGGAGTCCCATGACTGCTGCCCATTTTAAAGCCAGCAAAATGCGCAACGAGACTGAAAACTGGAACTACAGTATGCTCACTGGAACCAGACTGAGAATGGGAGCTCCGGGAGCATGCGGGGGTGGCTGGCGGCTGGCAGTGTTAGAAACACAAAGGATAGAGACACACTGGCCCTGGAAGTGAAGGCAGCAACGCCGGGTGTGGGGCGCACATCCCGGGAAGGTGCAGGGTTGAGCAGCACCAACAGAATCAGAGTTAAAGTGGCCAGAACATCAGTGGAGAATGGTCCGCGATCCCTCTGTTCTGAGACAGAAGCTGAGATTTGGCCAATGTTGCTCTGATTCTCAGAAGAGGCACAGCAAACCACCAGGGAAAGCTGCCAGAGAACAAAAGCCTGGAAATACGGGCTCACAGTGTGCCCAACCCCATCCCCCCTCACAGGGGACATCCGTTCTTGCTGACTGTCTGTCTCCCTCTCTCAGATAAGTAAATGAATAAAATCTTTAAAGAAGAAGCCCACATCCCTAAGATCCCTATAAAACAAGGGCGCACTGCCTGGGTCCTGGTCAATAACTTGGGCTCTGGACAACCCCGCAATCTCTCCTCATCAGAATGACGAGAAGGAGAAATCCCCCCCAGGAAAGAAAAGACAATGAGTCTGTGGCCTCTGCCACAGAACTAATGGATATGGATATAACCAAATTATCAGAAATGGAATTCAGAGTAACAATGGTCAAGATGATGTGTAGACTTGAAAAAAGTATTAAGGAAAATGTTAATGAATTTCTAAGGGTGGAAATGAGAGTGAATCTGGCAGAAATTAATAATTCTATGATCCAAATGCAGTCAAAACTAGAGGCGCTGATGGCCAGGGTGAATGAGGCAGAAGAACGTATCAGCAAATTGGAGGATCAGTTAGTAGAAGAGAAAGCTAAAATAGAATCTGGAGTCAAAAAAAATCCAAGCTCAAGTATGTAGGTTACGGGAGATTACTGGCTCAATGAAACGAACCAATGTCAGCATAATGGGCATCCCTGAGAAGTTGGAGAAAAACGGAGGTCTAGAAGAGATATTTGAACAAATTGTACCTGAAAACTTCCCTAATCTAGCAAAGGAAACAAACATTCGTGTCCAAGAGGCAGAGAGGACCCCTCCCAAGCTCAACCATGACAAACCTATGCCACATCACGTCATAGTGCATTTCGCAAATATTAGATCCAAGGATACAGTATTGAAAGTGGCCAGGGCAAAGAAATTTCTCACGCACCAAGGCAAAGATATCAGAATTACGTCAGACCTGTCTACACAGACCTGGAATGAGAGAAACGGTTGAGGAGGGGCATTTTTAAAGCTCTTTCAGAGAAAAACGTGCAGCCAAGGATTCTTTATCCAGCAAGGCTGTCATTCAGAATTGATGGAGAAATAAAGACCTTCCAGAATCGCCAGTCATTGACCAATTTCGTAACCACAAAACTAGCCCAACAGGAGATATTACGGGGGGTTCTATAAAGGTAAAAAGGCCCCAAGAGTAATACAGAACAGAAAGTCACAATCTATAGAAACAAAGACTTTACTGGCAACATGGCATCATTAAAATCATATCTCTCAATATTCAGTTTCAATGTAAATGGCCTAAATGCTCCCATAAACGCCACAGGGTGGCAGATTGGATAAAAAGACATGACCCATCCATTTGCTGTCTACAAGAGACTCATTTTGAACCTAAAGATACATTCAGACTGAAAGTAAAGGGATGGAATACCAATTTTCACGCCAATAGACCTCAAAAGAAAGTTGGGGTAGCAATTCTCATATCAGACAGATTGGATTGTAAACTAAAGACTATAGTTAGAGATACAGAAGGGCACTATATTATTCTTAAAGGCTGTATCCTACAAGTGGATATTACAATTATAGATATATATGCCCCCAAAAGGGGTGCAGCAAGATACACAAGCCAACACTTAACCACAATAAAGAGACAGAGAGATAAAAATACATTAATAGTAGGGGACCTCAACACTCCACTCTCAGAAATACAGAGCACCCATACAGAAAATCAACAAAAAAACAAGGGCTTTGAATGCCATATTCGATGAGTTGGACCTCATAGATACATATAGAACACTACACCATAGAACCAAAGAATACTCATTCTATTGTAATGCCCATGGAACATTCTCAAAAATAGACCAGGTTCTGGGTCACAAAACAGGTCTCAACCGATACCAAAAGACTGGAATTATTCCCTGCATTTTCTCAGACCATAATGCTTTGAAATTGGAACCCAACCACAAGGAAAAATTTGAAAGAAACTCAAGCACTTGGAGACTATGAACCATCCTGCTCAGGAATGATTCGATAAACCAGGAAATCAAAAATCAATTTAAACAATTTATGGAGACCAACAAGAATGAAAACACAACGGTCCAAAACCTATGGGATACTGCAAAGGCAGTCCTAACAGGGAAAAACAGCCATCCAAGCCTCACTCAAAAGAATAGAAAAATCTAAAATGCAGTTTTTATATTCTCAACTCAAGAAGCTGGAACAGCAACAGATGGACGGGCCTAATCCACTCACGAGGAAGCAGTTGACTAAAATTAGAGCAGAAATCAATGAATTAGAAACCAGGAGTACAGTAGAGCAGATCAACAGAACTAGAAGCTGGTTCTTTGAGAGAATCAATAAAATTGACAAACCACTGGCAAGACTTATCCAAAAGAATAGAGAAAGGACCCAAATTGATAAAATTATGAATGAAAAGATAGAGGCCATGACCAACACCAATGAAATTGGAAGGATTATTAGAAACATTTATCAACAGCTTTATGATAATAAAGTAAGCATCTGGATGAGATGGAGGACTTCCTGGAGACCTATAAACTACCAAGACTGACACAGGAAGAAATTGATTTTTTAAAAAGGTCAATTAATTATGAAGAGATTGAAACAGTGATAAACAACCTTCCAAAAAAAAACCTTCAGGCCCAGATGGTTTTCCTAGAGGATTCTACCAAACATTCAAAGAAGAAATAATACGTATTCTCCTAAAGCTACCAAACTCATTCTATGAGGCAAATAGTACCTTGATCCCCAAACCAGGCAAAGACCCCCTCAAAAAGGAGAATTACAGACCGATTTCCCTAATGAATATGGATGCCAAAATCCTCAACAAGATCCTGGCTAATAGAATCCAAGAGTACATTAAAAGGATTATCCATCATGACCAAGTGGGATTCATCCCTGGGATGCAAGGGTGGTTCCACATTCACAAATCTATCAGTGTCTTAGATTTTATCCAGAAGGAAAAATTCAGAAATCATATGATTCTCTCAATAGATGCAGGAAAAGCATTTGACAAAATACAGCATCCTTTCCTGATTAAAACCCTTCAGAGTGTAGGGATAGAGGGTACATTCCTCAACCTCATAAAAACCATCTATGAAAAGCCTACAGCAAATATCATTCTCAATGCGGAAAAGCTGGAAGCCTTTGCCTTAAGATCAGGAACACAACAAGGATACCCACTCTCGCCACTATTATTCAACATAGTACTAGAAGTCCTTGCAACAGCAATCAGACGACAAAAAGTTATAAAACATATCCAAATTGGCAAAGAAGAAGTCAAAATATCTCTCTTCGCAGATGACATGATACTCTATATGGAAAACCCAAAAGAATCCACTCCCAAACTATTAGAAGTTATAGAGCAATTCAGTAATGTGGCGGGATACAAAATCAATGCTCAGAAATCAGTTGCATTTCTATACACGAATAATGAGACTGAAGAAAGAGAAATTAGGGAATCCATCCCATTTACAATAGCACCAAAAACCATACGTTACCTTGGAATTAACCAGAGACGTAAAGGACCTATATTCTAGAAACTATAAATCACTCTTGAAAGACATTGAGGAAGACATAAAAAGATGGAAAGATATTCCATGCTCATGGATCAGAAGAATTAACATAGTTAAAATGTCCATGCTACCCAGAGCAATCTACACTTTCAATGCTATCCCAATCAAAATACCGATGGCATTTTTCAAGGAACTGGAACAAATAGTCCTTAAATTTGTATGGAACC
Organism: Ursus maritimus; assembly: GCF_017311325.1. NCBI lineage: Eukaryota > Metazoa > Chordata > Mammalia > Carnivora > Ursidae > Ursus > Ursus maritimus. The sequence continues at coordinate 16,919 of NW_024424119.1, forward strand.
AGAAAAGGCCCCGAATCACCAAGGAACTGTTGAAAAGGAAAAACAAAGCTGGGGGCATCACAATGCCGGATTTCGAGCTGTACTACAAAGCTGTGATCACAAAGACAGCATGGTACTGGCACAAAAACAGACACATAGACCAATGGAACAGAATAGAGAGCCCAGAAATGGACCCTCAGCTCTTTGGGCAACTAATATTTGATAAAGCAGGAAAAAACATCCGGTGGGAAAAAGACAGTCTCTTCAATAAATGGTGCTGGGAAAATTGGACAGCTACATGCAAAAGAATGAAACTTGACCACTCTCTCACACCATACACAAAAATAAACTCCAAATGGATGAAAGACCTCGATGTGAGACAGGAATCCATCAAAATTCTAGAGGAGAACATAGGCAGCAACCTCTACGACATCGGCCAAAGCAACCTTTTTCATGACACATCCCCAAAGGCAAGAGAAACAAAAGATAAAATGAATTTATGGGACTTCATCAAGATTAAAAGTTTCTGCACATCCAAGGAAACAGTCAGAAAAACTAAGAGGCAGCCCACGGAATGGGAGAAGATATTTGCAAATGACACTACAGATAACAAATCAAAAAATGGGCAGAAGATATGAACAGACACTTTTCCAATGAAGACATACAAATTGCTAACAGACACATGAAAAAATGTTCAAAATCACTAGCCATCAGGGAAATTCTAATCAAAACCACACTGAGATACCACCGTATTCCAGTTAGAATGGCAAAAATGGACAAGACAAGAAACAACAATTGCTGGAGAGGATGTGGAGAAAGGGGAACCCTCCTACATTATTGGTGGGAATGCAAGTTGGTACAGCCACTCTGGATAACAGTGTGGAGGTCCCTTAAAAAGTTAAAAATTGAGCTACCCTATGACCCAGCCATTGCACTACTGGGTATTTACCCCAAAGATACAGACGTAGTGAAGAGAAGGGCCATGTGCACCCCAATGTTCATAGAACCATTGTCCACAATAGCTAAGTCGTGGAAGGAACCGAGATGCCCTTCAACAGATGACTGGATTAAGAAGCTGTGGTCCATATATACAATGGAATATTACTCAGCTATCAGAAAGAATGAGTTCTCAACATTTGCTGCAACATGGACGGCACTGGAGGAGATAATGCTAAGTGAAATAAGTCAAGCAGAGAAAGACAACTATCATATGATTTCTCTCATCTATGGAACATAAGAACTAGGAAGATCGGTAGGGGAAGAAAGGGATAAAGAAAGGGGGGTAATCAGAAGGGTGAATGAAGCATGAGAGACTATGGACTATGAGAAACAAAGTGAGGGCTTCAGAGGGGAGGGGGGTGGGGGAATGGGATAGACTGGTGATGGGTAGTAAGGAGGGCACGTATTCATGGTGCACTGGGTTTTATATGCAACTAATGAATCATTGAACTTTACATCAGAAACCAGGGATATACTGTATGCTGTCTAAGATAATATAATAAAAACATTTTAAAAATAGTAATAATTAATAATAATGATAATGATGATGATGTTATGGTCACCTAAGGATTTGGATCTCCCTTGTCAGACAACATGGCTCTGGTCCAGATAAGGATGAAGACACAACCTCAGCCCATGAAGCAAAGCCCACACCCTCAGGGATCCTGACACGCCTCACGGGTGAATAGTTCCGATGCTACATGGAGTTGTCTGAGTCTAAACGATACAGGCAACCTCCAGCATTCATTCTGTTTTCTTCATCAATTCCCCAGCTCAAGTCGCAAGTGACTCACCAGGTCAAGCTTCCGGAGCCCCAGATGGACCTCCAGGTAAGCACCCCCACCCCAGCGGGGGAAAAAAAACCATGAACACTCACAAAGGATTCTTTTAATATTTCACAAGACTGTTTTCCCATTGTTTAATTAAACCGGGAAATACAAATGCACAGATAGCCCCTTCTACTAGCAGGTCCGATTCACTTCACTGATCGAAATAAGAGCAGGAAATAAAAGAGTAACAGATTTTCTGAGGACCCATCATGTCCATCACCTCAGGTTTGAAACTTCGCAGACATGCAAGGAAAGAAGCACCACCAAACATCTCGGCCTGGCAAATCTGACAGTCTGAATTGGAGTGACAGGGACAGACAATGAGGCTGTGTGTGCTGGCTGAGTCTGGTGGCCCTGAATCAGGGGCTTGGCCAGCTCTTCACCTGTGCCTCACCTGTCCTCAGCCAGTAACCAGCTCGCAGCCCTCGCCTGTCACAACGGTTACACGGGAGACCCACAGCCACCCCGGGAGCCCGCCCTGCCCACACCCTGCTGCAGAATGCACTCAGCTCTCCTCTGGGACCCATCACCTCTACCCAGACCTGGAACTCCCCTGTCTGCTGCAAAGCTCCAGTATTCCCCCTCTTCTTCCAAAATTACACTGGCCCAAGACTTTCCTGAGAAAGGGAGAAGGCTACCTAATGAATGGTTCACACCTTCTTTCCCTTTCTTTCATATTTATCTCCACTTATCTTCCTACCTGTGCAAACTGTTAAGTGATGTATGCATGGAACATGAACGTGCTCTGAGATCTCAATCTTTCATTGCAGCCTTCTCAGGCCTCCTTATGCAATAAAATACCATATCCCTAGGACAGGGAGTTTTAAAATTATTATTTACAGAATAATACAGGCCAAATCACCTCGTTTTTAGTTGCTCTTCACTAGGCAGAACAGTTTCTGTGTAAAAAGACTTTCCACAGATATGACCT
>NW_024424119.1:19667-95393 GCF_017311325.1 Ursus maritimus
GACAACTATCATATGATTTCTCTCATCTATGGAACATAAGAACTAGGAAGATCGGTAGGGGAAGAAAGGGATAAAGAAAGGGGGGTAATCAGAAGGGTGAATGAAGCATGAGAGACTATGGACTATGAGAAACAAAGTGAGGGCTTCAGAGGGGAGGGGGGTGGGGGAATGGGATAGACTGGTGATGGGTAGTAAGGAGGGCACGTATTCATGGTGCACTGGGTTTTATATGCAACTAATGAATCATTGAACTTTACATCAGAAACCAGGGATATACTGTATGCTGTCTAAGATAATATAATAAAAACATTTTAAAAATAGTAATAATTAATAATAATGATAATGATGATGATGATATGGTCACCTAAGGATTTGGATCTCCCTTGTCAGACAACATGGCTCTGGTCCAGATAAGGATGAAGACACAACCTCAGCCCATGAAGCAAAGTCCACACCCTCAGGGATCCCGACACGCCTCACGGGTGAAGAGTTCCGATGCTACACGGAGTTGTCTGAGTCCAAACGATACAGGCAAACTCCAGCATTCATTCTGTTTTCTTCATTAATTCCCCAGCTCAAGTCGCAAGTGACTCACCAGGTCAAGCTTCCGGAGCCCCAGATGGACCTCCAGGTAAGCACCCCCACCCCAGCGGGGGAAAAAAAACCATGAACACTCACAAAGGATTCTTTTAATATTTCACAAGACTGTTTTCCCATTCTTTAATTAAACTGGGAAATAAAAACGCACAGATAGCCCCTTCTACTAGCCGGTCCGATTCACTTCACTGGTCGATATAAGAGCAGGAAATAAAAGAGTTACGGATTTTCTGAGGACCCATCATGTCCATCACTTCAGGTTTGAAACTTCACACACATGCAAGGAAAGAAGCTCCAGCAAACATCTCGGCCTGGCAACTCTGACTGCCTGAATTGGAGTGACAGGGACAAACGATGATTCTGTGTGTGCTGGCTGAGGCTGGTGGCCCTGAAGAAGGGGCTTGGCCAGCTCTTCACCTGTGCCTCACCTGTCCTCAGCCAGGAACCAGCTCACAGCCCTCACCTGTCACAACGTTCACATGGGAGACCACAGCCACCCCAGGAGCGCGCCCTGCCCATACCCTGCTGCAGAATGCACTCAGCTCTCCTCTGGGACCCGTCACCTCTACCCAGACCTGGAACCCCCATCTGCTGCAAAGCTCCAGGATTCCCCCTCTTCTTCCAAAATTACACTGGCCCAAGGCTTTCCTGAGAAAGGGAGAAGGCTACCTAATGAATGGTTCACACCTTCTTTCCCTTTCTTTCATATTTATCTCCACTTACCTTCCTACCTGTGCAAACTGTTAAGTGATGTATGCATGGAACATGAACGTGTTCTGAGATCTCAATCTTTCATTGCAGCCTTCTCAGGCCTCCTTATGCAATAAAATACCATATCCCTAGGACAGGGAGTTTTAAAATTATTATTTACAGAATAATAGAGCCCAAATCACCTCGTTTTTAGTTGCTCTTCAATAGGCAGAACAGTTTCTGTGTAAAAAGACTTTCCACAGATATGACCTTCCGTTAATTTCTCTTTTTCTTTTTTTTTAAATTTTTTATTATGTTATGTAGTCACCATACACTACATACTTAGTTTTTGATGTAGTGTTCCATGATTCATTGTTTGCATACAACACCCAGGGCTCCATGCAATATGTGCCCTCCTTAATACCCATCACCGGCCTATCCCAATCCCCCACCAAACCCCTCTGAAGCCCTCAGTTTGTTTCCCAGAGTCCATAGTCTGTCGTGGTTCATTCCCCCTTCTGTTTACCCCACCCTTCATTCTTCCCTTCCTTCTCCTACTGAGCTCCCTGCTATTTCTCCTGTTCCATAAATGAGTGAATCCGTATCAAAATTGCCTTTCTCTGCTTGACTTATTTCACCTTCCAGCAATCTCATAAGGAGGAAACAGAAACTCTGTGGGATAACCTGACTCACCCAGTGTCAGGCAAGCGGTTCCAGAACTCAGCCCAGGGCTCCTGTCTTCAAGCCCCTTGAAGCCACCAGCATGCCTCTATCCAAAGGAATTCCCAAAGACTCTCCTTCTGACTCCACCACCAAAGAAACGACAGAGAGAATATGGCACCTCAAAATATCGAGATGATACATCTAGTAAAGCTAGATAGTCAAGCTCAACTTTTAAACAGGAGAAGGCTGCTTTGAATAATTTTGAATTTTCTCTCAACCCTCATTGTAACTCTTTAGATGAAAAGACTAATCAGTGATGAAACATCACCTTTGACAAATGACAAGACATCATCCACATCTGTATCTGATGAAAAAAGCCATCTAACTCTAAATGGTGGCTACTCACCCATATCTTAGGCCCAACTGAATAAACACTGTTAGATGTAGATCTTAAAAATACACAAAGAGTAAATCTCACCTTCCCTTTCTAATGAAAGAGTGTTTCTAGGAAACAGCTGTTCAAAATATATTCATAAGCAGTCAATGAACAGAGAAAATGGGATCCCCTGCAAAGTGATCCAGGCTCAGAAACTAAGTACCTCCTTCACCAAATCCAGAACGCTGACAACTATTACTTAAGTTTTACTTCATGGCTCAACTAGAGAAAAGAGAAAAGCCCAGGAGATGGTGGGTTAATGAGAGATTTTACCTCCAGTCCTGATGTGGATATGACATTTCTCCAAATGGACCTGCCACTTTCTCTGAACACTGGCGTCCTGTGTCAAGCTGCCTCACTGACTCAGATGCAGACGTTCAAAACCTCAGGTCTCGCAGAGCCAGAGCAGAGAAGTGTTGTCAGCTGGGGAGAAGGTGGCTCCTCAGACCTAAAGCCTGCACACCTGCTGCAGTTTCTGGGAGAAGGGGAAACACAGACTTGTCTCTTAGTAGTAATTATCTTCCAGCCCATTGCAACTGTTCCCAGGGAACAGGGAGCACAATGCTGAAGTTGGGTAACAGCTCTGGGGCTTCCTAGCACCACACCTGTGCCTGAGGGAACAGGGAACACCCTGCTCAAGGTCCATTACCTGCACTGTGTCAGGGAACAGGGGCCACCCCACTGAAGTTGGGGACTGTGCGGTCCTTACTCTCGCTTTTGCTGGGGAACACGGGAAACCCTGGAATGTCTGCGACCCATCCCACAAAAGCTCTGCTGAGCGGGTGCCCTTGAGTCTGGGGCGTAAGGCCAGTTGACAGAGACTGGGCAGAAGAGACTTTCAAGGGAAAAAGAAAACTCACCTGAGTCTCCACGATGAACTCTCTCCACATGCCCTTCCAGAACCCCGCCTCTCACCCGGGGTGCCCCTACTCCCAGAACCCCCCCCCCACGGGCACACAGCACACACTCACTCAGCCAGGAACTCCACAGGTCGACTCTCTCAGAGCTCCCCTTCCTTGGCTCCCGGTCTGCATCCTTGGGCTGCTCCGGGTCCACCCACAGAGATGTAGCTCCACCCCCACAGGGTGATTGGTTGGGGAGTGTGGTGCTTCTAGCCCCTTGAATGCCGGGCAACCACCCCCATGACTCACAACTCTGGGAGCACAGGGGGTCCAGGAGGTGCCTCCTTGGCTCAATGCCCTGTGCAGGTGTGACTGTGATCACGGGCAGGGCCCCAAACACACACACACACACACACAGCCCCTTCCATGGACCCCTCTAGCTGCAGACCACCCTCAGAGCCTTGCCCCTTCCCTTCTGCACCAACCCTCCCTGCAGGGGTGTGCCTGGTTCCTGGCAAGGTCAGCTGCTCTCAGACTATTCCAGCCTTGGGCTTTAGGAAACGCAATGCTTTCATGCATGTCCAAGGCAATTTTAAGCCCAAAAAGGAATGCTCCAAGGAGGAATAGCTTCGCTTTCTTGTCTCACCCATGGAGTGAATAGTGCTTCTCAGACCTTCAAAGCATCCTTCTAGGATGAGCCCATTTGTGCTGGAATCTATATACACATGCTTGGTTCTGCAGGGAAGGGGCCAGGAGGAACAGCCGGCCTTCTGTGCTGTCGCGGTTGTGAACCAGGAACATTTATTTTTCACTTGAAAAGAAAACATAGTGTTATTGTCGACACTAAATGAAGGAACCTTTTAAAACATTTTAGAGAGGAAGGAAGAGAGTTTTATTCAAACCCAAGTCAAGGACAGCTGCCTGGGAGACACAATCTTCACAAAGAAGGGAGTGCTCCAGGGAAGGAACATTTAGGGCAGGGTTATATATTTGTTCTGTTTTGTGTTAGGTACAGTTACACATCACGATGAGGAAGAAGATTCCAGAAAGTGACAGACTTTTTCTTATGTTTTCAGTATGTACAAGTCAGTATGACTTTAATCTTATAGGAGCCAGAGAGGTTCTTTTGTGTTCTCACCTTGATGTTGGCAAAGGCATTTTTTGGTTCTCTTTTTCTTTTTGATGCATATGGACAATATGTGCTGGGGGCAGAAATAGGGCCCATGCTTTGAGGGTTTGCCCAGTCATTTTGAGCTGGGTAAAATGTTAAAGGAGAGCTTTCCTGGGAGGCCAAGATCAGGGCCCACAGATGGTATGAGATAAAAATTACTCTTATCCTTATCATCACTACCAAATGGAGGAACTTGAGATGAAAGCACCTTTCCCATAGTACAGAGACATCAAAAGGACCCCTACAGAAGGTTACCTGCTCCATGGTCAACACAGGTAACAGAGGCGTTCACGGTCTCTGGACTCCTCCCTTGTCCTGCCCAAATCTCTGAAGCATAGAGATCATTTACAGTCAGAATTTTAGACATCTTAGAGATGTCTGGCACCATTCCCTTGGACTACAGAATACAACAGAATAGCTCACTGTCACAATACGAAAGTGCCCCTGGATACACTAAGTTCTTTCTCCGCAACTTTTGCCTCATGGAAATCGTAATCCTAACATAGAAACACTGCGATAGTTGGGAAGTAAATAATCAGAGGTAAGGGAATATTTTAGCAATCTTTAGAGGCATTGTCTCACTCTGTAGAAGAGGCTGAGTGTTTTCAAATAGTCTTTCCGACCTTTCCACCAAGAGCTTCCATCAATTAAAAAAGGATAGTTCTTTCAGGCACTTTAATATCAGAAAAATAGTATAGTATCTCTATTCTAAGGGATCTTTAAGTCTCTTACTCAAAGGTCCTCCACTGAGATAATTATCTTCATGGTCATGATGGGCAGAGGTGAAAAGGCAGCCGAATTCGTTCCATTTGGCCACACAACAAGAAAATCCTAATACTTCCTAGGTTTCCAGATCAACAAGACCAGAGGTAAGAGCGAAATGGTACCCTGTATGGAAGAACAAGGGTTTTGGAGTCAGTTTGGAGATCCCACTTAGGTTTCTGACACTAAAATCCTCTGTAATTCATATAATCTCTGAGCCCTTGTCTATCCATCTAGGAAATGGGACTCATTCTATATACACCCTAGTTGAGAAGTTTAAGAGGGAGAATGCTACACAGAGCCACTATGCAATCTCCCAAGAGCAGGTGCTCAGGAGCCATAATTACCATTGGGTCTATTTCTTTTCCAGAGAAAAGAACACATGGTGAAACCGTTTTTTGAAAAGATGACTCACAAGATGATTTTTAAACCTTAAGGAAGGTCAAGAAGCTGCTATTGTGTCGTAATTCTCTCAGAAATCATGTTGATAGACTGGTGGGGACAATAGCACCATCATCACTAGGAGAGGGGAGCTCCCATCTCCATATGGCTATGTTGACTCCCTTAACTCAGGGCCACTGAACGGACAGCTGGAGGGAGGTGGGGGGGGGGAACAGGCCAAGGCTGCCAGGTGTGGCTGGCACATGCAGAACTCTGATAGGAGGCTTAACTCCTGTCTACGTTAGGATAGTCAGTGTTCTTCAGAGACAAAGGGCCATTGTGATGTAGAAAAGTGGAAAATATCTATTGCGATTCCCTCTCTGACCCTTAAGATATGCAGCAAAGTTACATTGAATTTTTAAACATAGAGGGACTGCCTGGTCTTCTTTTGATGAGGACTAGGGCTCTATTCCTTGGAGGCCTAAGAATAGAATCTAGTTATTTTCAGTATTTTAAAATGTAGACATGATTCATGGTCCAACATATCATCTGTTTGGGTAAATAGTCTATGACCGCTGGAAAATAATGTATTCTGCACTTATTATCGAATGTTCCATAGACGTCAATTAGGTCACATTTGTGACCGAGTTTTGTCTGCTCTATCAAATATTAAGAAAGGCATATTAAAATTTCCAAACAAAATTTCCAAAGAAAAGGAGGAAAGCCATTAGAAAAGGTTGTGTGAACACGAAAAGAAAGTGCCATCAGTCAGTTCAGAGAACCAAGTTTGGGTAGAGAGACGGCAACGTTGATCAGTGAAGAGAGCAGGGTTTCCCATTACATGTGTTGAACCTTAAGGAAACTGCCATAGACGTAACTCTCAGTAAGAAGAGCATGGTAAGGGTCTTCCAACTCCCATCCTCTGTCATGATGATGGAAGCATGTTGCAGAGTGGGAATGAAAGCATAAGGGCCACTAACCAATCTTCAAGGAAGAACATTGTATCAAAGCCGTCTTTCAACTCACATTGTCAGTCGTGAAGATGAAACCGCTTGCACAGGTCTCTAAGAAAACATAAGGAAAGTGCCATAAGAAAGAACGCTGTAGAGAAAGCATCTTGCATCTCACAGTCTTCTGTCATGAAAACAGAAGCATGTGCAAAAGTGTACGAAAACATAAACATAAAGCGCTTGGCTTAACTCTATAGAAGAACACTGTATATACACCATGTCTCAACTCACAAGTTCTTATCTGTAGCATCATTTGCAAATATATTCTCCCATTCCATGGGCTGCCTCTTAGTTTTTTGGCTGTGCAGAAGCTTTTTATCTTGATGAAGTCCCATAAATTCATTTTATCTTTTGTTTCTCTTGCCTTTGGGGATGTGTCATGAAGAAGGTTGCTTTGGCCGATGTCGTAGAGGTTGCTGCCTATGTTCTCCTCTAGAGTTTTGATGGATTCCTGTCTCACATCGAGGTCTTTCATCCATTTGGAGTTTATTTTTGTGTATGGTGTGAGAGAGTGGTCAAGTTTCATTCTTTTGCATGTAGCTGTCCAATTTTCCTAGCACCATTTATTGAAGAGACTGTCTTTTTCCCACCGGATGTTTTTTCCTGCTTTTTCATATATTAGTTGCCCAAAGAGCCGAGGGTCCATTTCAGGGTTCTCTATTCTGTTCCATTGGTCTATGTGTCTGTTTTTGTGCCAGTACCATCCTGTCTTTGTGATCACAGCTTTGTAGTACAGCTCGAAATCCGGCATACGGATGCCCCCAGCTTTGTTTTTCCTTTTCAACAGTTCCTTGGAGATTCGGGGCCTTTTCTATTTCCATACAAATTTAAGGACTATTTGTTCCAGTTCTTTGAAAAATGTCCTCGGTATATTGATCGGGATAGCATTGAAAGTGTAGATGGCTCTGGATAGCATGGACATTTTAACTATGGTAATTCTTCCGATCCATGAGCATGGAATATCTTTCCATCTTTTTATGTCTTCCTCAATGTCTTTCAAGAGTGATTTATAGTTTCTAGAATATAGGTCCTTTACGTCTCTGGTTAAGTTAATTCCAAGGTAACGTATGGTGTTTGGTGCTATTGTAAATGGGATGGATTCCCTAATTTCTCTTTCTTCGGTCTCGCTATTCGTGTACAGAAATGCAACTGATTTCTGAGCATTGATTTTGTATGCCGCCACGTTACTGAATTGCTCTATAACTTCTAATAGTTTGGGAGGGGCTTCTTTTGGGTTTTCCATATAGAGTATCATGTCATCTGCGAAGAGAGACAGTTTGACTTCTTCTTTGCCGATTTGAATACCTTTGATCCCTTTTTGTCCTCTGATTGCTGTTGCAAGGACTTCTAGTACTATGTTGAATAATAGTGGCAAGAGTGGGCATCCTTGTCGAGTTCCTGATCTTAAGGGAAAGGCTTCCAGCTTTTCCCCATTGAGAATAATATTTGCAGTAGGCTTTTCATAGATGGCTTTTATGAGATTGAGAAATGTACCTTCTATTCCTACACTCTGAAGGGTTTTAATCAGGAAAGGATGCTGTATTTTGTCAAATGCTTTTTCGGCATCGATTGAGAGGATCATATGGTTCCTGAGTCTTTTCTTGTTGATATGATGTATCACGCTGATTGATTTGCGAATATTGAACCACGCTTGCATCCCAGGTATGAATCCCACTTGATCGTGATGGATAATCCTTTTAATGTACTGTTGGATTCTATTAGCAAGTATCTTGTTGAGGATTTTGGCGTCCATATTCATTAGGGAAATCGGTCTGTAATTCTCCTTTTTGATGGGGTCTTTGCCTGGTTTGGGGATCAAGGTAATATTGGCCTCATAGAATGAGTTTGGTAGCTTTCCTTCTGTTTCTATTTTTTGAAATAGCTTTAGGAGAATAGGTATTATTTCTTCTTTGAATGTTTGGTAGAATTCCCCAGGAAAACCGTCCGGGCCTGGAGTTTTGTTATTTGGAAGGTTGTTTATCACTGACTCAATTTCTTCATAATTAATTGGCCTGTTTAAGGAATCAATTTCTTCCGGTTTCAATCTTGGTAGTTTATAGGTTTCCAGGAAGGATTCCATCTCTTCCAGATTGCTTAGTTTATTGGCATATAGCTGTTGATAAAAATTTCTAATAATCCTTCCAATTTCAATGGTGTTCGTCGTGACCTCTCCTTTTTCATTCATAATTTTAATAATCTGGGTCCTTTCTCTTTTCTTTTGGATAAGTCTTGCCAGTGGTCTGTCAATTTTATTGATTCTCTCAAAGAACCAGCTTCTAGTCCTGTTGATCTGCTCTACTGTACTTCTGGTTTCTGCTTGATTGATTTCAGCTCTAATTTTGGTCAACTGCTTCCTCGTGCGTGGATTAGGCCTGTCCCTCTGTTGCTGTTCCAGCTTCTTGAGGTGAGAATATAAAAACTGCATTTTAGATTTTTCTATTCTTTTGAGTGAGGCTTGGATGGCTATGTATTTCCCCCTTAGGACTGCCTTTGCAGTATCCCATAGGTTTTGGACTGTTGTATTTTCATTCTCATTGGTCTCCATAAATTGTTTAATTTGATTTTTGATTTCCTGGTTTATCGAGTCATTCCTGAGCAGGATGGTTCTTAGTCTCCAAGTGTTTGAGTTTCTTCCAAATTTTTCCTTGTGGTTGAGTTCCAATTTCAGAGCGTTGTGGTCTGAGAATATGCAGGGGATAATTTCAATCTTTTGGTATCGGTTGAGACCTGTTTTGTGTCCCAGAACATGGTCTATTCTTGAGAATGTTCCATGGGCATTAGAATAGAATGAGTATTCTTTGGTTCTGGGGTGTAGTGTTCTATATATATCTATGAGGTCCAACTCATCGAGTATGGCATTCAAAGCCTTTGATTCTTTGCTTAGTTTTTGCCAGGGTGTTCTGTCTATTTCTGATAGTGGAGTGTTGAGGTCCCCTACTATTAATGTATTTTTATCTATATGTCTCTTTATTCTGGTTAAGAGTTGGCTTGTGTATCTTGCTGCTCCCCTGTTGGGGGCATATATATTTATAATTGTCATATCCACTTGTTGAATACTTCCTTTAAGAATAATATAGTGCCCTTCTGCATCTCTAACTATAGTCTCTAGTTTAAAATCCAGTTTATCTGATATGAGAATTGCTACCCCAGCTTTCTTTTGAGGTCTATTTGCGTGAAAGATGGTACTCCATCCCCTTACTCTCAGTTGAATGCATCTTTGGGTTTGAAATGAGTCTCTTGTAGACAGCAAATGGATGGGTCATTTCTTTTTATCCAATCTGCAACCCTGCGGCGCTTTATGGGAGCATTCAAACCATTCACATTAGCACTAAGAACTGAGAGATATGATTTTAATGATGCCATGTTGCCAGTAAAGTCTTTGTATTGGTTGTGACTTTCTTTTGTGTGTCACTCTTGTGGCCTTTTTACCTTTATAGAACCCCCCTTAATATCTCCTGTAGGGCTGGTTTCGTGGTTATGAAATTGGTTAATGACTGGCGATTCTGAAATGTCTTTATTTCTCCATCAATTCTGAATGACAGCCTTGCTGGATAAAGGATCCTTGGCTGCATGTTTTTCTCTGAAAGAGCTTTAAATATGCTCCCCCAACCCTTTCTCTCATTCCAGGTCTGTGTAGACAGGTCTGACGTAATTCTGATGCCTTTGCCTTGGTATGTGAGAAATTTCTTTGCCCTGGCCCCTTTCAATACTGTATCCTTGGATCTAATATTTGCGAAATGCACTATGACGTGACGTGGCGTAGGTTTGTCGTGGTTGAGCTTGGGAGGGGTCCTCTCTGCCTCTTGGACACGAATGTTTGTTTCCCTCGCTAGATTAGGTAAGTTTTCAGATATAATTTGTTCAAATATCTCTTCTAGACCTCTATTTTTCTCCACCCCCTTGGGGATGCCTATGATTCTAACATTGGATCGCTTCATTGACTCAGTAATCTCCCATAACCTACATTCGTGGGTGTAGATTTTTTTAAGACCAGCTTCTATCTTCGTTTTTTTCCTCTATTAACCCATCCTCCAATTCACTAACCCGTTCCTCTGCTTTGGTGACCCTGGCCGTCAGAGCCTCTAGTTTTGCCTGCATTTGGCTCATAGAATTTTTAATTTCTGTCAGATTCGCTCTCATTTCTGTCCTTAGGGATTCTATATTCTCAGTTACCTTTTCGTTAATACTTTTTTCAATTCTACTCATCATTTTGACCATCGTTACTCTGAATTCCATTTCTTATACTTTGGTTACATCCATATCCATTATTTCTGTCGCAGAGGCCACATACTCAGTGTCTTTTCTTTGTTGGGGGTGGGGCTTCTCCTTCTTGTCATTCTGATGAGGAGAGGTTGCGGGGTTGTCCAGAGCCCAAATTATTGACTGGGTCCCAGGCCGTGCCCCTTGTTTTATAGGGATCTTAGGGATGTGGGCTTCTTTTTAGATATTTTATTTATTTATTTATCTGAGAGAGACAGACAGTCAGCAAGAACGGGAACAGAAGCAGGGGAGTGGGAGAGGAAGAAGCAGTCTCCCAGTGGAGGAGCCCGATGAGGGACTCCTTTCCGGAACGCCGGGATCACGCCCTAAGCTGCAGACAGGCGCTCAATGACTGCACCACCCAGGCGCCCCAGGTTGTGTGCTTCTTGATTTTTCAGCCTGCCCTCTGTGTTCTGGGGGAGGGGCCTGCTGCGCCAATACTCAGGCAACCCTGTTTGGGTAGAGTCTCTGTGTCCCCTGCGAGGGGGGATGGGGATGGGCACGCTGTGAGCATGTATTTCCAGGCTTTTGTTCTCTGGAGGCTTTCCCTGGCGGTTTGCTGTGCCTCTTCTGAGAGTCAGAGCAGCAGTGGCCGAATCCCAGCCTCTGTCTCAGAACAGAGGGATTGCGGCCTGTTCTCCACTGATGTTCTGGCCACTTTAACTCTGATTCTGTTGGTGGTGCTCAACCCTGCAGCATCCCGGGATGTGCACCACATACCCAGGTTTCCAGCCCTCACTTCCAGGGCCGGCACGGCTCTGCCCTTTGTGTTTCTAACACCGCCAGCTGCCACCCACCCCTGCACGCTCCCGGATCTCCCGGTCTCAGTCTATGCTCTGTGAGCACACCGGGATTCCGGAGTTCCGTGAGAAGCCTGGTGGCAGGCGCACCCAGTTCAGGGTCTCAGCCTGCTGTTTCGTGGGTGCCGACCGCGAGTCCGCCCGCTCCCCCATGCAGGTGGCTGTCGCTTTCCAGCGCCCGAAAGAGTCAGCCCCCTCCCCCTTCCGTTTATCTTCCGATATCTGTGCGCAGTTTCACGACTCCCCAATTCATACCTCAGTACTCAGCGCTGGAGATGTTCATTTGTAGAGATCCAGATGTATCTTCCTGCGTCTCAGGCTGATTCCGTGGTTGTTTAGGCTGGTCTGGTACCTATCCAGCTCGACTCAGGGGACCGGTTGAAAAAGGGGTCCCCTACTCCTCCGCCATCTTAACTCCCCCTCGTCAAATGCATTTTCTGCATCTACTAAGAGAATCATATGATTTCTGAATTTTTCCTTCTGGATAAAATCAAAGATACTGATAGATTTGCGAAATTTAAACCACCCTTGCATCCCAGGGATGTATCCCACTTGGTCATGATGGTTAATCCTTTTAATGTACAGCTGGATTCTATTTGCCAGGATCTTGTTGAGGATTTTGGTGTCCAAATTCATTAGGGAAATTGGTCTGTAATTCTCTTTTCTGATGGGGTCTTTGCCTCGTTTGAGGATCAAGGTAATATTGGCCTCATAGAATGAGTTTGGTAGCTTTCCTTCTGTTTCTATTTCTTGTAAAAGGTTTAGGAGAATAGGTACTATTTCCTCTTTGAATGTTTGGTAGAATTCCCCAGGAAAACCATTCGGGCCTGGAGTTTTGATTTTTGGAAGGTTGTTTATCACTGTTTCAATCTCTTCAGAATTAATTAGGCTGTTAAAAATCAATTTCTTCCTGTTTCAGTCTTGGTAGTTTATAGGTTTCCAGGAAGTCCTCCATCTCTTCCAGATTGCTTAATTTTTTGGCATAAATCTGTTGATAAAATTTCTAATAATGCTTCTATTTTCATTGGTGTTGGCTGTGACCTCTTCTTTTTCATTCATCATTTTATTAATTTGGGTCCTTTCTCTATTCTTTTGGATAAGTCTTGCCAGTGGTCTGTCAATTTTATTTATTTTTTCAAAGAACCAGCTTCTAGTTCTGTTGATCTGCTCTACTGTACTCCTGGTTTCTAATTCATTGATTTCTTCTCTAATATTGGTCAACTGCTTCCTCGTGCGTGGATTAGGCCTGTCCTTCTGTTGCTCTTCCAGCTTCTTGAGGTGAGAATATGAAACCTGCATTTTAGATTTTTCTATTCTTTTGAGTGAGGTTTGGATGGCTATGTATTTCACCCTTAGGACTGCCTTTCAGCATCCAATAGGTTTTGGACCATTGTGTTTTCATTCTCATTGTTCTCCATAAATTGTTTAAATTGATTTTTGATTTCCTGGTTTATAGAATCATTCTTGAGCAGGATGATTCATAGTCTCCAAGTGTTTGAGTTTCCTCCAAATTTTTCCCTGTGGTTGAGTTCCAATTTCAAAGCGTTGTGGTCTGAGAAAATGCAGAGAATAATTTCAGTCTTTTGGTATCTGCTGAGACCTGTTTTGTGACCCAGAACATGGTCTATTCTTGAGAATGTTCCATGGGCATTACAATAGAATGAGTATTCATTGGTTCTGGGGTGTAGTGTTTTATATATATCTACGAGGTCCAACTCGTCGAGTATGGCATTCAAAGCTCTTGTTTCTTTATCGATTTTCTGCATGGGTGCTCTGTCTATTTCTGAAAGTGGGGTGTTGAGGTCCCCTACTATTAACGTATTTTTATCTATATGTCTTTTTATTGTGGTCAAGAGTTGGCTTGTGTAACTTTCTGCTCCCCTGTTGGGGGCATATATATTTATAATTGTCACAGCCACTTGTTGGATATGTCCTTTAAAAATAATATAGTTCCCTTCTGTGTCTCTAACTATAGTCTTTAGTTTAAAATCCAATCTGTGTCATATGAGAATTGCTACCCCAGCTTTCTTTTGAGGTCCGTTGTCGTGAAAGATGGTATTCCATCCTTTACTTTCAGTCTGAATGTATCTTTAGGTTCCAAATGAGTCTCTTGCAGACAGCAAATGGATGGGTCATGTCCTTTTATCCAATCTTCAACCCTGTTGCAAGTTTTGGGAGCATTTAGGCCATTTACATTGAGACTGATTATTGAGAGATATGATTTTAATGATGCCATGTTGCCAGTAAAGTCTTTGTTTCTATAGATTGTGTCTTTCTGTTCTGTATCACTCTTGGGGCATTTTTACTTTTCTAGAACCCCCCTTAATATCTCCTGTTGGGCTGGTTTCGTGGTTACGAAATTGGTCAATGACTGGCGATTCTGGAAGGTCTTTATTTCTCTATCAATTCTGAATGACAGCCTTGCTGGATAAAGGATCCTTGGCTGCATGTTTTTCTCTGAAAGAGCTTTAAAAATGCCCCTCCTCAACCCTTTCTCTCATTACAAGTCTTGTAGACAGGTCTGACATAATTCTGATAACTTTGTCTTGGTACGTGAAAAATTTCTTTGCCCTGGCCACTTTCAATACTGTATCCTTGGATCTAATATTTGCGAAATGCACTATGACGTGACGTGGCGTAAGTTTGTCATGGTTGAGCTTGGGAGGGGTCCTCTCTGCCTTTTGGACCAAATGCTGTTTCCTTTGCTAGATTAGGGAAGTTTTCAGGTACAATTTGTTCAAATATCTCTTCTAGACCTCTGTTTTTCTCCACCCCCTCAGGGATGCTGATGATTCTGACATTGGAACATTTAATTGAGTCAGTAATCTCCTGTAACCTACATTCATGAGCATGGATTTTTTTGAGCCAAATTTCTATTTTAGCTTTCTCTTTTACTAACCCATCCTCCAATTCGCTGATACGTTCTTCTGCCTCATTCACCCTGGCCGTCAGAGCCTCTAATTTTCACTGCATTTGGTTCATAGAATTTTTAATTTCTGCCAAATTCACTCTCATTTCTGCCCTTAGAGATTCTATATTCTCATTAACATTTTCCTTAATACTTTTTTCAAGTCTACACATCATCTTGACCATTGTTACTCTGAATTCCATTTCTGATAATTTGGTTATATGCATATCCATTAGTTCTGTGGCAGAGGCCACAGACTCATTGTCTTTTCTTTCCTGGGGGGGATTTCTCCTTCTCGTCATTCTGATGAGGAGGGGTTGCAGGGTTGTCCAGAGCCCAAATTATTGACCAGGACCCTGGCTGTGCACCCTTATTTTATAGGTATCTTAGGGATGTGGGCTTCTTGATTTTTCAGCCTGCCTTCTGGGGGAGGGGCCTGCCGTGCCGATACTCAGGCAACCCTGTTTGGGTAGAGTCTGCATGTCCCCTGAGAGGGGGGATGGGGATGGGCACACTGCGAGCCGGTATTTCCAGGTTTTTGTTCTCTGGTGGCTTTCCCTGGTGGTTTGTTGTGCCTCTTCTAAGAGTCAGAGCAGCAGTGACCAAATATCAGCCTCTGTCTCAGAACAGACGAATCACGTACCATTCTCCACTGATGTTCTGGCCACTTTAACTCTGTTTCTGTCGGTGCTGTGCAACCCTGCAGCATCCCAGCATGTGCGCCCCACACTTGGCATCCCAGCCCTCACTTCCAGGGCTGGCGCATCTCTGTGCTTTGTGTTTCTAACACCACCAGCTGCCAGCCACCCCCGTGTGCTCCGGAGCTCCTGGTCTCAGTCTGGTTCCAGTGAGCACACCGGATCTCCGTTTCAGTCTGGTCGCGCATGTTCCCTGGCTCACTGTCTCAGTCTGCTCTCTCGCGGATGCTGTTCCGCGAGTCCGCCCGCTCCCCCGTGCACGTGGCTACCGCTTTCCAGTGCCCAAATGTGGCGGCTCCCTCCCCCTTCCATTTATCTTCTGATACTGTGCATGGTTTCACAGTTCCCCGCTTCGTATCTCAATACTCATCGCTGGAGATGTTCATTTGTAGAGATCCAGATGTATCTTCCTGCTCCTCATGCTGATTCCGTGGATGTTCAGGGTGGTCTGTCCTTATTGATTTTCTGTTTAGATGATCTGTCCATTGTTGTAAGTGGGGGTGTTAAAGTCCCCTACTATTATTCTGAAGTTGGTGTTTCTGGTGATGTTCTCTATTTCTTTCTAGTCAATAAAGATTAGTCTTTTTGGTCTTTATTTATTTGGTCTTCTTCTTCCCCACTCAAACAGTCCCCTTTAATATTTCTTGCAGGGCTAGTTTAGTGACCACAAATTATTTTAGTTTCTGTTTTTCCTGGAAGGTCTTTATCTCTCCTTCTATTCTGAATGACAGCCTTGTTGGATAACGTATTCTTGGCTGAGTATTTTTCCCGTTCAGCTTCTTGAATATATCATGACACTCTCTTCTTGCCTGCTAGGTCTCTGTGGATATGTCTTCTGCTAGACTTATGCATCTACTCTTGTAGGTTAAGAACCTTTTGTCTTTAGCTGCTTTCAGAATTCTCTCCTTATCTTTGCATTTTGTAAGTTACACTATGATATGTCAACCTGTGTTTTTGATTTTGAGGGGAGTTCTGTACCTCTTGGATTACCTCTTACCTTTCCCAGATTATGGAAGTTCTCCACTATAATTTGTTTAAATATACCTTCTGTCTTGTTTGCCTGCTCTTCTTCTGGGACTCCTATGATATGAATATTATTTCTCTTTACAAAATAGCTTATTCCCTAAGTCTATATTCATGATCTAATAGTTTTCTTTCCTTTTTCTTTTCAGCTTCATTATTTTCCATAATTTTATTTTCTAAATCACTTATTTGTTCCTCTGCAGCGTGTACCCTCATTATGATTACCTACAGTGGGAATGGATCCCAGTTATAGCATTTTTGATTTCAGCTTGACTAGAGTTTAGTTCTCTTATATCTGCAGCAAGGGTTTCTCGGGAGTCTTCTATATTTTGTTCAAGCCCAGATAGTATTTATTATGACTGTTATTCTGATTCTTTTTCAAATATATATTACTTATATGGGTTTTGAGCAAATCCCTGGCTGTGGTTTCTTCTTGCTTTTTCTTTTGGGGACAGTTCCTCCATCTTGTTATTTTGTCCTGATAAAAGAAAAGAAAAGGAAAAAGAAAAAAAGAGAGAGAATAAAAATATATAAAAAAGATAACAAAATAATGTGAGAATCTTAAAGATAGTAATAAAAATAAGAATAAAATTAAACTGAAAAGAAAGCTAGATACCATTTCCCTTAGAGAGAACGTTTGCAGCACTTTCTGTTCAGATTTGGTGTGTGCAGGGGGTGTGTGTTGGTCTTCTGGCGGAGGGGCCTGCTACGCTGCTTCTCTGGCGCTGGCTCTAGTGGAGATGCATCTGCCAGGGTTTGGTGTAATTGGCTTTGTTCTCCACTGAGGGGCACTGTTTAGCTGACGTGCAGGGAGAGAAAGGGCATGGCCCCACTCTCTGGTCCCTAGAGTGGAAAGCTTTCATCAGCCACTCTTCAGAAAGCCCTCACAGAAAAATAAACAATCATTCCTCTTCTGTCCTGTCTTCTGTCAGATGTCTGTCCTCACCCTGTCTGTATCCCAGCCATCCACCTACCAGGCAGTGCAGCCTTCCTTTGTTTTATCTTAGGTGCACAGCTGGGTTTCAAAACTCTAAATATCAGGAACTCCAAAGGTGCAAACCCACACTGTTTTTCCAGGAGACAGACACACACTTTTGCCGTTTGCTGGTTTATTTCAGAAAAGTGGACCAGTTCCGGTTAAGATGGCAGAGGAGTAGGAGACACCTTTTTCAGCCGGTCCCCTGAGTCGAGCTGGATAGGTACCAGACCAGCCTAAACAACCACGGAACCAGCCTGAGACACAGGAAGATGCATCTGGAACTCTACAAATGAGCATCTCCAGCGCTGAGTATTCAGGTACGAAGCGGGGAGCCATGAAACCGCACACAGATACCGGAAGATAAACGGAAGGGGGAGGGAGCCACCGCGTTTGGGCGCCGGGAAGTCGTAGCCACTTGCACGGGAGAGCGGACGGGGCTTGCGGACGGCACCCGCAAAACAGCAGACTGAGACCGTGGGCCGGGTGCGCGCGCCACTAGGCATCTCGCGGAACTCCGGAATCCTGGTGCGCTCACTGGATCCAGACTGAGACCGGGAACTCCCGGAGCGCGCGGGGTGGCTGGCGGCTGGCGGCATTAGAAACACAAAGGACAGAGACGCGCCGGCCCTGGAAGTGAGGGCTGAGACGCCGGGTGTGGGGCGCACATCCCGGGACGCTGCAGGGTTGAGCAGCACCAACAGTAACAGAGTTAAAGTGGCCAGAACATAAGTACAGAACGAGCCGCAATCCCTCTGTTCTGTGACAGAGGCTGAAATTCGGCCGCTGCTGCTCTGACTCTCAGAAGAGGCACAGCAAACTGCCAGGGAAAGCCGCCAGAGAACAAAAGCCTGGAAATACATGCTCACAGCGTGCCCATCCCCATCCCCCCTCGCAGGGGACGCGGAGACTCTACCCAAACAGGGTTGCCTGAGTATCGGCGTGGCAGGCCCCTCCCCCAGAAGGCAGGCTGAAAAAATCAAGAAGCCCACAACCTGGGCGCCTAGGTGGCGCAGTCACTGAGCGCCTGTCTTCGGCTTAGGACGCGATCCCAGCGTTCCAGAAAGGAGTCCCTCATCGGGCTCCTCCACTGGGAGACTGCTTCTTCCTCTCCCACTCCCCTGCTTCTGTTCCCCTTCTTGCTGGTTGGCTGCCACATAAATAAATAAATAAAATCCTTAAAGAAGAAGCCCACATCCCTAAGATCCCTATAAAACAAGGGGCACGGCCTGGGACCCAGTCAATAATTTGGGCTCTGGACAACCCCGCAACCTCTCCTCATCAGAATGACAAAAAGGAGAAGCTACCCCCAGCAAAGAAAAGACAGTGACTCTGTGGCCTCTGCCACAGAAATAATGGATATGGATGTAACCAAAGTATAAGAAATGGAATTCAGAGTAACGATGGTCAAAATGATGAGTAGAATTGAAAAAAGTATTAACGAAAAGGTAACTGAGAATATAGAATCCCTAAGGACAGAAATGAGAGCGAATCTGACAGAAATTAAAAATTCTATGAGCCAAATGCAGGCAAAACTAGAGGCTCTGACGGCCAGGATCACAGAAGCAGAGGAACGGGTTAGTGAATTGGAGGATGGGTTAATAGAGGAAAAAATGAAAATAGAAGATGGTCTTAAAAAAATCCACGCCCACGAATGTAGGTTACGGGAGATTACTGACTCAATGAAACGATCCAATGTTAGAATCATCGGCATCCCCGAGGGGGTGGAGAAAAATAGAGGTCTAGAAGAGGTATTTGAACAAATTGTAGCTGAAAACTTCCCTAATCTAGCGAGGGAAACAAACATTCGTGTCCAAGAGGCAGAGAGGACCCCTCCCAAGCTCAACCATGACAAACCTACGCCACGTCACGTCATAGTGCAATTCGCAAATATTAGATGCAAGGATACAGTATTGAAAGCGGCCAGGGCAAAGAAATTTCTCACGTACCAAGGCAAAAGCATCAGAATTACGTCAGACCTGTCTACACAGACCTGGAATGAGAGAAAGGGTTGGGGGAGCATATTTAAAGCTCTTTCAGAGAAAAACATGCAGCCAAGGATCCTTTATCCAGCAAGGCTGTCATTCAGAATTGATGGAGAAATAAAGACATTTCAGAATCGCCAGTCACTAACCAATTTCGTAACCATGAAACCAGCCCTACAGGAGATATTACGGGGGCTTCTATAAAAGTAAAAAGGCCCCAAGAGTGATACAGAACAGAAGGTCACAACCAATGCAAACAAAGACTTTACTGGCAACATGGCATCATTAAAATCATATCTCTCAGTAATCAGTCTTAATGTAAATGGTTTGAACCATCCCATAAACACCACAGGGTTGCAGATTGGATAAAAAGAAATGACCCATCCATTTGCTGTCTACAAGAGACTCATTTCGAACCCAAAGTTGCATTCAGACTGAGAGTAAGGGGATGGAGTACCATCTTTCATGCAAATGGACCTCAAAAGAAAGCTGGTGTAGCAATTCTCATATCAGATAAATTGGGTTTTAAACTACAGACAATAGTTAGAGATGCAGAAGGGCACTATATTATTCTTAAAGGAAGTATTCAACAAGCGGATATGACAATTATAAATATATATGCCCCCAACAGGGGAGCAGCAAGATACACAAGCCAACTCTTAATCAGAATAAAGAGACATATAAATAAAAATACATTAATAGTAGGGGACCTCAACACTCCACTATCAGAAATAGACAGAACACCCTGGCAAAAACTAAGCAAAGAATCAAAGGCTTTGAATGCCATACTCGATGAGTTGGACCTCATAGATATATATAGAACACTACACCCCAGAACCAATGAATACTCATTCTATTCTAATGCCCATGGAACATTCTCAAGACTAGACCATGTTCTTGGGTGCCTGGGTGGCACAGCGGTTAAGCGTCTGCCTTCGGCTCAGGGCGTGATCCCGGAGTTCTGGGATCGAGCCCCACATCAGGCTCCTCCGCTATGAGCCTGCTTCTTCCTCTCCCACTCCCCCTGCTTGTGTTCCCTCTCTCACTGGCTCTCTCTCTGTCAAATAAATAAATAAAGTCTTTAAAAAAAAAAAAAGAATAGACCATGTCCTGGGACACAAAACAGGTCTCAACCGATACCAAAAGATTGAAATTATCCCCTGCATAATCTCAGACCACAACACTCTGAAATTGGAACTCAACCACAAGGAAACATTTGGAGGAAACTCAAACACTTGGAGACTAAGAACCATCCTGCTCAGGAATGACTTGATAAACCAGGAAATCAAAAACCAAATTAAACAATTTATGGAGACCAATGAGAATGAAAATACAACAGTCCAAAACCTATGGGATACTGCAAAGGCAGTCCTAAGGGGGAAATACATAGCCATCCAAGCCTCACTCAAAAGAATAGAAAAATCTAAAACGCAGTTTTTATATTCTCACCTCAAGAAGCTGGAACAGCAACAGAGGGACAGGCCTAATCCACGCACGAGGAAGCAGTTCACCAAAATTAGAGCTGAAATCAATCAAACAGAAACCAGGAGTACAGTAGAGCAGATCAACAGGACTAGAAGCTGGTGCTTTGAGAGAATCAATAAAATTGACAGACCACTGGCAACACTTATCCAAAAGAAAAGAGAAAGGACCCAGATTATTAAAATTATGAATGAAAAAGGAGAGGTCACGATGAACACCATTGAAATTGGAAGGATTATTAGAAATTTTTTATCAACAGCTATATGCCAATAAACTAAGCAATCTGGAAGACATGGAATCCTTCCTGGAAACCTATAAACTACCAAGATTGAAACAGGAAGAAATTGATTTCTTAAACAGGCCAATTAATTATGAAGAAATTGAGTCAGTGATAAACAACCTTCCAAATAACAAAACTCCAGGCCTGGACAGTTTTCCTGGGGAATTCTACCAAACATTCAAAGAAGAAATAATACCTATTCTCCTAAAGCTCTTTCAAAAAATAAAAACAGAAGGAAAGCTACAAAACTCATTCTATGAGGCCAATATTACCTTGATCCCCAAACCAGGCAAAGACCCCCTCAAAAAGCAGAATTACAGACCGATTTCCCTAATGAATATGGATGCCAAAATCCTCAACAAGATACTTGCTAATAGAATCCAACAGTACATTAAAAGGATTATCCAACACGATCAAGTGGTTCAATATTCGCAAATCAATCAGCGTGATACGTCATATCAACAAGAAAAGACTCAGGAACCATATGATCCTCTCAATCGATGCTGAAAAAGCATTTGACAAAATACAGCATCCTTTCCTGATTAAAACCCTAGAGTGGGAATAGAGGGCACATTTTCTTAATCTATAAAAGCCATCTATGAAAAGCTCTCACTGCAAATAAATTATTTTCTCAATGGGAAAAGCTGGAAGCCTTTCCTTAAGATAAGGAGCCGACAAGGACGTCCACTCTTGCCATATTATTCAACATAGTAATAGAAGTCCTTGCAAGCAGCAATTAGACGACAAAAAGGATCAAAGGTATTCAAATCGGCAAAAGAAGAAATCAAAATGTCTCTCTTTGTAGATGACATGATACTCTATATGGAAAACCCAAAAGAAGCCACTCCCAAACTATTAGAAGTTATAGAGCAATTCAGTAACGATGGGGGATACAAAATCAATGCTCAGAAATCAGTTGCATTTCTATACACGAATAACGAGACCGAAGAAAGAGAAATTAGGGAATCCATCCCATTTCAAATAGCACCAAAAACCATACTTTACCTTTGGAATTTACTTAACCAGAGACGTAAAGGACCTATATTCTAGAAACTATAAATCACTCTTGAAAGACATTGAGGAAGACATAAAAGATGGAAAGATATTCCATGCTCATGGATCGGAAGAATTACATAGTTAAAATGTCCATGCTATCCAGAGCAATCTACACTTTCAATGCTATCCTGATCAAAATACGTAGGACATTTTTCAAAGAACTGGAACAAATGTCCCTAAATTTGTATAGAAACAGAAAAGGCCCGATCTCCAAGGAACTTATTGAAAAGGAAAACAAAGCTGGAGGCATCCGTATGCCGGATTCTCGAGCTGTACTACAAAGCTGTGATCACAAAGACAGGATGGTACTGGCACAAAAACAGACACATAGACCAATGGAACAGAATAGAGAGACCGAAATGGACCCTCGCTCTTTGGGCAACTAATATTTGAATAAAGCAGGAAAAAACATCCGGTGGGAAAAAGACAGTCTCTTCAATAAATGGTGCTAGGAAATTGGACAGCTACATGCAAAAGAATGAAACTTGACCACTATCTCACACCTCATACACAAAAATAAACTCCAAATGGATGAAAGACCTCGATGAGACAGGAATCCATCAAAACTCTAGAGAACATAGGCAACCCTACTACATTGGCCATAGCAACCTTTTTCATGACACATCTCCAAAGGGAAGAGAAACAAAAGAAAAAATGAACTTGTGGGACCTCATCAAGATTAAAAGTTTCTGCACAGCCAAGGAAACAGTCAGAAAAACTAAGAGGCAGCCCACGGAATGGGAGAATATATTTGCAAATGACACTACAGATAAAGGACTGGTATCCAAGATCTACAAAGAACGTCTCAAACTCAATATGCGAGAAACAAATAAAGAAATCAAAAAATGGGCAGTAGATATGAACAGACACTTTTCCAATGAAGACATACAAATGGCTAACACACACATGAAAAAATGTTCAAAATCATTAGCCATCAAGGAAATTCAAATCAAAATCACACTGAGATACCACCTTACGCCAGTTAGAATGGCAAAAATAGACAAGGCAAGAAACAACAATTGTTGGAGAGGATGTGGAGAAAAGGGGATTCCTCCTACATTGTTGGTGGGAATGCAAGTTGGTACAGCCACTCTGGAAAACAGTGTGGAGGTCCCTTAAAAAGTTAAAAATTGAGCTACCCTATGATCCAGTCATTGCACTACTGGGTGTTTACCCCAAAGATACAGACGTAGTGAAGAGAAGGGCCATATGCACCCCAATGTTCATAGCAGCAATGTCCACAATAGCTAAATCGTGGAAGGAGCCGAGATGCCCTTCAACAGATGACTTCATTAAGAATATGTGGTCCATATATACAATGGAATATTACTCAGCAATCAGAAAGAATGAGTTCTCAACATTTGCTACAACATGGACGGCACTGGAGGAGATAATGCTAAGTGAAATAAGTCAAGCAGAGAAAGACAACTATCATATGATTTCTCTCATCTATGGAACATAAGAACTAGAATGATCAGTAGGGGAAGAAAGGGATAAAGAAAGGGGGGGTAATCAGAAGGGGGAATGAAACATGAGAGACTATGGACTATGAGAAACAAACTGAGGGCTACAGAGGGGAGGGGGGTGGGGGAATGGGACAGGCCGGTGATGGGTAGTAAGGAGGGCACATATTGCATGGTGCACTGGGTGTTATACACAACTAATGAATCATCGAGCCTTACATCGAAAACCGGGGATGTACTGTATGGTGACTAACATAATATAATAAAAAATCATTATTAATAAAAAAAATAAATAAATAAAAGGTGGAAAAAAAAGTGGACCAATGACTGATTTGTGGTTTGGAGTTTGTGGTAAAGCACAGGAGAGAGCCAGATCCAAGGCTCACCACCCTTAGGCAGGGTCCCTAGATAAGCCCTTCTGCCACTCCCAAATGTACTCTAAGCAGGGGAAGCGTTTTTCCCTGTGCAACTGCCCTCCTGTATTATATATCAGGTGCACAGCTGTGTTCCAAAACTCCAGATTTTAGAGATCCAGGTTGATATGCACCTGTGTTGATCGCCTGAGGGGAGGTCTCACAGCACTGTGGCCCTCCACCCATTTTGTCCTAGAAATTACTTGTGTTCTCATGCAGCAGCTCAGAATTTCTGACAGCCAAGCTGTAAGCCTATATCAAGATTAGCTGTTCCAGAAACAACTGGTAACTGTGGTAATGAAAGGGGCCGCTCAGTGGTGACTGTTGAGTCCCTCATCCCCGGAAAGTCAGTCCCCACACCCAAATGTTCTCCAGGCTGGGAGAGTGCCTCACCCTGTGTAACCCAGGGGATCCTCAGACCACTTTGTCCACTCCCAAATCTCCACCCTCATTCCCCACTGGACCACCACTGATGTCCCAGACCTTTGACACTAAAGACTCTGCTTTCTGCTGTTTATAAAATCTCTCAATAGTCCACAATTCTCCTTTTCATACTCAGTGGTTTTGGTGAGGAGTTTTTCTCTTTTTTTTAAATTCTTTATTTAAATTTCATTTAGTTAACATAATGTGTTACTAGTTGCAAAGGTAGAATTTAGTGATTCATCAGTTATATATACCACTCAATGCTCATGACCTCAAGTGCCCTCCTTAATGCCCATCACCCAATTACCCCAAGACCCCACATCCCCTCCAGCAATCCTCAGTTTGTTTCCCTACACCTATGTTCATCTGTTTTTTTCTCTTAAATTCCACATATGAGTGAAATCATATGGTATTTGTCTTTCTCTGACTTAGTTCACTTAGCATAATGCCCTCCAGTTCCATCCACACATTGCAAATGGCAACATTTCATTCTTATTGATGGCTGAATAATATTCCATTGTGTATGTATGTATGTATGTATGTATGTATGTATGTATCATCTATCTATCTATCTATCTATCTATCTATCTATCTATCATCTATCTATCTATCATCTATCTATCTATCTATCTATCTATCTATCATCTATCTATCTATCTATATCTATCATCTATCTATCTATCTATATCTATCATCTATCTATCTATCTATATCTATCATCTATCTATCTATCTATATCTATCATCTATCTATCTATCTATATCTATCATCTATCTATCTATCTATATCTATCATCTATCTATCTATCTATATCTATCATCTATCTATCTATCTATATCTATCATCTATCTATCTATCTATATCTATCATCTATCTATCTATCTATATCTATCATCTATCTATCTATCTATATCTATCATCTATCTATCTATCTATATCTATCATCTATCTATCTATCTATATCTATCATCTATCTATCTATCTATATCTATCATCTATCTATCTATCTATATCTATCATCTATCTATCTATCTATATCTATCATCTATCTATCTATCTATATCTATCATCTATCTATCTATCTATATCTATCATCTATCTATCTATCTATATCTATCATCTATCTATCTATCTATATCTATCATCTATCTATCTATCTATCTATCATCTATCTATCTATCATCTATCTATCTATCTATCTATCTATCTATCATCTATCTATCTATCTATATCTATCATCTATCTATCTATCTATCTATCTATCTATCTATCTATCTATCTATCTATCTATCAATCATCTATCTATCTATCTCTATCTATATATATCACTTGTTCTTTAACTATTCATCTGTCAATGGACATGTGGGCTCTTTCCTATCTTTGCTATTGTGGACATTGCCACTATAAACATTGGGGTGCATGTGCCCCTTCAAATCACTATGTTTGTATCCTTTGGATAAATACCTAGTAGTACACTTGTCGGGTCATAGGGTAGTTCTATTTTTAACTTTTTGAGGAACCTCCATACCATTTTCCAGGATGGCCACAACATTTTGCATTCCCACCAACAGTGTAAGAGGGTTCCCCTTTCTCCACATCCTTACCAACATCTGTTGTTTCCTGAGTTGTTCATTTTAGCCATTCTGATGGGTATAAGGTGCTATCTCATTGGGGTTTTTATTTGTATTTCCCTGATGCCCAGTAATGTTGAACATTTTTTCAAGTGTCTGTTAGCTATCTGGATGTCTTCTTTGGAAAAATGTCTCTTTATGTCTTCTGTCCATTTCTTGACTGGAGTTTTTGCTTTTTGGGTGTTGACTTTGATAAGTTTTTTGGATACTAACTATCTGATAAGTAATTTGCTGATATCTTCTCCAATTACATACATTGCCTTTTATTTTTGTTGACCACTTCCTTTGCTCTACAAAAGCTTTTTATCTTGATGAAGTCCCAATAATTCATTTTTGCTTTTGCTTCCCTTGCCTTTGGAGATGTGTCTAGCAAGAAGTTGTTGTGGCCAAGTTCGAAGAGGTTGCTGCCTGTGTCCTCCTCTAGGATTTTGATGGATTCTTGTCTCACATTGAGGTCTTTCATCCATTCTGAGTTTATTTTTTGCATATGGTGTAAGAAAATGGTCCAGATTCATTCTTCTGCATGTGGCTATCCAATTTTCCCCACACCATTTGTTGAAAAGACTGTATTTTTTCCATTGGATATTCTTTCCTGCTTTGTCAAAGATTAGTTGACCATAGAGTTGAGGGTCTATTTCTGGGTTCTCTATTCTGCTCCATTGGTCTATGTGTCTGTTTTTGTGCTACTACCATACTGTCTTGATGATTACAGCTTTGTAACAGAGATTGAAGTCTGGAATTGTGATGCCACCCACTTTGGTTTTCCTTTTCAGAATTACTTTGGCTATTCAGAGTCCTTTCTGATTCCACACATATTTTAGGATTTTTTGTTCCAGCTCTGTGAAAAATGTTGATGGCCTTTTGATAGGGATATCATTGACTGTGTAGATTGCTTTGGTTAGCACAGACATTTAAACAATATTTTTTTCCCAATCCATTAACATGGAATGTTTTTCCATATCTTTGAGTCTTTGTCAATATCTTTCATAAGCATTCTATTGTTTTCAGAGTACAGATCCTTTACCTCTTTGGTTAGGTTTATTCCCAGGTATCTTATGGTTTTTAGTGTAACTGTAAATGGGATCAATTTCTTGATTTCTCTTTCTTCTGCTTCAGCGCTAGTGTATAGAAATGCAACTTACTTCTGTGCAGTGATTTTATATCCTGTGATTTTGCTGAATTCCTTTATCAGTTCTAGCAATTTTTACATGGACTCTTGTGTTTTCTACATGGAGTATCAAGTTGTCTGCAAAGAGTGAAACTTTGACCCTCTTTGATGATTTGGATGCATTTTATTGCTTTTTGTTGTCTGATTGCTGAAGCTCAGACTTTCAGTACTATGGTGAACAACAGTACACAATGATATCCCTGTCATTTTCCTGACTTTAGGGGAAAAATTTTCAGTTTTCCCCTTTGAGGATGATATTCACTATGGATCTTTCATATATGCCTTTTATGATATTGAAGCACACTCCCTCTATCCCTACATAGTGAAGAGTTTTTATCAAGAAAGGATGCTGTTTTTTATCAAATGGTTTTCTGCATCTATTGAGATGACGATATGGTTCTCATCCTTTCTTTATTAATGCCGTGTATCACATTGATCTGCAGATGTTGAAACAATCTTGTAGCCCAGGAATAAATCCAACTTAGTCTTGGTGAATAATCCTTTCAATGTATTGTTGGATCGTATTAGCTAGTATCTTGGTGAGAAATTTTACATCCATGTTCATCAGGGCTGTTGGTCTGTAATTCTTTTTTAAATGGGGTCATTTTCTGGTTTTGGAATCAGGGCGATGATATATCCTTCCCGGATTATCAAAGAAATGATAGAGTGAGTTTGGAAGTTTTCCTTCCATCTCTGTTTTCAAAAGTTTCAGAATGATAAGCATTAACTCTTCTTTAAATGTTTGGTAGAATTCTGCTGGGAGGCCATCTGGCCCTAGACTCCTGTTTCTTGGGAGATTTTTTATTACTGATCCAATTTCTTTGCTGGTTATGGGTCTGTTCAGGTTTCCTATTTCTTCCTTTTTCAGTTTTGGTAGTTTGTATGTTTCTAGGAATGTATCCATTTCTTCCAGATTGCATAATTTGTTGGCATGTAGTTGCTCGTAATATGTTTTTATAATTGTATTTCTTCAGTTTTGGTTGTGATCTCGCCTCATTCATTCATGACTTTATTTATTTGGGTCCTTACTCTTTTCTTTTTGATAAGTCTGGCTGATAAGCCCCTAAGCTTATCAATCTTATTAATTCTTTTAAAGAATCAGCTCTAAGTTTCATCGATCTGGTCTACTGTTTCTGTGATTTCTATATCATTGATTCCTGCTCTAATCTTTATTATTTCTCTTTTCTTGCTAAATTTAAACTTTATTTGCTATTGTTTTTCCAGCTCCTTTAGGTCTAAGGTTAGGTTCTGTATTGGAGAATTTTCTTGTTTCTTGAGAAAGATCTGTATTGCTATACACTACCCTCTTACAACTGCCTCTGCTGCATCCCAAAGGTTTTAGACTGTCATGTTTTCATTTTCATTTCCTTCCATGCATTTTTAAAATTCTTTTTTAATTTCCTGGTTGAACATTCATTCTTCCCTGGGATGCTTTTTAACGTCCATGTATTTGTGGTACTTTCCAAATTTTTTCTTGCAGTTGACTTCAAGTTTCAAAGCAATGTGCATGGTAAAATTTCAGTCTTTTTGTAACAGTTGAGACCTGATATGTTACCTACTATTTGATTTATTCTGGAGAATGTTCCATGTGCACTTGAGAAGAATGTGTATTCTGCTGTTTTAGGGTGAAATGCTCTGAATATACCTGTGAAGTCCATCTGGCCCAGCATGTCATTCAAAGCCCTTCCTTCCTTGTTGATCTTCTGCTTAGATAATCTGTCCATTGCAGTGAGTGGGGTGTTAAAGTCCCCTACTATTATTGTATTATTATCACTGTGTTTTTTAATTTTGTTGTTACTTGGTTTATGTATTTGCTTCCATTTTAGGGACATAAATATTTACAATTGTTAGATCTTCTTGTTGGTTAGACCCTTTAATTATGACACAGTGTCCTCCTCATCTCTTATTATAATCTTTTGTTTAAAATCTAATGGATCATTGAACACTACATCAAAAGCTAGTTATATGTTGGCTAATTGAACATAATATAAATAAATAAATAAATAATAAAAATAAAATGCAATTTGTCTGATATAAGGATTGCTACCCCAACTTTCTTTTGATGTTTACTGTTTACGGCAACATTGAAACAAAAGCCACTCCTAGGCTTGCTGATTGCAGCGACTTCCTTGCTCCAATGTTTGGGAACTTTGCCACACTCAGGCACCCCCATTCTTTCTGTGACCCCAGGAATTCTGAGGTCACACTGTCCCATCAACTATTCTACCCCACTTTGTTACCTGAGCACCTTTCAGTCAGGGAAGTCCCTCAGTGGAGCAGACTTGTAAAAGTTCTGATTTTGAGCTCCACTGCTGTATCACTTTCTGCTAGCCAGCTTATGGAGGCTCCCTTCCCACATGGTTTATCTTCTGATATATCCCCTCAGATTCACTTCTCCTCACCTCCTACCTTGCAAAAAATGGTTGGTTTCCTACTTGAAGATGTGCTTCAATTCTTTTCTTGCATCTTAGGTTGAATTCACAGATGTTCAGAATAATTTAATAGCTATCTAGTTGAATTCAAGGGACCAGATGAAACAAGGGTCTCCTATTCTTCCATCATCTCACTGAAATCTTTTAGCACTGTTGGGTGGGATGAGTATAGTGGCACCCCATAACTGAAATTTTATGCCACCCACTCTTCAGTGAGTCTTCACAGAAAAGCTGTCAATAACTCTTTTGTCCTGTTTCCATCTGAACTCTGTGTTCATCTGGCCTGTGACCAAGTGTTTTTATCTCAGACATGCAACTGAGTTTCAAAACTCCAAAATTCCTGCAGCTGAAAATTTCCCTAATATGGGAAAGGACACAGACATCAAAATTCAAGAGGCACAGAGAACTCCCATTAAATTCATAAAAGCCAGCCATCACTAAGTCATATCATAGTCAATTTAACAAAAGACACAAAGAAAGAATCCTGAAAGCAGCAAGGGGAAAAAGTCCTTAACCTAAACAGGAAGATCAGGGTTGCAGCAGATCTCTCCACAGACACTTGACAGGTCAGGAAAGAATGCAGGATATATTCAAAGTTCTGAAGGGGAAAAATATGCAGCCAAATGCACTTATTGAGCAAGGCTGTCATTCAGAAAAGGAGAGATGGGAGTGTCTGAGACAAACAAAACTAAAGGAGTTCATGACCACAGGATCATCCCTGCAAGAAATATTAAACAGGACTGAGTGAGGAAAAAAGACCAAAAGCAATAAAAATTAGAAAGTAATAGAGAACATCACCAGAAACACCAAATTTATAGGTAACAAAATGGCACCAAATTAATATGTATCAGTAATCACTCTGAATGTAAATGGGCTAAATGCTCCAATCAAAAACTATAGAGTATCAGAATGGATTAAAAAAAAAAAAAACAAGATCCATCCATATGTTTCTTACAAAAGATTCATTTTAGAAACAATGACACCTCTAGATTGAAAGTGGGGTGAGTGTGGGGAGCCATTTATCATGCTAATGGATGTCAAAAGAAAGCTGGAATAGCCATATTTGTATCAGAAAGACTAGATTTCAAACCAAAGACTATAACAAGATATGAAGGGCATTATTAAAGGGTCTATCCATCAAGATCTAACAGTTGTAAATATTTGTGCCTCCAATTTGGGAGCACCCAAATAGAGGAATCAATTAATAAGAAACATAAAGAAACACATTGATAACAATACAATAATAGTAGGGGATTTTAACGCCCCACTCACAGCAATGGACAGATGATCTAGGCAGAAAATCAACAAGCAAACAAAGGCTTTGAATGACCCACGAGACCAATGCCCTCAATGGATATATTCAGAACATTTCATCCTAAAGAAAGAGAAAATACATTCTTTTTGAGCCCACGTGGAATGTTC
Source organism: Ursus maritimus (assembly GCF_017311325.1). Lineage (NCBI taxonomy): Eukaryota > Metazoa > Chordata > Mammalia > Carnivora > Ursidae > Ursus > Ursus maritimus. The sequence continues at coordinate 50,640 of NW_024424119.1, forward strand.
TCCAGAATAGATCACATAGTGGGTCACAAATCAGGTCTCAACAAGTACAAAAAGATCAAGCAATCAGACAACAAAAACAAAAACAAAAGGCATCCAAATCAGCAAGGAAGAAGTCAAACTTTCACTATTTGCAGAGGACATGGTACTCTATGTAGAAAACCCAAAATACTCCACCAAAAAGTTTCTAGAACTAATACATGAATTCAGCAATGTCACAGGATATAAAACCAATGCACAGAAATCTGTTGCATTCCTATACACCAATAATGAAACAGCAGCAGAAGAAGAAATAAAGGAATCAATCCATTTACAACTGCACCAAAATCAAGATACCTAGGAACAAACCTAACCAAGGAGGTAAAAGATCTGTACTCTGAAATCAATATAACACTTATGAAAGAAATAGAAGAGGGCACAAAGAAATGGAAGAACATTCCATACTCATGGATTGGAAGATTTGACAAACATTGTCAAAATGTCTATACACCCAAAGCAATCTGCACATATAATGCAATCTCTATCAAAATACTAACAGCATTTTTCAAAGAGCTAGAACACACAATCCTAAAATTTGTATGGTATCACAAAAGACCTTGAATAGTGAAAGCAATCCTGAAAAAGAAAAAGAAAAGCAAAGCTCGAGGAATCATGATTCCAGACTTCAAGCTATAGTCAGCAAGACAGTGTGGTACTAGCACAAAAACAGACACATAGATCAATGGAGCAAAATAGAAAACCTGCAAATGGACCCACAACAATATGGACAAATTATCTTTGACAAAGCAGGAAAGAATATCCAATGGAAAAACGTCTCTTCAACAAATGTTTTTTGGGAAATCTGCACAGCAACATGCAGAAAGGTGAAACTAGACCACTTTCTTACACCATACACAAAGATAAATTCAGAATGGATTAAAGACCTAAATGTGAAAAAGGAAGCATTCAAAATCCTAGAGGAGATCACAGGCAGCAATCTCCTTGACCTTGGACAGAGCAACTTCTTACTAGAAACATTGCCAGAGGCAAGGGAAACAAAAGGAAAAATGAACTGTGGGACTTCATCAAAATAAAAAGCTTCTGCACAACAAAGGAAACAATGAAAAAACCACAAGGCAGCTTGCAGAATGGTAAAAGATATTTGCAAATGACATATCAGAGAAAGGGTTAGTATCCAAAATCTATAAAGAACTGAACAAATTCAACAACCAAAAACCAAATAATCCAGTTAAGAAATGGGCAGAAGACATGAACAGCCATTTATCCAAAGAAGAGATCCAGATCACTAACGAACTCATGAAAAGATGCTCAACATCACTTGGCATCAGAGAAATACAAATCAAAACCATGATGAGATACCAGTTTACACCTGTCAGAATTGATAACATTAATAGCACAAGAAACAACAGGAGTTGGTGAGGAGCTGGAGAAAGGGGGAAACTCTTGTACTGTTGTCGGGAATGTAAACTGGTACAGCCACTCTGGAAAATAGTATGGAGTTACCTCAAAATGTTCAAAATAGAACTATCTTATGACCCAGCAATTGCACTATTAGATATTTACCCAAAGGATACAAAAATACTTGTTCAAAGGGGTACATACACCCTGGTGTATATGGCAGCATTATCAACAATAGTCAAGAATTGAAAGAGCCCAAACGTCCCGCAACTAATGAATGGATAAAGAAGAAGTGGCATATATATACAATGGTATATTACTCATCCATCAAAATGAATGAAATGTTGCAATTTGTAATGATGTGGATAGAACTAGAGGGTATTATGCTAAGTGAAAGAAGTCAGTCAGAGAAAGACAAATACTATATGATTGCACTCATACGTGGAATTGAAGAAACAAAACATGAACATAAGGGAAAGGAAGGAAAAATAAAATAAGGTGAAAGCAGAAAAGGAGGCAAATCATAAGAGACTCTTAACCATAGCAAACAGATGGTGTTACTGGAGATCATGTGGGTGGAGGGGGGATGGGGTAATTGGGTGATGGGCATTAAGAAGGGCACTTTAAGTAATGAGCACTGAGTACTGTATGCAACTGACTAATCACAAAATTGTACCTCTAAAACTAATAATACACTATATGTTAATTAAATTGAATTTAAATAAAGAATTAAAAAATAAGTCTGACAGAGAAAGATAAATATTACATATATTCTGACTTATATTATCAACCTAAAAGAACCGAACTCATAGAAATAGAATGGTGGTTGCCAGAGGGTGAGGAAAAGGGGAAGATGTTAGTCAAAGGGTACAAATTTCCAGCTGTAAAGAAAATTAGATCTGGAGATCTATTGCACAACATAGTGACTATAATTATTGATACTGTATAACTTGAAAGTTTTTGAGAGAGGAATGTTAAATGTTATCATCCCACACACACCCACACAAAAGTCATAATTACGTGAAGCAATGGTAATGTTAATTAACCTTATTGTGATAAGCATTTCGAAATATATATGTATCTAATCTTCACACTGTTCACCTTAACTTTACATGTTATATGTCAATAACAACTCAATAAAGCTAGAGAAAAAAGTTACACAATCATTAAAAACGATCATCAGGGGGCACCTGAATGAATCAGTCAGTGGAGAGTCTGCTTTTCTCTCTCTCTCTCCTCTGCACCTTTCCCCAGCTCGTGCATGCTCTCTCGCTCTCTTGATAGATAGATGATAGATGATAGATAGATAGATAGATAGATGATAGATAGATAGATGATAGATGATAGATAGATAGATGATAGATAGATAAAATAAATAAATCTTTAAAAAATAATCATCAGGACATAGGAAAATGTTTCTTTGTACAAAGGTAAGGAAAAATTATATAAACAAAACAGTATATATACTATGATGACTAATTATACTTTAAAATATATATTGAAATGAAAGTCTAGAAGGTAATAGAACACAAAGTTACTAAGGGTTATATCTGGGTTCTGAAGCTAATATTGATTTAAATTTTCTTTCTTATTCTTTCTGCACTTTCAGGTTTTTGGTGATAAATATGTATTACTTTTATTTATTTTTATTTTTTATTAATCTTTTTAAAAAGGTTTTATTTATCTATTTGTCAGAAAGGGGAAAAGAGAAAGAGAGAGCACACACAAGCAGGGGGCGTGGCAGGCAAAGGGAGAGCAGGCTCCCCACTGAGCAAGGAGCCCAACATGGGACTTGATCCCAGGACACTGGGATCATGACTTGAGCCGAAGGCAGATGCTTAACTGACTGAGCCACCCAGGCATCCCAAAGATGTATTACTTTTAAAATAAAAATTTAATCAAAGAAACCATAAATATTTTTATCATTGTTATTATATGATTGAATATATATTCAATGAATAAATATTATATGATTGAATATAAATGAATAAAAGATTTCAAAAGTTAACCATGCTCTTACACAGATTCACATACATTACATATGACGATGACACTAATTGTTCATGGGAATGAAAGCCCTTCAATTTGGGGGTCAGTTGTGGGTGAACTCCCCCCCCCCTTTTTTTACATCAATTTATATTAGTGTTGGGACTATGATGTTTGTAGTCCTAGTTATCTTTGTGATTTTTTAGGTTGAATAAAACATATTACGTTTGGATGACATTGATTCTGTTCTGGGGCTTCCCAGAGCTTCTCCTTCACACAGCCTGGAGGCTGTGGTAGATGTTATTAATAAAGATGACAACAATATCGAAGAATTGGTAGCTGACTTGGTGTTTTAAAAATCACTTGTACAATTATTACCTCACCTCTCTTAACCACTCTATTTTTAATTTTATGGAATTGGAAACATGGAAAAATAAAGAAAACCTGAAATCAAATTTGAAAAGAAGGCATTTAAATACTAATTTGAATTAATAATGTTATTAAAGATTCCTCTCCCCCAGAAACTATACTGGTGAGAAGAGAGTCAGAGAAATGAGATGACCAGATGGGAAGAGAGGGGAAAAGAGCATTGTGCAAATATTCCTGCAGTGTTTCCTTTTCCTTTTCTACTTGCGGGCCTGTAGGCAAGTTACACAGGCTTCCTAAACCTCACTGGCTTCATCTGTAAAATGGGAAAGTAATGAGAATGAGTGCACTTGAAAACCCAATGAGTTAATTTATACATATATGTATGTGCAGTGTGTTCATGCAGTGATGGGTGTTGTATTTCTTCTTTTTCTCCAAACCAGAAAAGTAGTGTTCTTTCTCACTTCAAAATATAGGGCCTAAGTGTTACTGGAATCCGGTTCTTGGGCCTGACAATGATAGAAAGGAAGCTGTACCCAAAAATCAAAGCCACAGGCAAAGCTTTACTGGAGCTAAAGCTGGAACTGAATGGAGACACAGCACTAATAGAATAATTATACTGGCTCTCTGAACAAAGATGAGGCCTGCTTACATAAAATTCCCTCCTCCTGATTGGATGGAAGGGCCTCACCCTAATTGGCCAATATTGGTAGGCAACTTAGGCAGCTCATTGGTGATTTTTGGAGCCGAGGTCCTCTGTTTTAAGTCTGGCTTGTGTGTGGGTCACAACCTGGTTCTTTTCTGAGCAGCAGTTAAATAATAGCAGCCAACAGAAAGTACCACAGGTATACAGTGTTTTTCACTTCGGGTTTATTCCCATGGACCCTAATTGTCTTGCAAGCAGGTGGGAACCCTGGGAACCCTATTGATTTATCTTAGTCTGCAACTTTGCATGGTTGAGGAGGAAAGATATTTGTAGGACAGGGAAGCTAGTGGCTGCTCTGGGCAGGTGGCAAGCAGGGAAGTTGTCCTGCACCTGCCTTGCAGTTTTACTGGTGAGTCACTGTGGTTAACTGGCCTCTGGCCAAGTTTGGAATAAAGTCAGAAAATAGGGTGAGCTGAAATCATGTCACCCAAAGGTAGCATAGCAGAGTGGCTAATGGCTTAGTTTGATGGTCAGTTCAGCTGGGTTTGAATCCCTGTCCAACCCCCCCCCTGCCCAGACACACACACCACGCCACAGCTATGTCTACTTGGGCAAGTTACTTGGCCTTCTTATGCTTCAGCTTCCTCTTCTACTAAAAAGAGATGATGATGATGATGATGATGATGATGATGATGATAAAACCTACCTCACAGGTGGTCTAGAAGATAAAAAGATTTTTTAAAAAGCATTTAGAACTGTATCTGGCATGTGGTAAGTGTTCACTCTTCTTATTAGTCATGCATAAGCTCCTTAAGAGCTATGTTACTTCTGTGAGGCCCAAGACTGTGTAGGCTCCCAACCTTGACCAGAACAAGATCTGGAATATGGCAGGTAAGAGGACCAGCTGAATTACCTTGTGTAGTTTTCGTTTGGTTACTAGTTTGATTCTAAAAGACACCAGCCAACAAAAGAAACAACCCTGCACTGGCTGGGGTGCAAAGCAAACACTTCTGAGCCAGGCAGGCTCAGCATTCCAGAGACACAGGCAACCTGAGAAGAGGTGCTCTGGAGGGAATCACAATGGGAAAAAAAATGGGCCTCACAGTTACTACTGGTCCTGTAGCTGTCTGATAAAGGCTAAGCAAACAGCAGAGAAAGAAATCTGACTTTCTATAGAAGAAAAATGTTTGAGAGAGGAGAGGAAGATGGCCACAGAGTAGGAGGACCCTAGGCTTGCCTCATCCCATGAACATAACTAGATAACTATCAAATCATCCCAGAAATTGACCTGAAGACTGACAGAACAAACTCCACACTAAAGAAAGAAAAGAGGCCACATGAGAGAATGTAGGAAGTGCAGAGATGTGGTTTAGGGGAGAAATGGATTGAAGGCACTGCAGAGGGGAGAGAGCTGTCATAGTGGAGAAAGAGAGAGAGGAGCACACAGGGAAATGCATGAAGAGAACATTTCCGTCAAGCCATTGGCTTGGAAAATGAGAGGGCCTGAACTCTGTGAATTCTTGCAACCAGTGGGGATTAAAGCCTGGAGTTTTAAAGGTCAGCAGGTTTTTCTGGGGTAGAGCCCAGAAAGTACTGCATTGCTCCTGGAGAGAAGGCAAGTAAACAACCCAGGAGCAGACAGTGTGGAAACAACAATCTGAAGAATGCCTGGGGCACACAGCAAGGACATAATTTGCTCTTCTCATGTTACCTTCCTGAGAGGTAGCATTAGTGGAGATACCTCTCCAGGAACAAAGGAGCTGAGCAATGCCATTTCCCTCTTCTGCCCCTCAATATAAACACAGAGCCACCTGCAGGAAGCAGTGCAGCAACCTCACTGGCTCCCTAACTTCCATACACCATGCCCCAGCCCCATGCACTCTGCTGGGATTGCCTTTCTCATTCAAGCTTGCCTCAGTCCCAGTACAGCAGGCCCATCCTCCAGAATACCAGCATAAACCCCTGTCCATACTATGTCTCCCAAACAGAGTTCTGCAGGGCCTCAGTCCTGGTGGAGGTGGTGTCAGGTCTTGTTTCACAACTGACCAGAGCACACCTAGTTAAAACTTGCCACATTCAGGCCAAGGATAAAACACTACCCATAACAAGGAAGGAGAGCCTCTGCAGATGATAGGCCTGTAGGATAGAGCAGCCAAAACACAACAGCAAAGCATATGCAGCACACACCAGAGACACTCCCTCTGAAGTGCCAGTCCCTGGGCACTACATGAGCTTTTCTTCATTAATCCATTACTTTTAAAAGAAGAGACATAACAGGCTTTTCTAACATGTAGAAGGCAGAGATTTAGAAAAAAACGCAAAGACAGAGGAACTTATCCCAAATGAATGAACAAGAAAAAGGTCAAAGCTAGAGATCTAAGCAAAACAGATATAAATAACATGCCTGATGGGGAATTTAAAGAAACAATCATGAGATACTTACTGGGCTTCAGAAAAGAATAGAAAACATCAGGAAGACACTTCCACAGAGATAAAAGAATTAAAAAAGAATCAAACAGAGATGACAAATGCGATAAATGAGATTGGAAACATGTTTGATACAGTGAACAACAGGTTGGAAGAAGCAGAAGAATAAATTAGTGACCCAGAAGACAAAGTAATGGAAACTAATGAAGCTGAACAAAAGAGAGAAAGAAGAAATATGGACCAGGAGAATAGACTTAGGGAACTCAGTGACTCCATCATATGTAATAACATTCATATTATAGGAGTCCCAGAAGAAGAAGAAGAGAGAAAAGGGGGCAGAAAAATCATTTGAAAAAATAATAGCTTAAAACTTCCCTAATCAGAGAAAGGAAACAGATATCCAGATCCAGGAGGCATAGAGAACTCCCATCAAAATCAACAAAAGCAGCCCAATACCAGACATATTGGAATTAACTTTGCAAAACATAGTGATAAAGAAAAAAATCTTAAAAGCAGCAAGACAAAAGAGTCCTTAACTTATGAGGGAAAACCCATAAGGCTAGCTGGAGATTTCTCAACAGAAACTTGGCAATCCCAAAAAGAGTGGCATGATATATTCAAAGTGCTAATTGGGAAGAATCTGCAGTGAAGAATATTCTATCCAGCAAGGCTATATTTACAATAGAAGGAGAGATAGAGTTCCCCAGACAAACAAAAACTAAAGGTGTTCATGACCACTAACATAGCTCTGTAAGAAATATTAAAGGGGACTCTGTGAGTGGGAAGGAAAGACCAAAAGTGAGAAAGACAAGAAAGGATCAAAGAAAAACTCCAGAAACAATGACAAAACAAATAATAAAATGGCAAAAATTACATATCAATAATTGCTTTGAATCTAATCAAATGCTCCAATCAAAAGACATAAGGTGTCAGAATGGATAAAAAAAAGAAGACCCATCTATATACTGCCTACAAGAGACTCATCCAGACCTAAAGACACCTACAAGATTGAAAGCAAGGGGATGGAGAACATTTATCACACAAATAGATGTCAAAGGAAAGCCAGAGTAGGGAGAAAAGGAGCAAAGGTGGTGGTGTAGTAGGGAGACCCTAGGCTTGTCCCATCCCTTGAATACAACTGGATAACCACCAAATCATCTGAATACCCAAGAAATAGGCCTAAGAACTGACAGAACAAGCTTCACAACTACAGGCAGAGAAGAGATCACATCGAAGAAGGAGGCAAGTGCAGAGATGTGGTTTGGGAGAGAAACAGATAACTGCTGCAGAGGGGAGGGAGCCCTGGTTGTGGAGAAAGGTGAGAGGGAGAGGAGCATACAGGGAAACACACACGGAAAATACTTTCCCAAAGACATTGGCTAGGAAAATGAGAGGGGCTGATTTTGTGAGTTTTTGCAACCAGCAGGGTTCAAAGACTGGAGTTTCAAAGGTTAGGGGGCTGGGCTGGGATAGAGCCCTGAAGGTGCTGCCCTACTCAGAGAAGTCAGAAAAACAATCCCGGGGCAGATGCCATGATCCGAGTATTGCCTAAGGCACATGGGGGAGAGACTATTTGCTCTTCTTGAAGTGCATCTATGAGAGGTGGTGTTCACAGAGCTGCCTCTTCAGGGACTAAAGAGCCAGCAGGCACCATTTCCCTCCCCAGACCCTCAACATAGGTGCAAAGACATCTGTTCAGGGTGGTTAACCTGGACACTGGCTGTTTACTTTGCTTACTCCAAATCCCATGCCTCTGCATTCTGACATGACTGCCCTTCTCAGTCAAACCTGCATCTGTCCCATCATGGCAAAACCCTCCCCCAGAAGACCAGTGCAATCCCCACCACACCACGGCCCTAACATCTAGAGTTTTAAAAATCAGCAGGTTGGAGTGGTATAGAGCACAAAGTACAATGCACTGCTCCAGGCAAGCAAACAACCCAGAGTGTGAAAACAGTGATCTGAAAAATGCTTGGGACACATAAAGGGAAATTATTCACTCTTCTGGTAGTGCCTCCCTGAGAGCAGCAAGCACAGAGAACCCTCTTTGGGGGCAGAGGACCTGGCTGGTGCCGTTTCCATCCCCTGCCCCTCACCATAAGTACAGAACCACCTGCACTAAACAGCACAGTGCTGACAGCAGCTGCCAAACCTGCTTACGCCATGTCCCACTCCCCTCTACTCTGCTGGTACTGCATTTCTCAGGCAAGTGTGCCTAAGGCCCAGCTCAGTGGGCCCATTCACCAGAAGACCAGCAGAAACCCCCAAACACACCATGTATCCAGACCACAGAGTTCTGCAAGTCTTCAATTCTAGTGGAGGTAGAATCAGGTCTCTTTTAACAAGCATACCAGAGCACATCTAGTTAAAACTTGTCAAACACTAGCCAAGGTCCAAACACTGCCCACTGCAGGCAAGCAGGACCTCTGCAGACAACTGGCCTGAAGGATAGAGCAGCCAAAACACAGCAGCAGAGTGCATGCAGCACACACCGGAGACACTCCCTGAAGCACCAGGCCCTAGATTTTATATGACCTCTTCTTCATAAAATCATTACTCTCAGGAGCAGGAATCACAACAGGATTTTTTTAAAAAAGGATTTTATTTATTTGAGTGAGAAAGAACACAAGCAGGGGAGGTGCAGAGGGCAAGGGAGCAGCCTGATGCAGGACTCTATCCCAGAATCCTGAGATCATGACATGAGCTGAAAATAGACACTTAACCAACTGAGCCACTTAGGCACCCCCAACCGGCTTTTCTAACACAGAGAAGAGGACAGAGACGTAAACAAAATGCAAAGGTGGAAGATCTCATCCCAAAACAAACGAACAAACAAAAAAAAAAAAAGAAAGAAAGAAAGAAAGAAAAAGAAGAAAGAAAGAAAGAAAGAAAGAAGAAAGAAAGACTCATGTCCAGAGATCTAATCAAAACAGTTGAAAGTAATAAGCCTGGGGAATCACCCTGAGACGCAGGAAGATACATCTGGATCTCTACAAATGCACATTTCCAGCGCTGAGTATTGAGGTCGAAGCCGGGAGCCGTGAAACCACGCACAGATACCAGAAGATAAACGGAAGGGGGAGGGAGCCGCCTTGTTCATGCGCCGGGAAGCGATAGCCACGTGCACGGGGGAGTGGGCAGACTCACGGACCAGACCAGCACCTGCAAGAGAGCAGACTGAGAGCCAGGGAACACGTGCCTCCAGACTGAAAACTGGAGCTCCCGTGAGCTCACTGGAACCAGACTGAGACCAGGGGCTCCGGGAGAACGAGGGGGCTGCTGGGGGGTAGCCGCTGGCGGTGTTAGAAACACAAAGGGCAGAGATGCACCAGCCCTGGAATTGAGGGCTGGGAAGCCAGGTGTGGGGCACACATCCCGGGACACTGCAGAGTTGAGCAGCACCACAGAAACAGAGTTAAAGTGGCCAGAACATCAGTGGAGAACGGTCCGCGACTCCACTGTTCTTAGACAGAGGCTGAGATTCGGCCAATGTTGCTCTGACTCTCAGAAGAAGCACAACAAACCACCAGGGAAAGCCGCCAGAGAACAAAAACCTGGAAATACCGGCTCACAGTGTGCCCATCCCCAACTCCCCTCTCAGGGGACACGGAGACTCTACCCAAACAGGGTTGCCCGAGTATCGGTGCGGCAGGCCCCTCCCCCAGAAGGCATCCCTAAGCTCCCTATAAAACAAGGGTGCACGGCCTGGGTCCTGGTCAATAATTTGGGCTCTGGACAACCCCGCACCCTCTCTTCATCAGAATGACGGGAGGAGAAATCCCCCCCCAGGAAAGAAAAGACAATGAGTCTGTGGCCTCTGCCACAGAACTAATGGATATGGATATAACCAAATTATCAGAAACAGAATTCAGAGTAACAATGGTCAAGATGATGTGTAGACTTGAAAAAAGTATTAAGGAAAATGTTAATGAGAATTTAGAATCTCTAAGGGCGGAAATGAGAGCGAATCTGGCAGAAATTAAAAATGGTATGAGCCAAATGCAGTCAAAACTAGAGGCTCTGACGGCCAGGGTGATTGAGGCAGAAGAATATATCAGCGATGCCCACTCTCGCCATTATTATTCAACATAGTACTAGAAGTCCTTGCAACAGCAATCAGACAACAAAAAGGGATAAAAAGTATCCAAATTGGCAAAGAAGAAGTAAAACTGTCTCTCTTTGCAGATAACATGATACTCTATATGGAAAACCCAAAAGAAGCCACTCCCAAACTATTAGAAGTTATAGAGCAATTCAGTAATGTGGCGGGATACAAAATCAATGCTCAGAAATCAGTTGCATTTCTATACACGAACAATGAGACTGAAGAAAGAGAAATTAGGGAATCCATCCCATTTACAATAGCACCAAAAACCATACGTTACCTGGGAAATAACCAGAGATGTAAAGGATCTATATTCTAGAAACTATAAATCACTCTTAAAAAACATTGAGGAAGACACAAAAAGATGGAAAAATATACCATGCTCATGGATCGGAAGAATTAACATAGTTAAAGTGTCCATGCTACCCAGAGTAATCTACACTTTCAATGCTATCCCGATCAAAATACCAATGACACTTTTCAAAGAACTGGAACAAAAAGTCCTTAAATTTGATGGAACCAGAAAAGGCCCCAAATCACCAAGCAACTGTTGAAAAGGAAAAACAAAGCTGGGGGCATCACCATGCCGGATTTCAAGCTGTACTAGAAAGCTGTGATCACAAAGACAGCATGGTACTGGCACAAAAACAGACACATAGGCCAATGGAACAGAACAGAGAACCCAGAAATGGACGCTCAGCTCTTTGGGCAACTACTCTTTGATAAAGCAGGAAAAAACATCCAGTGGAAAAAAGACAGTGGAAAAAAGACAGTCTCTTCAATAAATGGTGCTAGGAAAATTGAACAGCTAAATTCAAAAGAATGAAACTTGACCACTCTCTCACACCATACACAAAGATAAACTCCAAATGGATGAAAGACCTAGATGTGAGACAGGAATCCATTAAAATCCTAGAGGAGAACATAGGCAGCAACCTCTATGATATCAGCCACAGCAACCTTTTTCATGACACATCTCCAAAGGCAAGAGAAACAAAAGATAGAATGAACTTGTGGGACTTCATCAAGATAAAAAGCTTCTGCACAGCCAAGAAAACAGTAAAAAGCAAAAAAATAAGAGGCAGCCCACAGAATGGGAGAAGATATTTGCAAATGATGCTACAGATAAAAGACTGGTATCCAAGATCTACAAAGAACTGCTCAAACTCAATACACAAGAAACGAATAAACAAATCATAAAATGGGCAGAAGATATGAATAGACACTTTTCCAATGAAGACATACAAATGGCTAAGAGAAACACGAAAAAATGTTCAAAATCATTAGCCATCAAGGAAATTCAAATCAAAACCACACTAAGATACCACCTTACGCCAGTTAGAATGACAAAAATTGACAAGGCAAGAAACAACAATTGCTGGAGAGGATGTGCAGAAAGGGGATCCCTCCTACATTGTTGGTGGGAATGCAAGTTGGTACAGCCACTCTGGAAAACAGTGTGGAGTTCCTTTAGAAAGTTAAAAATTGAATTACGCTACGACCCAGCCATTGCACTACTGGGTATTTACCCCAAAGATACAGACGTAGTGAAGAGAAGGGCCATATGCACCCCAATGTTCATAGCAGCATTGTCCACAATAGCTAAATCATGGAAGGAACCGAGATGCCCTTCAACAGATGACTGGATTAAGAAGTTGTGGTCCATATATACAATGGAATATTACTCAGCTAACAGAAAGAATGAGTTCTCAACATTTGCTGCAATATGGATGGCACTGGAGGAGATAATGCTATGTGAAATAAGTCAAGCAGAGAAAGACAATTATCATATGATTTCTCTCATCTATGGAACATAAGAACTAGGAAGATCGGTAGGGGAAGAAAGGGATAAAGAAAGGGGGATAATCAGAATGGGGAATGAAGCATGAGAGACTATGGACTCTGAGAAACAAACTGAGGGCCTCAGAGGGGAGTGGGGTGGGAGAAAGGGATAGACTGGTGATGGGTAGTAAGGAAGGCACGTATTGCATGGTGTACTGGGTGTTATACGCAACTAATGAATCATCGAACTTTACATCAGAAACCAGGGATGTACTGTATGGTGACTAACATAATATAATAAAAAAAAATTAGAAAAAAAAAGAAAGTAATAAGCCTGATGGAGAATTTAAAGCAACAATCATAAGGGTACTTGCCGGGCTTAAGAAAAGCATAGGAAACATCAGGGAGACACTTAATGCAGAGAAAAAGAGTTAAAAAACAATCAGTCAGAAATGAAAAATGCAATAACTGAGATTCAAAACAGACTGAATGTAATAACCACAAAGATAGAAGAAGCAGAGAAATAAATAAGTAATATAGAAGATAGAATAATGAGCAATAATGATACTGAACAAAAGAGAGAGAATTATGGACAAGAAGAATAGACTTAGAGAACTTAGTGACTCCATCAAACATAATAACATTTATATCATAGGAGTCCCAGAAGAAGAAGTGAGCAGAAGGTTTAGTTGAGGAAATAATAGCTGAAAATTACTCTGGGAAAGGAAACAGACATCCAAATCCAGGAGGCACAGAGAACTCCTATCAAAATCAACAAAGCAAGGACGCCTGGGTGTCTCAATGGGTTGTTTGCCTTTGGCTCGTGTCATAATCCCAGTGTCCTAGGATCAAGTCCCACATTGGGTTCCTTGCTCAGCAGGGAGCCTGCTTCTCCCTCTGCCCCTCCCCCTGCTCATGCTCTCTCTCTGACAAATAAAAAATAAATAAATAAATAAATAATATCTTTAAAAATATCAACAAAAGCAGCCCAACGCCAAGACATATTGTATTAGAGTTGCAAAATATAGCAATAAAGAAAAAAAATCCTAAAAGCAGCAATACAAAAGAAGTCCCTAACTTACAAGGGAAAACCCCTAAGTCTAGCTGCAGATCTCCACAGAAAATTGGCAAGCTATTTATTGAAGAGACTATCTTTTCCACTGGATATTTTTTCCTGTTTTGTTGAAGATTAGTTGAACATAGAGTTGAGGGTCCATTTCTGGGTTTTTTATTCTGTTCCATTGATTTATGTGTCTGGTTTTGTGCCAATACCATACTGTCTTGATGATTACAGCTTTGTAATAGAGCTTGAAGTCTAGCATTGTGATGCCACCAGCTTTGGTTTTCTTTTTCAACATTCCTCTGCTATTCAGGGTCTTTTGTGGTTCCATGCAAATTTTAGGATTATTTGCTCCAGCTCTGTGAAATATGTTTATGGTATTTTGATAGGGATCACATTGAATATGTAGATTGCTCTGGGCAGCATAGACATTTTAACAATATTTATTCTACCAATCCATGAGCATGGAATATTTTTCCATCTTTTTGTGTCTTCCTCAATGTCTTTCATAAGTGGTCTGTGGTTTTTCAGAGTACAGATCCTTTACTTCTTTTGGTAGGATTATTCCTAAGTATCTTATGGTTTTTGGTGCAATTGTAAATGGGATCGATTCCTTAATTTCTCTTTCTATAGTTACATTGTTAGTGTATAGGAATGCAACTGATTTCTGTGCATTGATTTTATATTCTGACACTACTGAATTGCTGTGTGAGTTCTAGGCATTTGGGGGGGGGTCTTTCAGGTTTTCCACTTAAAGTATCATGTCATCTGTGAAGAGAGAGAGTTGACTTCTTCTTTTCTAATTTGAATGCCTTTTATCTCTTTTTGTTGTCCGACTGCTGAGGCTAGGACTTCTAGTACTGTGTTGAACAACAGTGCTGAAAGTGGATATCCTTGTCATGTTCCTGACCTTAGGGGAAAAGTTCTCAGTTTTTCCCCATTGAGAATGATACTACCTGTGGGCTTTTTGTGTATGGCTTTTATGATATTGAGGTATGTTCCCTCTATCTCTACACTGTGGAGAGTTTTAATCAAGAAAGTATGCTGTATTTTGTCAAATGCCTTTTCCGCATCTATGAAGAGGATCATATCATTCTTGTCCTTTCTTTTATTAATGCAGTATCACATTGATTGATTTGTGAATGTTGAACCACTCTTTCAGCCCAGAAATAAATCCCACTTGGTCATGGTGAATAATCCTTTTAATGTACTGTTGGATTCTATTGGCTGGTATCTTGGCAACAATTTTGGCGCACATTTTCATCAGGGATATTGCTCTGTAATTCTCATTTTTTGGTGGGGTCTTTGGTTTTTGACGAAGTTAATGCTGTCCTCATAGAATGTGTTTGGAGGTTTTCCTTCCATTTCTATTTTTTAAAACACCTTCAGAAAAATAGATATTAGTTCTTCTTTAAATGTTTGGTAGAATTCTCTTGGGAAGCCATCTGGCCCTGGACTCTTGTTTGTTGGGAGATTTTTTTATTACTGCTTCAATTTCCTTGCTGGTTATGGGTCTGTTCAGGTTTCCTAATTCTTCCTGTTTCAGTTTTGGTAGTTTATAAGTTTTCAGAAATGCATCCATTTCTTCCAGATTACCTAATTTGTTGGCACATAGTTGCTTATGTTCTTAAAATTGTGTGTATTTCCTTGGTGTTAGTCATGATCGTTCCTCTTTCATTCATAACTTTATTAAATTGGGTCCTTTCTCTTTTCTTTTTGATAAGTCTGGATAGGGGTTTATCAATCTTATTAATTCAGAAGGAGAGAATTTTAAGCAGGCTCCATGCTCAGCCCAGAGCCCAATGTGAGGCTGTATCTTACAACCCTGAGATCATGACTTGAACCAAAATCAAGAGTCAGACACTTAAGCAACTGAGCCACCCAGGCACCCCAATAACATAAGTTTTGTACTAATTATGTTCAAAGAATTTAAGATATATAAAGAATGGTCAGTAAATCAGGCCCTGTATAGCCAGGAAGACCATGTGCAAATGCTTTGCAATTCCAGGACTTCAGCTCTTAGTGAAGAGAAGCAAGGCTTGAAGGAGATTTTACTACAGACTAGTGGAAGCATACAGGCATCAAACCAGCTCTGATTATGGTATTTGTTAATGATTGCCCTTTTTTAGTGGCTATTGGCCCAAATTCATCCCTTAGGAGGTAAGGATGCTAAATTCAAGCTCCGAAAGCTAAGTTAAAATTAATGTTCTACTTTTTTGGTTACTATGTGACTTTAGAAAATTATCTGTCTGAGCTTCAGTTTTCTCATCTTTAAAATAGGGACAATAATACTTGCATCATAGATCAAACAATAATGGATTCAAATGTATACATCTTTGTGATAGCCTAAATAATGACCCCCAAAGATATCCTGGTCCTAATCTCTGGAACCTTTAAACGTTACCTCATGTGGAAAAGGGTGTTTGTAGAACTGATTAAATTAAGGATCTTGAAATGGGTACATTATCCTGGATTATCTAGGAGGGTCCTCAATGCAATCACAATTACCCTTATAAAAGGGAGGCAGATAAGATTTGACTACAGACATTAGACAAATGGCAGTGTGATCACAGAGGCAGACATGGGAGTGATGAAGCAACAAGCCAAGGAACACTGACAGCTACCAGAGGCTGAAAGAAGCAAGGAAAGGATTCTCCTCTGGAGCCTCCAGAAGGAGCAAGGTCCTGCCAATACCTTGATTTTGAGCCAGTGAAAGTGATTTCAGATTTGTGGCCTCTGGACCTGTGAGAGAATAAATTTCTGTTGTTTTAAGCCATCAGACTTGTAGTGATTTGATACAGCAACCCTAGGAAAGTAATATAGATCCTATTGAAATATAAGAGATTGTTCAAGTTACAGGTTCTGTGGTGTCTTAGAGTTCTCCAGAAGTCTGACAGTTCCAGTAAAATGAGACAATGTAAATCCCCATGCTCTTGTGCTAGCCAATTTGCTAGAGAGAAGCACAGGTAAGATTTAGGAGAAACCGGGTCCTGGTCAACTTTAGGGTTGTGGTGGTTTTACTGGGGTTTTACACTATCCTTCACAGAAGACAGAGAAGACTGATCACAGATATTTTTAGTGACTCCACCAAAAATGAGGAGTGAGGCTCCACAGGTCTCATGAGGTGTGGGAAACTGTCCTCCTAGGAAAAGGTGCAGAACTGTGTTGGTTTTGTTGCAAATGAGGGGTCAGAGAGGGAAGAAAAGGGAATAGAGTGATCAAGTTGCCAAAAGACTAGATGCCTTCAACTTCTTCCATCTTCATTCAAGTTATAAAAAATAACAAAATGTTTGGTGTAATGGACTTTTCCCCAAAAAATTTTAATGTGAAATTTCACATATACACAGAAGTTGAAAATTTAAGTAGCAATCATGCATATACCTACTACCTGTTTATTCCACATATATTCATTGATGCATCCTTCTATCTATCCATACATCCATCCATCCAATTTTTTGATGCATTTTAAAGTAAGTTGCAGGTGCCTGCATACTTTTTGCATGCATATCATTAACTGGAGTGGTTTGAGTGGATTTGGGGGTGAGAATTACAGAAGGTTCTCAGCTTTGTTTCTGAACTGACATGGGAAAGAACTAGGGCAGCAGAGGTGGATGCAAGAACACAGAGCAGGAACCTGCAGAAGTCATGCCAGGGAGTACACTGAAATGTGGGGAGGGGCTGGTTCCCACAAGGCCAGGAATTGGATTTGGAAAAAAGTTTAACCATGTCCATTTGAGGCAGGAGGCATTCTACCTGATGTCTGCACTACAATCATGCAGGCAAATGCCTAGTTCTGATGTACCTGTGCATGGGGCAGATGAGGCTGGTGTAGTGCTTATAAGTACAACAGTCGTTTGTGTGCAAAATTTTAAAGGAAAAAGATCTATTTAAAAAAAAAAGATATATCACCAGAAGGAGAAATGATAAAGGAAAAGAGATATTTGAAGAAATAATGACAGAGAATTTCCCCCAAATGAATGTCAGACACCAAACCACAGATACAGGAAGCTCAGAGAACATCAAGCAGGATAAATGCCCTTGTTCCAAAACAAAAACAAAAACAAAACCCTACATGTAGGCATATTATATTCAGAATGCAGAAAATAAAAGATAAAGAAAAAATCTTAACAGAAGCCAGAGGGGGAAAATACCCTACTTGTACAGGAACAAAGATAATAATTATATTCCACTTCTCCTCAGAATCCATGCAAGCAAGAAAGAAATATTTAGTGTTGAGAGAAAAACAAACAAACAAACTGAGAACTCTGTATCCTGTGAAATTATCCCTCAAAGGTGAAGAAGAAATAAAGATTTCTCAGACAAACAAAAATTGAATTTGTTGCCAGGAGACCTGCCTTGCAAGAAATGTGAAAAGATGTTCTTCAGAAAGAAAGAAAGAAAATGATATAGGTAAGAAATCCAGGTCTAAGTTAAGAAAGGAAGAGTGCTATGGACTCTGAGAAACAAACTGAGGGCCTCAGAGGGGAGGGGGTGGGGGAATGGGATAGACTGGTGATGGGTAATAAGGAGGGCACATATTGCGTGGTGCACTGGGTGTTATATGCAACTAATGAATCATCGAACTTTACATCAGAAACCAGGGATGTACTGTACGGTGACTAACATAATATAGTAAAAAAACATTAAAAAAAAAAAGAAAGGAAGAGTGTTAGAAAAGGGAAAAATAAAAGTAAAAGTTCACATTCCGGAAGTAACATACAGTTAATCCTCAAGTCATGTGTTTTTAGACTGAATAATGCCTGGAGCGTGCAAGGACATTGCTTCCTCAAGGAAAAGGGAAGAAGGGAGTCTTCCAGGGCATAAAACCAGGGCACAGGACTTGGCCCAAATCTGGATGAAGGGTACGTGCTTCTGCCTGAGTTGGGATTCTGAAACTCCACTGGGTGGGGAGAGGAAAAAGGGGCAGCCCAAATCTTGCATCCTGTCCAGCCAGAAGCTGGATACTTAGTTCTCTGACTGGCAGCCTCACTCTAGATCACAGGAAAGAGAAAAGCAAGAGAGGCTCTGGGAGGGAAGCCTCTAACCACCAGAAGCAGCAATGCTGAGGCAATGAGCCAGTGGCCACCAGGGACCCCATGAGAATTGGGCACAGTGAAAGTTTTAGACACCCCAGAGGTTCTGCATCAGAGCAATGGACCAGCGGCTGCAGACCCAGCAATTATTTGCCACCATTTTACCCTTGCCTATACCTCTAGCTTGAAGAGCCTGGGGGAAAGGTATTTGATTCATGGTTTTCCTCCCTAATTTCATGGCTTATTAGCCAAAGACAGGGAAATACTCAATCTGGAGATTTGAATTTTAAAGTCCCATGCTCAGGAAAACTGAAATGAAGCAAGGGCCCAGGCTACCATTTATGGGGATGGGAGTAGTTGAGAAATGGAATCAGGAAAGGCCTACTGGGTTTACCTCTCAAGACCCACCTGCCCTCAGAGGTGAGCATGCCTGCAGAAACAAAGACAGTCTGGGTCTCTCCTGCCAGGGACTCCGGTACCAAAACACAGTCTCCTTCTGGTCATCTTCCATCAAAGACGGTGGGCCTCCATAGTTGAGAACCAATATGTTACTTTAGGTACTTACCTAATTATGTCACAGAATCAACAAATCCAATGCCAGGAATAGGATTTTCAACACTAATGGAAAAAACCCTTGAGTTGGTGCTAGGAATACTAGGTGCTAGATCTCTGCCATAGATATTTGTATGACTTGAGCAGGCCACTTCACCTCTCCATCTCTGCCTCTGCTCTAGGAAGAGACCATCTATCACTTTAAATTCATTTAGACCTAGCCCACTTTTTCTGCATAAGTAGTGAGGAGTAGGCAGAGCTGGTCTGGATGTCTGGTGGAAGGGCAGGGTCCTTAGAGCTACTACCTCTTGATTGTGAGATTAAGAATGTTCTCACAGAGGTATAGTTTTAGCAGACCAGGACTGACCTAACATATGAGGGTGTCAATGGGCCATACTGAGATGAACTAGTCCAAGGCCAAGGAGGGGAAGCCTAAAGGTCATCTTTAGCCTCTAAGGAATAGAAGGCCCAGGTCTGGGACTGTTCAGATGGCTTTCCTGGGAAACTGTATGTAGGCTCCCCAGTTGGCATGGGTTTTGGGGGGCTTTTCTTCATCAGCCTGCACTTCTGTCCAGGCCAGAGAATTGAATAAATCAAATGGTTCTCAAACTTTAGCTTGTGTTAGAATCACCTGGAGAGCTTGGTAAAACAGATTGCTAGGCCCCAACCCCAGGGTTCCTGATTCAGTAGGTCTGGAAGGAGACTGAGAGTATGGTTTTCTAGCCAGTCCCCAGGGGCTATTGCTGCTGCTTGTGAGGACTACACTTTGAGACCACTGAAAACAATTTTATTTCATGTGCACCATGGTATATATAATCCTACACAACACTCACTACAACCCTGGTGGGTAGATTCTGGGCAGTCTGTAAAGTTCTGTTATGAGTTGAATTGTGTCCCTGAAGAGATAAGTTGAAGTCTTAATGACTTGTACTTCAGAATATGACCTTAGTTGGAAATAGGGTTGCTGTAGATGCAATTAGTTAAGATGAGGTCCTATTCCAATAGGTGGTATGGTGAGCCTTTAATGACTGGTGTCCTTATAATGACTGGTGTCTTTACAAGAAGACAAAGACACACAGACAGGACATCACCATGTGAAGACAGACACAGAGCAGACAGACATGTGACAATGGAGGTAGAGATAGAAATGATGCATCTACAAGTCAAGGAATTCCAAGGACTGCCTGACACTGAAGGTGGAAGAAGCAAGGAAGGAGTCTCCCCTCCATATTCCCAGGGAGAATGGCCTTGCTGATATCTCAATTTCAAACAGCCTCTAGAACTGTGAAATAATAAACTTCTGTTTTTGAAGCCTCTCAGCTTCTGTTACTTTGTTAGGGCAGCACTAAGAAGCTAATACACACTAGAAGCCAAACTGGACTTAAGCCATTCTCTCCAGATGACTGTTATTCCTCAATTACCATGACTCTAACTGAAGGACCAGGGAACCCTTCCTAAGCCAAAGAGACCTATGGACATGAGGTGGCAAAGACATTGCCCAATGGGGGTGCTCCATTCTGGGTAGTGACAAACAAGCCCAGTCAGATAATTTACCTGTGTCAAAGTGATAAGGAGGTAACAAGAAGTATAAGGAGAAGCAGTGGGTGCCCTTTGCTGACAAGTCAACATTGCTTCAATAATCTCTTTAACAAAGATGGGGCTTGCTCCAGACCTCCATGAAGCAGCTCCCAGCTCAGCCCTGGAAATGTCCTACCCTTCCTAACAATAACTTCTCTGCCTCATCTGAGGCCACTTGTCTTTGCAACCTGGAAGAATGTGGATAAATAAGAATAATCCTAAATTTTAAAATTATCTCCATTTTATAGTTGAACAAACTGAGGCTCAGAAAGATAGGGTAACTTATCCAAGGTCACATGGCTAATAAATGGCAAAGATAGGACTTGAACCCCTGATTCTTATTTTACCACTGTATTCATATTATCTCTCATTGGAAAGACCCAAGCAGAGACTCTTGGGGTGAAGTGGAGTTTATTGCTAGCATCCAACATTCCAGTCAGTACTCCCTGAAGAGCACATAGTGCCATGCCATGGGCCTGAGCAGGGTGTTTAGCACATAGCGACCTTGACAAGCTGCTAAGAAAGTGGTCATTCCCTTTCTGACTTTAGGGCCCAGAATTTGACTCAACCCTGTGTATCTGCATGCATTTTTCTAATAAACATTGATTACATACCTTCTGTGTTTCCCAGCCTTTGGGTGTTCATGCATTTCTTTCATTTGAGGCATTATCCTTTCAACTCTTAATCACTGTACGACAACCCCCTCCCCAATCAATCAGTATGATTTATACTATTGATGAATTTATACAGGAAAAGGGTATATGCCTCACATTGTCCCAGTCTGAGAAGGTCATACTTCTCACATGTCACATAATTCTCACATGACAGAGAACATTAGAGGTTCAAAAAGTGCAAAAGCAACTCAATTTTTTTGGTAACTACTGAATTCAGTACTTGGCATATGATGGGCATTTAACAAATATTTATTGGCTGGATGAAAGAATTTCCGCAATGTCTCTGTTAGGAAATATGTACCATCAGGGTCAGTTGTAACTCCATCTCTTCATTCATTTATTATTTTATTCATACATTCAAGAAATAGCTGTAAAGCTCCTACTTCATGCCAGCAACTGATAATGCAAAGGTGAACAAGACACAGTCCCTGCCCTTGAGAAGGCCAAGGAAATCAACATGAAGAGTTCCTGAACACATGTTCTAAATAAATAACTAAATCTGGGGGAGAGTAACAAGTCTTAAAGCTGTTTTATGCTGGACCGTGTTTAATTCCTGGGTGGTTTTCCCCTAGGTGAGGCACCATGGTAAAGGATCTGTACTCTAGAAACTACAGAAGACTTATGAAAGAAATTGAGGAAATCACAAAGAGATGGAAAAGTATTTCATGCTCATGGATTGGAAGAATAAACATTGTTAAAATGTTTATGCTGCCCAGACCAATCTACACATACAAAGTAATCCCTATCAAAATACCATCAACATTTTTCACAGAGCTGGAACAAATAGTCCTAAAATTTGTATAGAACCAGAAAAGACCCCAAATCACCAGGGGAATGTTGAAAAAGAAAACCAAAGCTGGGGACATCATAATGCCTGAAATACAAATCAAAACCACATTGAGATACCACTTTACACCAGTTAGAATGGCTAAAATTAAAAACACAGGGAACAACAAATGTTGGCGAGGATGTGGAGAAAGGGGAACCCTCTTACACTACTAGTGGAAATGCAAGCTGGTATAGCCACTCTGGAAAACAGGGTGGAGATTCCTCAAGAAGTTAACAATAGAGGTACCCTATAACCCAGGAACTACACTACGGGGTATTTCCCTCAAAGATACAAATGTAGTGAAATGAAGGGTACACTTGTACCCTAATGTTCATAGCAGCAATGTCCACAATGACAAACTGTGGAAGGAGTCAAGATGCCCTTCAATAGATGAATGGATAAAAAAGATGTGGTTCATATATACAATGGAATATTACTCAGCCATCAGAAAGGATGAATACCTACCATTTACATCAACATGGATGGAACTGGGGGGTATTATGCTAAGTGAAATAAGTCAATCAGAGAAAGACAATTATCATATGGTTTCACTCATATGTGGAATATAAGGAATAGTGCACAGGACCATACGGGAAAGGAGGGAAAACTGAATGGGAAGAAATCAGAGAGGGAGACAAACCACAAGAGATTCTTGACTCTGAGAAACAAACTGAGGATTGCAGAAATGGAGGTGGGTGGGGGGATGGGTACCTGGGTGGTGGGCATTAAGGAGGGCACGTGATGTGATGAACACTGGGTGCTATACGCAACTAATGAATCATTGAACATTACATCAAAAACTAATGATGTACTACATATTGGCTAATTGAATTTAAATTAAAAAAAAAAGGAATGGGAGATTGGTCATCTCCATTCTGCCACTTACTATCTAGTGACCTTGAGTAAATTACCCAAACTTCATAGGCCTCAGCCTTCTCCTCTGTTAAGTAGAGGTAATAATATCCAATGCTGTGGAGATTCAAGGAGGAAATGAAATAATCAGTTAATCGCTTCACTCAGTTTCTGGCATACAGTAAGAATACAGTACATTTAATATGACACCTAAGGACTGACCTGACTTCTTTGTGGAAAGGGACTGTGTTGTGGGCTGTTTGTTAAATATTTAAAGAAAAAAGGCCAATAAAATGTTCCCTGAATGTTGGAAGAAAGAAAGAAAGAAAGAAAGAAAGAAAGAAAGAAAGAAAGAAAGAAAGAAAGAAAGAAAGACCAACCATACAAGTAACTGGACCTATAATGGCTCTTCATGGTGACGTGGCCCAAAGGGCACTGTTTCTTGTAGCACCAGTGTTGTTGAAATCTTACACCATGACAAAACAGTTTGAGAAACTCTGCTGACAATTTTCTTTCCTTGAAGAGTCATAATGTGTATTAGTATATTAAGGATGTTAGAACAGTTATAATGAAGAAATTTGTTTAAATTTATTTAGCTCAGTAATGTCCAAACTTGTTAGTCCAATAACATACTCAAAAAAACAAAAACAAAAAGCAAAAAACAAAAAACAAAACAAAAAATACCTCCTGAAATTTAGACTTAGAAGGAAACACTGGACAGAGAGTGATGGTTGGGTCCAGAGTCCCTGCCTCTTCTCTGGGTTTTTTCCCTCTTCTTGGGGTTCTCTCAGCTCACTTTCTGCTGTTAACTCCAGGGCTGTTCTGATGTCTCATTAAAACCCTTTCGTTTCTTCTGGTAGAGCTGATACTGACAAATTTTTCAAAGAGTTTAATAAGCACCTCTAGAAAAATACAAAGAAATATCAAAAAATGCACCAAGAATCTGATTTCTGGGTGCAAGTCCCTGATCCCACCATAGCCAGATGCTCTCAGGCATTGTCCCCTTGAGACTCCAGCTGAGCTGGACTCTCTTGATTCCCAAAAGGTTGCACAAACCTATGTGCACAATAACTGGCAAAAGGAAATCAGCTGTTCTTCTGGTCAAATTCAACCCCAATCCCCAAAGCCCTGGTCCTCTATAAAGACTCACTGTAGAACAAAAGCTGAATGCTATTTTTGCTTTTTTTTCCATAAAAGCAAAAATCTGTTTCTTTTAGTTATCAAAAAAAGGTGCTAATGTAGATGTTTTGTAAAAGCCAAGTGATGCATTGTGAACTTTTGAAAAACAAGGAATACTTGTATTCTAAAAAACCCCAAGCTGTGCTCTCTCCTTCAGATGATAGCTCAGGTCAACTGGATTATTTCTTAACATAACAAAAAAAACAAAAATGCTATGTGGAAATTTCTTTTCAAAAGAAATCAGGGTTGGGTGCCTGGGTGGCTCAGTCACTTAAGTGTTCAACTCTTGGTTTTGGCTCAGGTCATGATCTCAGGGTCATGAGATCAAGGTCCACATTGGGCTCTGTGCTCAGCGTGGAGTCTGAGATTCTCTCCTTCTGCCCCTCCCCCTGCTCACGCACGTGTGCTATCTCTCTTTCTCTCTCACTCTCTCAAGTAAATAAACAAATAAAATCTTAAAAAAATAAAAAAGAAATAGGGTTGGAGAGCTTGGGAAGATGGCAGCCAAGGAGGACCCTAAGGTCAATCCATCCCATGTTTCCAACTAGATATCACTCACATCCATGTAAATAAACCAGAGAGTGATCCAAAGCCTGGCAGAACAAACCCACAACTAAATGTAGAGAAGAAGCCACATATGAGAGGTTAGGAAGGGCAGAAAGAGTGGTCAGGAGCTGCCTGCAGGAGCAAGGGAACTACTGGCATGGAGAAGGGAAAGAAATGGTCCCTCACACCAGGAAGCCCACAGAGCAAAGATGAATCCCCCTAACATTTGCCACTGAAAACCAGAGGGACTGAATTCGCTGAGTTTGTATAACCAGCAGGACATGGAGCCTAGAGATTTAAAAATCAGCTGACTCAGAATTGGGTGAGTCAGAGGTGAGTGATAGCTGGGTCTCTACCCTTAAAGAGAGGAGGCTGCTGAGAGGCACCACGAAAGTGACAGCTTGCACAATATCTGGAGAAAACAGGAGGAAGATATGTTTATACTGATTTTGGAGCATGTTGGGAGACTTCCAGGAACAAAGGAACTGGGTAGGCACAATTTTCCTACCCTATCTCACAGCATAAACACAGGGCCAAATGCAGGACTGAACAGACACTTGCTACTTAACTTGTTAGCAGTGTGCCATACCCACTCCAAGCCTGCTGGCCTCAGCAGTGGGCTCAGCACAAATTTTTGTAACACTCAAAAAACACACCCTGCCCAAACACCTGGTACACAGATGCCTCTCCCACTCTCAGAGTCACTGCCTCCACCTCCACATGCACCCCAGGCAGCCACATACTTCAGGGGATCCAACCGAGGACTACCAGCATAGCCCAAATTTTGCTAACACTGCTGCCCTGCCCCTGAGCCCTCCTGCAGTCACGCCCCTCAGAACCCATCTGCCTGGGTCTCACTAACACTACAGAGAGCAAACATAGACCATAACAGGTACACAGTCAGTGAAGACATCTAGACTGAAAGAAAAAGACTCAAACACAATAGCAGGATGTAAGTAACACAAATAGGAGACTCCCCTGCTGTTGCATTCTGGTGAATGGGGGACTGCACTGCAAGGCAATAAGGACCTCTTCTTCATAAAACCAAAACTTTCAAGAGCAGAAAATGTAGCTGTAGCTGACTTTCTTAACACAGAGAAACAGACACAGAGAGGTAGACAAAATGAGAAGACAGAGGTCCATACTCCAAATAAAAGAACAGGACAAAATCACAGCAGGAGATTTAAGTGAAACACAAAAAAGTAATATGCCTGATGCAGAATTTAAAGTAATAATCATAAAGATACTCACTGGACTTCAGAAAAGGGTGGAGGACATAAATGAGACCCTTGACAAAGAGATGAAAAATAACATATCAGAGATGAAGAACTCAATAAATGAAATTAAAAATACAATAAATGGAATAAATAGTAGATTACAGGAAACAGTGTGACCTTGAGGATACAGTAATGGAAAGCAATCAAGCCGAACAAGGGACAGAAAAAAAAAAAAAGAAAGAAACACTGCATAATGAGAATAGACTTAAGAGAACTCACTAACTCCATCAAATGTCATAACATTCACATTATAGGGATCCCAGAAGGAGAAAAAAGAAAAGGGAGGGCAGAAAATGTATTTAAGAAATCATAGCTGAAAACTTTCTGAACCTGGAGAGTGAAACAGAGATCCAGATTCAGGAGGCACAGAGAACCCTCAAAAATGCAACCCCAAGGGGTCCACACCATGACACATAGTAATTAAAATAGCAAATAAATAAATAAATAGGCAAAAAAAGTGATAAATAATTTTAAAAGTTGTGAGGAGGAGATAAGATGGTGGAGGAGTAGGGGTCCCCTTTTACAGCTGGTCCCCTGAGTTGAGCTGGAGAGGTACCAGACCATCCTGAACACCCACGAAATCAGCCTGAGACACAGGAAGATACATCTGGATCTCTACAAACGAACATCTCCAGCGATAAGTATGGAAGTACGAAGCGGCGACCCGTGAAGCTGCACACAAATATCGGAAGATAAACAGAAGGGGGAGGGAGCCACCGCGTTAACGTGCCAGAAAGCCATAGCCACCTGCACAGGGGAGCGGGCGGACTCGAGGACCGGCACCCACGAGAGACCTGACTGAGACCATGAGCCGGGGAACGCACGCGACCAGTCTGAAAACCAGAGCTCCAGAGTGTGCGCGAACCACACTGAAATGAAGAGAAGATCTGGCTGGGGGCGGCTGACAGTGTTAGAAACACAAAGGAAAGAGACATGCCGGTCCTAGAGGTGAGGGCTGGGACGCCGGGTGTGGGGCGCACATCCAGGGACACTGCAGGGTTGAGCAGCACCAACAGAAACAGTTAAAGTAGCCAGAACACCGGTGGAGAACCGTCTGTGATCCCTCTGTGTGTGACAGAGGCTGAGATTCGGCTACTGCTGCTCTGACTCTCAGAAGAGGCACAGCAAACCGCCAGGGAAAGCCACCAGAGAACAAAAACCTGGAAATACTGGCTCACAGTGTGCCCATCCCCATCCCCTCTCCCAGGGGACACAGAGACTCTACCCAAACAGGGTGGCCTGAGTATTGGCGCGGCTGGCCCCTCCCCAAGAAGGCAGGCTGAAAAATCAAGAAGCCCACATCCCTAAGATCCCTATAAAACAAGGGTGCATGTCCTGGGTCCTGGTCAATAATTTGGGCTCTGCACAACCCCACAACTTCTCCTCATCAGAATGACGAGAAGGAGAAATCCCCCCCAGCAAAGAAAAGACAATGAGTCTGTGGCCTCTGCCACAGAACTAATGGATATGCATATAACCAAATTATCAGAAATGGAAATCAGAGTAACAATGGTCAAGATGATGTGTAGACTTGAGAAAAGTATTAACGAAAATGTTAATGAGAATATAGGATCTCTAAGGGCGGAAATGAGAGCGAATCTGGCAGAAATTAAAAATTCTATGAATCCGATGCAATCAAAACTAGAGGCTCTGACGGCAAGGGTGAATGAGGCAGAAGAATGTATCGGCGAATTGGAGGATGGGTTAGTAGAAGAGATATTTGAACAAATTGTACCTGAAAACTTCCCTAATCTAGCAAAGGAAACAAGCATTCGTGTCCAAGAGACAGAGAGGACCCCTCCCAAGCTCAACCACGACAAACCTATGCCACGTCAAGTCATAGTGCAAATCACAAATATTAGATCCAAGGATACAGTATTGAAAGCAGCCAGGGCAAAGAAATTTCTCATATACCAACGCAAAGGTATCAGAATTTAGTCAGTCCTCTCTACACATACCTGGAATGAGAGAAAGGATTGAGGAGGGGCATTTTTAAAGCTCTTTCAGAGAAAAACATGCAGCCAAGGATCCTTTATCCAGGAAGGCTGTCATTCAGAATTGATGGAGAAATAAAGACCTTCCAGAATTGCCACTCATTGACCAATTTCGTAGCCACGAAATCAGCCCGACAGTAGATATTAAGGGGCATTCTATAAAAGTAAAAAGGCCCCAAGAGTGATACAGAACAGAAAGTCACAATCTATAGACAAAGACTTTACTGGCAACATGGCATCATTAAAATCATACCTCTCAATAATCAGTCTCAATGTGAATGGCTTAATGCTCCCATAAAACACCACAGGGTTGCAGATTGGATAAAAAGACATGACCCATCCATTTGCTGTGTACAAGAGACTCATTTTGACCCCAAACATACATTCAGACTGAAAGTAAAGGGATGGAATACCATCTTTCACGCCAATGGACCTCAAAAGAAAGCTGGGGTAGCAATTCTCATATCAGAAAGATTGGATTTTAAACCTAAGACTATAGTTAGAGACACAGAAGGGCACTATATTATTCCTAAAGGATGTATCCAACAAGTGGATGTGACCATTATAAATATATATGTCCCCAACAGGGGAGCAGCAAGACACACAAGCCAACTCTTAACCACAATAAAGAGACATATAGATAAAAATAAGTTAATAGTAGGGGAGCTCAACACTCCACTATCAGCAATAGACAGCTCACCTAAGCAGAAAATCAACAAAGAAACACGAGCTTTGAATGACATACTGGACCAGATGGACCTCATAGATATATACAGAACAGTACACCCCCAAACAACAGAATAACATTCTTTTCAAATGCACATGGAACTTTCTCCAGAATAGACCACATACTGGGTCACAAACAGGTCTCAACCGATACCAAAAGACTGAGATTATTCCCTGCATATTCTCAGACCACAATGCTTTGAAATTGGAACTCAACCACAAAGAAAAATTTGGAAGAAACTCAAACACTTGGAGACTAAGAACCATCCTGCTCATGAATGATTCGATAAACCAGGAAATCAAAAATCAATTTAAACAATTTATGGAGGCCAACGAGAATGAAAACAAAAAGGTCCAAAAACTATGGGACATTGCAAAGTCAGTCCTCAGGGGAAAATACACAGCTATCCAAGCCTCACTCAAAAGAATAGAAAAATCTAAAATGCAGTTTTTATATTCTCACCTCAAGAGGCTGGAAAAGCAACAGAGGGACAGGCCTAGTCCATGCACGAGAAAGCAGTTGATCAAGATTAGAGCAGAGATCAATGAATTTGAACCCAGAAGCACAGTAGAGCATATCAACAGAATTAGAAGCTGCTTCTTCAAAAGAATTAATAAAATTGACAAACCACTGGCAAGACTTATCCAAAAGAAGAGAGAAAGGACCCAAATTAATAAAATTATGAATGAAAAGATAGAGGTCACAACCAACATCAATGAAATTGGAAGTTTTATTAGAAGCTTTTATCAACAGCTTTATGCCAAAAAATTAAGGAATCTCAAAGGCCTGGAAACCTATAAACTACCAAGACTGAAACAGGAAGAAATTGATTCTTTAAACAGACCAATTAATTATGAAGAGATTGAAACAGTGATTAAAAACCTTCCAAAAAAGTAAACCCCAGGGCCTGGTGGTTTTCCCAGGGAATTCTCCCAAACATTCAAAGTAGAAATAATACCTATTTTCCTAAAGCTATTTCAAAAAAAATAGAAACAGAAGAAAAGCTACCAAAATCATTCTATGAGGCCAATATTACCTTGATCCCCAAACCAGGCAAAGACCCCATCAAAAAAGAGAATTACAGACCAATATCCCTAATGAATATGGATGTCGAAATTCTCAATAAGATCCTGGCTAATAGAATCCAACAGTACATTAAAAGGATTATCCATCATGAGCAAGTGGGATTCATCCCTGGTATGCAAGGGTGGTTCAACATTCACAAATCTATCAGTGACATAGATTTTATCAACAAGAAAAAAGCCAAAAATCATATGATCCTCTCAATAGATGCAGAAAAAGCATTTGACAAAATACAGCATCCTTTCCTGGTTAAAACCCTTCAGAGTGTAGGGATAGAAGGTACATTCCTCACTCTCATAAAAACCATTTATGAAAAGCCCACAGCAAATATCATTCTCAATGGGGAAAAGCTGGAAGCCTTTCCCTTAAGATCAGAAACACGACAAGGATGCCCACTCTCGCCATTATTATTCAACATAGTACTAGAAGTCCTTGCAACAGCAATCAGACAACAAAAAGGGATAAAAGGTATCCAAATCAGCAAAGAAGTCAAACTGTCTCTCTTCGCAGATGACATGATACTCTATATAGAAAACCCAAAAGACTCCAGCCCCAAAATACTAGAACTCATAGAACAATTCAGTAATGTGGCGGGGTACAAAATCAATGCTCAGGAATCAGTTGCACTTCTATACACGAACAATGAGACTGAAGAAAGAGAAATTAGGGAATCCATTTCATTTACACTATCACCAAAAATCATACGTTATCTCGGTATTAACTTATCCAGAGACATAAAGGGTCTGTATTCTAGAAACTACAAATCACTCTTTGAAGACATTGAAGAAGACAGAAAAAGATGGAAAAATATTCCATGCTCATGGATCAGAAGAATAAAGATAGTTAAAATGTCTATGCCACCCAGAGCAATCTACAATCAATGCTATCCCGATTAAAATGCTAAGGACATTTTTCAAAGACCTGGAACAAACAGCCCTTAAACTTGTGTGGAACCAGAAAAGTCCCTGAATCTCCAAGGAATTGTTGAAAAGGAAAAACAAAGCTGGGGGCATCACGATGCCGGATTTCAAGCTATACTACAAAGCTGTGATCACCAAGACAGCATGGTACTGGCACAAAAACAGACACATAGACCAATGGAACAGAATAGAGAACCCAGAAATGGACCCTCGGCTCTTTGGGCAACTAACCTTTGATAAAGCAGGAAAGAACATCCAGTGGAAAAAAGACAGTCTGTTCAGTAAATGGTGCTGGGAAAATTGGACAGCTATATGTAAAAGAATGAAACTTGACCACTCTCTCACACCATACACAAGATAAAAATCTTCTGCACAGCCAAGAAAACAGTCAAAAAAACTAAGAGGCAGCCCATGGATAGAAAGAATATATTTGCAAATGATACTACAGATAAAAGACTGGTATAAAAGATCTACAAAGAACTTCTCAAACTCAATACGCCAGAAACAAATAAAGAAATCATGAAATGGGCAGAAGATATGAACATACACTTTTCCAATGATGACATACAAATGGCTAACAGACACATGAAAAAATGTTCAACATCATTAGCCATTAGGGAAATTCAAATCAAAACCACACTAAGAGGGGCGCCTGGGTGGCACAGCGGTTAAGCGTCTGACTTCGGCTCAGGGCATGATCCCGGCGTTATGGGATCGAGCCCCACATCAGGCTCCTCCACTATGAGCCTGCTTCTTCTTCTCCCACTCCCCCTGCTTGTGTTCCCTCTCTCGCTGGCTGTCTCTATCTCTGTCGAATAAATAAATAAAATCTTAAAAAAAAAAACACACTAAGATACCACCTTACGCCAGTTAGAATGGCAAAAATTAACAAGGCAGGAAACAGCAATTGCTGGAGAGGATATGGAGAAAGGGACTCCCTCCTACATTGTTGGTACAAATGCAGGTTGGTGCAGCCACTCTGGAAAACTTGTGGAGGTCCCTTAAAAAGTTAAAAATGGAGCTACCCTATGACCCAGCCATTGCACTACTTGGTATTTACCCCAAAGATATAGACGTAGTGAAGAGAAGGGCCATATGCACCCCAATGTTCATAGCAGTATTGTCCACAATAGCTAAATCATGGAAGGAGCCGAGATGCCATTCAACAGATGACTGGGTTAAGAAGCTGTTGTCCATATATACAATGGAATATTACTCAGCTATCAAAAAGAACGACTTCTCCACATTTGCTGCAACATGGACGGCATTGGAGGAGATAATGCTAAGTGAAATAAGTCAAGCAGAGTAAGACAATTGTATGTTTTCTCTCATCTATGGAACTTAATAACTAGGAAGATCGGTAGGAGAAGAAAGGGATAAAGAAGGGGGGGTAATCAGAATGGGGAATGAAGTATGAGAGACTATGGACTCTGAGAAACAAACTGAGGGCTTCAGAGGGGAGGGGGCTGGGGGAATAGGATAGGCTGGTGATGGGTAGTGAGCAGGACACGTATTGCATGGTGCACTGAATGTTATACACAACTAATGAATCATCGAACTTTACATCAATAAATAAATAAATGAAAATTAAAAAAAAAAGAATCTTAAAAGTTGCAAGAGAAAAGAAGACAGTTACACACAAAGAAAATTCTATTATGCTATCAGCTGATTTTTCTCAGAAATTTTGCAGGCCAGAAGAAAGTGTCATGATATGTTCAAAGTTCTGAAAGGGAAGTCAGTAGCCAAGAATACTCTGTACAGCAAGGCTATTATTCAGAATAGAAGGAGGGATAAAGAGTTTCCCAGCCAAACAGAAGTTAAAAGAATTCATGATCACTAACCCAGATCTACAAGGGATTTAAGGGGGACTCTGTGATGGAAAGTGAAAACTTTTAGCAAGACTAAGAAAAATAGGAATCATAAAAGGAAAAAAAAGTATACCTATAAAAATCACTCAAGAGAAGCACAAAATAAAAGGATATAAAATATGCCAAATATCTAAATCGGGGGAAATGAAGTAAAGAACGAGTTCAAAATGTAGATTGCTATATGCAGAAGATGTTATATATAAACTCAATGGTAGCCACAAATAAAAAAAAGGTAATAGGTATTCCAAAAATAGACATTAAGGAATCAAAGTATATCACTAGAGAAAACCAGCAAATCATGAAAGAGAGAAAGAGCAGAAAGGATCAGAGAAAAACTACAAAAACAACCACAAAATATGTAACAAAATGGCAATAAATACACATCTATCAATAATTACTTTGAATGTAAATGAAGTAAACATTCCAATCAAAAGATTGATAAGGTGGTTGACCTTCCAAGATGACAGAGGAGTAGGAGACCTTATTTTTTTGTTGGTCCCAGGAATTCACTAGATAGCTATCAAATCCTTCCGAACACCTATAACCTCAACCAGAGATCTAAGAAAAGATTGAAAGTGAGGGGGTGGAGGGAGGACATAAGATGGTGGAGAGGTTGAGGACCCCTTCTTCAGCCAGTCCCCTGAGTCGAGTTGAATAGGCACCAGACCAGCTTGAACATCCACAGAATCAGCATGAGGAGCAGGAAGATACATCTGGTTCTCTACAAATGAACATCTCCAGTGAGGAGTATTGAGGTACAAAGTGGGGAGCCGTGAAACCGTGCACGGATATCGGAAGATAAACGGAAAGGGGAGGGAGCCGCTGTGTTCGGGTGCCGGGAAGCGGTAGCCACCTGCACGGGGGAGCAGGCGGACTCGCAGACCGGCACCTGTGAGAGATCAGACTGAGACCGAGAGCCAGGGAACTCGCGCCACCAGAATGAAACGGAGCTCCGGTGAGCTCACTGGAACCAGACTGAGACCGGGGGCTCCGGGAGCGGCGGGGGTGGCTGGCGGCTAGTGCCTGGCGAGTAGCGCCTGGTGGTGTTACAAACCAAAGGAAAGAGACGCGCTGGCCATGGAAATGAGGGCTGGGACGCCGGGTGTGGAGCGCACATCCCGGGACGGGACGCTGCAGGGTTGAACAGCACAAACAGAAACAGAGTTAAAGTGGCCAGAACATCAGTGGAGAACAGTCCGAGATCCCTCTGTTCTGAGACAGAGGCTGAGATTCGGCCACTACTGCTCTGACTCTCAGAAGAGGCACAGCAAACTGCCAGGGAAAGCCACCAGAGAACAAAAGCCTGGAAATACTGGCTCACAGTGTGCCCATCCCCATCCCCTCTCGCAGGGGACACGGAGACTCTACCCAAACAGGGTTGCTTGAGTATCAGTGCAGCAGGTCCCTCCCCGAGAATGCAGGCTGAAAAATCAAGAAGCCCACATCCCTAAGCTCCCTATAAAACAAGGGTGCACAGCCTGGGTCCTGGACAATAATTTGGGCTCTGGACAACCCCACATCCTCTCCTCATCAGAATGACGAGAAGGAGAAATCCCCACAGCAAAGAAAAGACAATGAGTCTGTGGCCTCTGCCACAGAACTAATGGATATGCATATAAACAAATTATCAGAAACAGAATTCAGAGTAACAATGGTCAAGATGATGTGTAGACTTGAAAAAAGTATTAAGGAAAATGTTAATGAGAATATAGAATCTCTAAGGGCGGAAATGAGAGCGAATCTGGCAGAAATTAAAAATTGTATGAGCCAAATGCAGTGAAAACTAGAGGCTCTGACGGCCAGGGTGATTGAGGCAGAAGAATGTATCAGCGAATTGGAGGATGGGTTAGTAGAAGAGGAAACTAAAATAGAATCTGGACTAAAAAAGAACCACGCTCAAGAATATAGGTTACGGAAGATTACTGACTCAATGAAATATTATAATGTCAGAATCATGGGCATCCCCGAGAAGGTGGAGAAAAACAGAGGTCTAGAAGAGATTTGAACAAATTGTATCTGAAAACTTCCCTAATTTATCAAGGGAAACAAACATTCGTGTCCAAGAGGCAGAGAGGACCCCTCCCAAGCTCAACCACGACAAACCTATGCCACGTCACGTCATAGTGCAATTCACAAGTGTTAGATCCAAGGACACAGTATTGAAAGTGGCCAGGGCAAAGAAATTTCTCACGAACCAAGGCAAAGATACCAGAATTACGTCAGACCGGTCTACACAGACCTGGAACGAGGGAAACGGTTGGGGGGGGGGCATTTTTAAAGCTCTTTCAGAGAAAAACATGCAGCCAAGGATCCTTTATCCAGCAAGGCTGTCATTCAGAATTGATAGAGAAATAAAGACCTTCCAGAATCGCCAGTCATTGACCAATTTCATAACCACGAAACCAGCCTGACAAGAGATATTAAGAGGGGTTCTATAAAAGTAAAAAGGCCCCAAGAGTGATACAGAACAGAAAGACACAATCTATAGAAACAAAGACTTTACTGGCAACATGGCATCATTAAAATCATATCTCTCAATAATCAGTCTCAATGTAAATGGCCTAAATGCTCCCATAAGTGTCATAGGGTTGCAGATTGGATAAAAAGACATGACCCATCCATTTGCTGTCTACAAGAAACTCATTGTGAACCCAAAGATACATTCAGACTGAAAGTAAAGGGATGGAATACCATCTTTCACGCCAATAG
Source organism: Ursus maritimus (assembly GCF_017311325.1). Classification (NCBI taxonomy): domain Eukaryota; kingdom Metazoa; phylum Chordata; class Mammalia; order Carnivora; family Ursidae; genus Ursus; species Ursus maritimus. The sequence continues at coordinate 86,228 of NW_024424119.1, forward strand.
ACCTCAAAAGAGATGGGGTAGCAATTCTCATATCAGACAGATTGGATTTTAAACTAAAAACTATAGTTAGAGATACAGAAGGGCACTATATTATTCTTAAAGGATGTATCCAACAAGTGCATATGACAGTTATAAATATATATGCCCCCAACAGGGGAGCAACAAGATACACAAGCCAACTTTTAACCACAATAAAGAGACATATAGATAAAAATACGTTAATAGTAGGGGACCTCAACACTCCACTATCAGAAATAGACAGAGCACCCATGCAGAAAATTGTCAAAGAAACAAGGGCTTTGAATGCCACACTCGACGAGTTGGACCTCATAGATATATATAGAACACTACACCACAGAACCAAAAAATATTCTATTCTAATGCCCATGGAACATTTTCAAGAATAAACCATGTTCTGGGTCACAAAACAGGTCTCAACCGATACAAAAGACTGACATTATTCCTTGCATATTCTCATACCACAATGCTTTGAAATTGGAACACAACCACAAGGAAAAATTTGGAAGAAACTCAAAAATTTGGAAGAAACATCCTGCTCAAGAATGATTCGATAAACCAGGAAATCAAAAATCAATTTAAACAATTTATGGAGACCAACGAGAATGAAAACAAAAAGGTCCAAAATCTATGGGATACTGCAAAGGCAGTCCTCAGGGGATAATACACAGCCACCCAAGCCTCACTCAAAAGAATAGACAAATCTAAAATGCAGTTTTTATATTCTCACCTCAAGAAGCTGGAACAGCCACACAGGAACAGGCCTAATCCACGCACGAGGAAGCAGTAAACCAAGATTAGAGCAGAAATCAATGCATTTGAACCCAGGAGCACAGTAGAGCAGATCAACAGAATTAGAAGCTGATTCTTCGAAAGAATTAATAAAGTTGACACACCACTCGCAAGACTTATCCAAAATAATAGAGAAAGGACCCAAATTAATAAAATTATGAATGAAAAGGTAGAGGTCACAACCAACACCAATGATATTGGAAGGATTATTAGAAACTTTTATCAACAGCTTTATGCCAGTAAATTAAGCAATCTGGAAGAGATGGATGCCTTCCTGGAAACCTATAAACTACCAAGACTGAAACAGGAAGAAATTGACTTTTTAAACAGACCAATTAATTATTTTTTTTATTTTAAAGATTTTTATTTATTTATTTGACAGAGATAGAGACAGCCAGCGAGAGAGGGAACACAAGCAGGGGGAGTGGGAGAGGAAGAAGCAGGCTCATAGCGGAGGAGCCTGATGTGGGGCTCGATCCCAGAACGCCGGGATCACGCCCTGAGCCGAAGGCAGATGCTTAACCACTGTGCCACCCAGGCGCCCCAACAGACCAATTAATTATGAAGAGATTGAGTCAGTGATAAACAAAACAACCTTGCAGAAAACAAAACTCCAGGCCTGGATGGTTTTCCTGGGGAATTCTACCAAACATTCAAAAAAGAAATAATACCTATTCTCCTATGCTCTTTCAAAAAATAGAAACAGAAGGAAAACTTCCAAACTCATTCTACAAGGCCAGCATTACCTTGATCCCCAAACCAGGCAAAGACCCCATCAAAAAGGAGAATTACAGACCGAGTTCCCAAATGAATATGGACGCCAAAATCCTCAATGAGATCCTGGCTAATGGAATCCAACAGTACTTTAATAGGATTATCCATCATGACCAAGTGGGACTCATCCCTGGGATGCAAGGCTGGTTCAACATTTGCAAATTGATCGGGGTCTCATGGTTTATCCAAAAAGAAAAATTCGGAAATCATATGATTCCCTCAATAGATGCCGAAAAAGCATTTGACAAAATACAGCATCCTTTCCTGATTAAAACCCTACACAGTGTAGGGAAAGAGGGTACATTCTTCAATCTCATAAAACCATCTATGAAAAGCCTACAGCAAATATCATTCTCAATGGGGAAAAGCTGGAAGCCATTGCCTTAAGATCAGGAACACGACAAAGATGCCCACTCTTGCCATTATTATTCAACATAGTACTAGAAGTCCTTGCAACAGCAATCAGACAACAAAAAGGTATAAAAGGTATCCAGGGGCGCCTGGGTAGCGCAGTCGTTAAAGCGTCTGCCTTCGGCTCAGGGCGTGATCTCAGCGTGCCGGGATCGAGTCCCACATCGGGCTCCTCTGCTATGAGCCTGCTTCTTCCTCTCCCACTCCCCCTGCTGTGTTCCCTCTCTCGCTGGCTGTCTCTCTGTCACATAAATAAATAAAATCTTTAAAAAAAAAAATAAAAAAAAAATAAAATAAAAGGTATCCAAATCACAAAGAAGAAGTCAAACTGTCTCTCTTCACAGATGACATGATACTCTATATGGAAAACCCAAAAGAATCCACCCCCAAACTACTAGAATTAATAGAGAAATTCAGTAATGTGGCGGGATACAAAATCAATGCTCAGAAATCAGTTGCATTTCTATACATGAATAATGAGACTGAAGAAAGAGAAATTAGGGAATCCATCCCATTTACAATAGCACGAAACACCATACGTTACCTTGGAATTTACTTAACCAGAGACGTAAAGGGTCTATATTCTAGAAACTATAAATCACTCTTGAAAGACATTGAGGAAGACACAAAAAGATGGAAAAATATTCCATGCTCATGGATCGGAAGAATTAACATAGTTAAAATGTCCATGCTACCCAGAGCAATCTACACTTTCAATGCTATCCTGATCAAAATATTGATGACATTGTTCAAAGAACTGGAACAAATAGTCCTTAAATTTGTATGGAACCAGAAAAGGCCCTGAATCACCAAGGAAGTGTTGAAAGGGAAAAACAAAGCTGGGGGCATCACAATGCTGGATTTCAAGCTGTACTACAAAGCTGTGATCACAAAGACAGGATGGTACTGGCACAAAAACAGACACATAGACCAATGGAACAGAAGAGAGAACCCAGAAATCGACCCTCGGCTCTTTGGGCAACTAATCTTTGATAAAGCAGGAAAAAACATCCAGTGGAAAAAAGAGAGTCTCTTCAATAAATGGTACTGGGAAAATTGGACAGCTACATGCAAAAGAATGAATCTTGACCACTCTCTCACATCATACACAAGATAAACTCCAAATGGACGAAAGACCTTGATGTGAGACAGTAATTCATCAAAATCCTAGAAGAGAACAAATGCAGCAACATCTAGGACATCGGCCACAGCAACCTTTTTTATGACAGATCTCCAAAGGGAAGAGAAACAAAAGAAAAAATGAACTTGTGGGACTTCATCAAGATAAAAAGCTTCTGCACAGGCAAGGAAACAGTCAATAAAACTACGAGGCAGCTGACAGAATGGGAGAAGATATTTGCAAATGATGCTACAGATAAAAGACTGGTATCCAAGATCTACAAAGAACTTCTCAAACTCAATATGCGAGAAACAAATAAACAAATCAAAAAATGGGCAGAAGATATGAACACACTTTTCCAATTATGACATAAAAATGGCTAAGAGACACATGAAAAAATGTTCAAAATTATTAGCCATCAGGGAAATTCAAATCCAAACCACACTAAGATACCACCTTACGCCAGTTAGAATGGCAAAAATTGACAAGGCAAGAAACAACAATTGCTGGAGAGGATGTGCAGAAAGGGGATCCCTCCTACATTGTTGGTGGGAATGCACGTTGGTACAGCCACGTTGGAAAACAATGTGGAGGTCCCTTAGAAAGTTAAAAATTGAGCTACGGTATGACCCAGCCATTGCACTACTGGGTATTTACCCCAAAGATACAGACGTAGTGAAGAGAAGGGCCATATGCACCCCAATGTTCATAGCAGCATTGTCCACAATAGCTAAATCATGGAAGGAACCAAGATGCCCTTCAACAGACGACTGGATTAAGAAGTTGTGGTCCATATATACAATGGAATATTACTCAGCTATCAGAAAGAACGAGTTCTCAACATTTGCTGCAACATGGACGGCACTGGAGGAGATAATGCTATGTGAAATAAGTCAAGCAGAGAAAGACAATTATCATATGATTTCTCTCATCTATGGAACATAAGAACTAGGAAGATCAGTAGGGGAAGAAAGGGATAAAGAAATGGTGGTAATCAGAATGGGGAATGAAGCAGGAGAGACTATGGACTCTGAGAAACAAACTGAGGGCCTCAGAGGGGAGCGGGGTGGGAGAAAGGGATAGACTGGTGATGGGTAGTAAGGAGGGCACGTATTGCATGGTGCACTGGGTGTTATACGCAACTAATGAATCATCGAACTTTACATCAGAATCCAGGGATGTACTGTATGGTGACTAACATAATAATAAAAAAAAAAAAACATTAACAAAATACCTATTTAAAAAAAATCATTAAAAAACTCCAAAATGTAGAATGATGGGATTAACACTAAAGTAGAAATTAATAAAATAAAAACCAAAAAAAAGAAAAAAAAAAAAGAAAGTGAGGGGGTGGAGAACAATTAATTATGCTAATGGACATCAAAGGAAAGGTGGGTCGTAGCAAACCTTGTATCATGCAAATTAGATTTAAAAAAAATTTTTTTATTATGTTATTTTAGTCACCATACAGTACATCCTTAGTTTTTGATGTAGTGTTCCATGGCTCACTGTTTGCATATAACACCCAGTACTCCATGCAATATGTGCCCTCCTTAATACCCATCACCAGCCTATCCCAATCCCCCACTCCTCTCCCTTCTGAATCCCTCAGTTTGTTTCCCAGAGTCCATAGTCTCTTGTGGTTCATTCACCCTTCTGTTTACCCCCCCTTCATTCTTCCCTCCCTTCTCCTACCGATCTCCCTGCTATTTCTTAGGTTCCATAAATGAATGAAACCATATGATAATTGTCTTTCTCTGCTTGACTTATTTCACTTAGCATAATCTCTTCCAGTCCCGTCCATGTTGCTGCAAATGTTGGGTAATCATTCTTTTTGATGGCTGAGTAATATTCCATTGTATATATGAACCACATCTTCTTTATACATTTGTCTGTTGAAGGGCATCTCGGCTCCTTCCACAATTTAGCTCTTGTGGACAATGCTGCTATGAACATTGGAGTGCATATGGCCCTTCTCTTCAGTATGTCTGTATCTTTGGGGTAAATAACTAGTAGAGCAATTGCTGGGTCATAGGGTAGCTCTATTTTTAATTATTTGAGGGACCTCCACACTATTTTCCAAAGTGGCTGTACCAACTTGCATTCCCACCAACAGTGTAAGAAGGTTCTCCTTTCTCCACATTCTCTCCAAAGTTTGTTGTTTCTTGCCTTGTCCATTTTTGCCATTCTAATTGGTGTAAGGTGGTATCTCAGTGTGGTTTTGATTTGAATTTCCCTGATGGCTAATTTTGTTGAACATTTTTTTATGTGCCTGTTAGCCATTTGTATGTCTTCATTGGAAAAGTGTCTGTTCATATCTTCTGCCCATTTTTTGATTTGATTATTTGTTTCTCATGTATTGAGTTTGAGAAGTTCTTTGTAGATCTTGGATACCAGTCCTTTATCTGTAGTGTCATTTGCAAATAACTTCTCCCATTCCATGGGCTGCCTCTTAATTTTTTTGACTGTTTCCTTGGCTGTGCAGAAGCTTTTTTATCTTGATGAAGTCCCACAAGTTCATTTTTTCGTTTCTCTTGCCTTTGGAGATGTGTCATGAAAAAGTTGCTGTGGCCGATGTCAAGGAGGTTACAGCCTATGTTCTCCTCGGGCATCATGTTGCCTGATTTCAAGCTATACTCCAAAGCTGTGATCACCAAGACAGCATGGTACTGGCACAAATACAGACACATAGACCAATGGAACAGAATAGATACACAAATTAGATTTTAAACAAAAGACTGTAATAAGAAATGAGGAAAGACACTATATCATAAATAAAGGGTCTATCCAACAAAAAGATCTAACAATTGCAAATATTTATGCCCCTAACATGGGAGCAGCCAAATATATAAAGTAATTAACAACAAAATAAGGAAACATATCAGTAAAATACAATAATAGTAGGGGACTTTAACACCCCACTCACTTCAATGGACAGATCATCTAAGCAGAAGATCACAAGGAAATGAGGGCTTTGAATAACACACTGGACCAGATGGACTTCACTTAAAGCAACAGAATGCACATTCTTCTCAAGCGCACATGGAACACTCTCCGGAATAGATCATATAGTGGGTCTATATACCTGGTCACTAATCAGGTCTCAACTGGTACCAAAAGGTCGGAATTATTCCCTGAACATTCCAGACCACAATGCTTTGAAACTTGAACTCGATGACAAGAGGAAATTTGGAAGGAACACAAATACATGGAGGTTAAAGAGCATCCTACTAAAGAATGAATGGATCAACCAGGAAATTAAAGAATTTTAAAAAATTCATGGAAATGAAAATAAAAACACAACTGTTCAAAACCTTTGGGATTCAGCAAAGGCAGTTCTAAGAGGGAAGTATATAGCAATATTAGCCTTTCTCAAGAACCAAAAAAGGTCTCAAATACACAAGCTAACCTTAACACCTGAAGGAGCTGGAGAAAGAACAGCAAATAAAGCCTAAACCAAGCAGGAGACGAGAAATAATAAAGATTAGAGCAGCAATCAATGAAATAGAAACCAAGAGAACAATAGAAAAGATCAATGAAACTAGAAGCTGATTCTTTGAAAGAGTAAGATCGATAAACCCCTAGCCAGACTTTACAAAAAAAGAAAAGAGAAAGTATCCAATTTAATGAAATCATAAATGAAACGGAAGAGATCACAACTAACACCAAGGAAATACAAACAATTTTAAGAACATATTATGAGCAACTATACGCCAACAAATTATGCAATCTGGAAAAAATGGGTGCATACCTAGAAATTTATAAATTACCAAACTGAAACAGAGATATATAAAACCTGAACAGAGCCATAACCAGCAGTAATCAAAAACTTCCCAATAAACAAGAGTCCAGGGCCAGATGGCTTCCCAGGGGAATTCTACCAATCATTTAAAGAACTAATGCCTATTCCTCTAAGGTTGTTTCAAAAAATAGAAATTGAAGGAAAACCTCTAAACTCGTTCTATGAGGCCACCATTACCTTGATCCCAAAACCAAAGACCCCACCAAAAAGAATTACAGACCAATATCCCTGTTGAAAATGTGTGCCAAGATTGTCACCAAGATACTAGCCAATAGGATCCAACAGTACTTTAAAAGGATTATTCGCCATGACCAAGTGGGATTTATTTCTGGGCTGAAAGGGTGGTTCAACAAATCAACATGAATTGTGGCTCAACACAAATCAATCAATTAACACAAATCTTAATAAAAGAAAGGACAAGAACCATATGATCCTCTCTTTAGAGGCAGAAAAGGCATTTGACAAAATACAGGATCCTTTCTTGATTAAAACTCTCCACAGTGATAGGGATAGAGGGAACATACCTCAATATCATAAAAGCCATATATGAGAAGCCCACAGCAAATATCATTCTCAATAGAGAAAAATTGAGAACTTTTCCCCTAAGGCCAGGAACATGACAGGGATGTCCACTCTCACCACTGTAGGTTAACATAGCCCCATCAATCAGACAAGAAAAAGAAATAAAAGGCATTCAAATTGGCAAAGATGAGATGATATTTTATGGAAAATCCAAGGACTCCATCCCAGAATTGCTAGAATTCATACAGGAATTCAGCAACACGGCAGAATATAAAATCAACGCACATGGTGTGCCCGAGTGGCTCAATTGGTTAAGCATCTGCTTTCAGCTCAGGTCGTGATCCCAGGATCCTGGGATGAAGCCCTGCGTCGTTGGGTTCCCTGCTCAGCAGGGAGCCTGCTTCTCCCTCTCCCCCTCCCCCTGCTTGTGCTCTCTCTTGCTCACTCTCTCTAATCAATAAAAACAATTTAAAAAAAATTAAGATATATAAAAAATAAAATCAATGCACAGAAATCAGTTGCATTTCTATACACTAACAGTAAGACAGAAGAAAGAGAAATTAAGGAATCGATCCCATTTACACTTTCACTAAAAACAAGTAGTTATTTAATCTAAGTCCTCAGCTGATGAGAACTGTCACATTCCTTTATTCTGGTAGATGTTTTGTTTTGTTTGTCCACAACAGTTACAGAGAGCTGGTGAGCAAAGGTAACTGTCCCACTGAAATGCTTCTGGGCTATACACAGTTGACTCTCAGGGTAGAATAATCTAATAATCATAAGATGTCAGGTCAAATCAGTTCTGGTTTCAGTTAGATTCTAGGTAGGTCATATCTACCTTCAAAGAGAAAATTTTGTCTGCGTCTTGCAAATGCACAAAACCCACTCTCCCCAGGGGACAGTAATCTCTGAATATGTCACAGAGAAATCAGGGAGCTTAGTGTTACAGGATTTTGTGTCCCCTTAGTGCCTGCAGTTCTTGGTCACAGTGCTTCAAAGAATGAAGAGGTAAACCAGACAAAGAGTGGTGGGCAGGAAAGCAAAGTTTATTGAGCAAGAGAATAAAGCCCCTGAGTGGGTTGCCCCCGGAGTTTCTAAGCTTAGGGGTTCTGAGCTCTTTTGCAGAACTTTCTTAAGCAATCAGGTGTGCTGAGTCATGCTAATCGGGCTTTGGTCATGTATCTGTCTACTTATTAGGTTAATGTCCACATGCTGATGGGTTTTTTTTTCCCTGACATCTGGGGCCTTAGGTCTTAACTGCCCCTTGCCCGTGATATTGACAAATGTTTTTGTGGTTAACTGTCTTATTTTAGGACGTTTGCAGAAGTCATTTCTGCAAAGCAGAATGTCAGTGTGGTCCTAAGCTACAAACAGGATGTCAGTGCTATTTTATTTCAGCTGTCCTGACTCCGTATTTTCTTGTTGGGGACCCTGGCCCTGACTACCTAACTGTCTAGCTAACTCCTAACATTAGGAAGTTTTTAGGAGGGTTTAGGGATCTTCTATTTCCTCTTCTTGATCAAGAGGGGGTGGGACTAGATGGTCTCCTGTTCAGAGACTAAAGGCTCTTTAACTCTTTGAGGTGGGGATGAGGGAGGGTATAGGGTGCCCAGTTACATTTGAATTTTAGATAAAATACAAATACTTTTTTTAAAAAAGATTTTTTATTTATTTGACAGTGAAAGAGTGTGAGCGGTGGGGTGGGGAAGGGGCACAAGGGGAGGGAG